>NC_089493.1:63100984-63437246 GCF_036850765.1 Saccopteryx bilineata
TGGCTTCTGTGGGCATAATTCCAGTATCAGTTCAATTCTCAAAGCCTTTGCTATTTTATTTGAATCTCTACCACCCTGTATCATCCAATAATCAGTCTAGGACTTGGGCAGTAATGTTATCAACAGCAGAAAAAAAAAATCCAATTAAAAATGAATAAAACCTGAAGATACATTTTTTTCTAAAGGAGATATTCAAATGACCACTGGGTATGTAAAGAGGTGCTCAACACCACTAATTATTAGGAAAACACAAACTGAAACCACAATGACTCATTCCAGTTACATTGGTTATTTAAAAAATATAAAAAATAAATGCTGGTGAGAGTATAAGGGGAACCCTTGTACACTGTTGGTGAGGCTATAAATTCATACAGCCATATGGAAAAGAGTATGGCGGTTCCTCAAAAAATTAAAACTAGAACTACCATATGATATGACAATTTCATTTCTAGGTATATATCCAAAAGAAACAAAATCACTATGTAAAGATATATCTGTATCCCCCATGTTCACTGCAGCATTATTTACAATAGCCAACTTATAGAAAACACAGAAGAGAGAATAGAGAAAGTGTGGTATATAAACACCACAGAATACTACACAACCAAAAAAATGGAAATTCTGCTATTTGTGACAACACAGATAGAATTTAAGGGCCTTACTGATAAGTGAAATATGTCTGAGAACAAAAATACTATTTGATCTCACTTATACGTACAGTCTAAAAACGAAAAATCAAATTTGTGTTTACCAGAGATAGGGGGTAAGAAGAAGAGAAATAGAATGACGGTGGTCAAAACATACACACTTCCAGTTAAAAATAAATAAGGCGTGACCTGTGGTGGAGCAGTGGATAAAACGTCGACCTGGAATGCTGAGGTTGCCAGTTCGAAACCCTGGGCTTGCCTTGTCAAGGCACATATGGGAGTTGATGCTTCCTGCTCCTCCCCCCTTCTCTCTATCTCCTCTCTAAAATAAATAAAATCTTTAAAAATAAATAAATAAAAATTTTTAAAAAGATATGTACTAGGGATCTAATGTACAACATAAATTTAGTTAAGACTGCTTTTACAGTGTATCTGAAAGTAGCTAAGAAAGTCCTAAAACCTCTCATCATAAAAAAAAACGTTTTTAATTTTTTTAATATCTACATGAGATAATGGATGTTGACTTATGGAATGATTTCACAATATTTGTGGGTTGAGTTATATAATACACTTTAAACTTATGTAGTGCTGTAAATTATATATCTCAATAAACCCCAAAAATGTTTTAATAATATGCTATCTGAAATATTAAAATAATTCAACTAAATTTAATTATAAAAGTGAGATCAGTAATTATATATAAATGATGCAGCACACTGAACTTTATGTCTTCCTGTATCCTTTACTATTTGGGTAGAAATGATCAAAACAGTATTTTAAAACTAAAAAACAGGCCCTGGCTGGTTGGCTCAGTGGATAGAGCGTCGGCCCAGTGTGTGGACATGCTGGGTTCGATCCCCAGTCAGGGCACACATAAGAAGCGACCATCCGCAGACAGTGAGTGAGAGTTTCCTCCAAGCGCCCCGGAAGTGGGCGCCCGCTTGTGTTACCGGACAGAGTGGCAGAGCCAGAGGTCTTTGAGTGGGTGGAAAGCCCGCCTGATTATGCTAGCAGCTCTGACTGACTGAGCCTTACCCAGAGCCCTGTGCTGAGTGGAAATAGAGTGGGGAGTTGCCAGCTCTTTGAGCCTCTTACTATCCAGGCAGAGGCAGCAGCAACCCCATAGCTGGATTATCAGGCTACTAATTAAGGAAGGAAAGACTAGGAGAAAGGCTCCAGGAACACGGACTCTCTCACTGTCGGAGCCTATAAATGCTATTGAGCTTCGACTGCCAACAAGACTAAAGCACAATACATGACATTGCCATAGAGACTTATCAACTGCAAATCTCTACCTGAGCGTGCCAAAGGGGCAGAACCCGGGGTACAGAGTCACCGACCAGGAAGAGGGAGAGAAAAGAAAAAGCAAGAAGATAACCTCTCAAAATCAAGAATAATCTGCAGACTTTATAACCTATCCCATTTTATTATATTTGTTCGTTTGTTTCTCTTATCTTCATTCTTGAGACTTTTTTTTCCTCCTCCAATTTGGCCGATTAACTCTCTACCGGTCTTACTCTCTCCTCTCCTTAAACTACACTACCCATAAGTGTTACATCTCCCATTATCATTTCTCTTCTCTTCCTTTCTCTCTATGAGGGTTGCACTCCAAAACCCTTAACTCTTTCTCTCTCTCTCCTTTCTTTTTTCTTCTTTTAGTGGTTCCCTCTTTTTTTCTCTCTCTCTCTTTCTTTTCTCCCTCTATATTAGTTTCTTCCTTTCTCCTTTACATCTCCTCTCATTCAAACCTCAATAACAAACAAATTATCTTATCTGGGACTCAAACCTATGTTTGTGGCATTTTGGGGGGTTTTTACTTCACCTTTTTAACTCACTAGCAGTGCTCTCAGCCCTGGCTCTCCATATTATCTAGTTCTTGTTCCACTAAATACAATAGTAATTTTTTAATTTGTCCCCCCATTTTTCCGTTTTCCTCTTATTCCTCTCATCATAACTCTTAGACAACCAACACCTAAAAGCAAATCATTTCATTCTTGACCCAAATTTTTTCCTTATTTGCTTTTTGTGGGTCCATACGCTCTTTTTTTTTCTTTTTTCTTTCCTTTTTTTTTTTTTTTTCTTTTTTTTTCTTTTTTGCCCCTTTATTACTTTTCCCCAATTCAGGCCCTCCATCACAGGCATTGTTTGTTATCATTCACAGTCCAGCACAAGATTTTCTCAAAAAAGAGGGGAGAAGAGAGGAGAGGAAAAAAGGAGGGGGGGAATAATTTCCTTTTTTTTAATTTTTATTTTATTTTTCTTTATTTCATTATTAATTTTTTTAAAAAAAAAAACAACTCTTTTCGATTTTTTATTTTTTTTATTGTTATTTTTTTAACTTTTTATTCTTTATTAAATCTCATTAATACTATCAACAAAACCACCCTCAGATGCCATTAAGGAAGAGAAAATCGAATATCATGGATACAAAAGAAAGAGAGGTAACACAGCTACGTGAGGAAAAATCTATGGAGAAAAAATTTAATATATTGGAAACCTTGGAGCTAAATGACAGAGAATTCAAGATAGAAATCCTAAAAATCCTCCGAGATATACAAGAAAACACAGAAAGGCAATTTAGGGAGCTCAGAAAACAACTCAATGAATACAAAGAATATATGTCCAAGGAAATTGAAACTATAAAAACAAATCAAACAGAGATGAAAAACTCAATTCACGAGCTGAAAAACGAAGTAACAAGCTTAGCTAATAGAACAGGTCAGATAGAAGAGAGGATTAGTGAAATAGAAGACAAGCAACTTGAGGCACAACAGAGAGAAGAAGAAAGAGACTCAAAAATTAAAAAAAATGAGATAGCCCTACAAGAATTATCTGACTCCATCAAAAAGAATAACATAAGAATAATAGGTATATCAGAGGGAGAAGAGAGAGAAAATAGAATGGAGAACATACTCAAACAAATAATAGATGAGAACTTCCCAAGCCTGTGGAAAGAACTAAAGCCTCAAGTTCAAGAAGCAAACAGAACTCCAAGTTTTCTTAACCCCAACAAACCTACTCCAAGGCATATCATAATGAAATTGACACAAACCAACAGCAAAGAAAAAATTCTCAAGGCAGCCAGGGAAAAGAAAAATACAACATATAAAGGAAGGCCCATTAGATTATCATCAGATTTCTCAGCAGAAACTCTACAAGCTAGAAGAGAGTGGACCCCAATATTTAAAGTCCTGAAAGAGAGGAACTTTCAGCCACAAATACTATACCCATCAAAGGTATCCTTCAAATACGAAGGAGAAATAAAAACATTCACAGATACAGAAAAGATGAGGGAATTTATCATCAGAAAACCCCCACTCCAGGAATCACAAAAGGGGGTTCTCCAATCAGATACAAAGAACAAAAAAAAACAGAGCCACAAGTAAAAGCTCCAAGAAGAACACAATAAAACCAAATTTAAACTGTGACAACAACAAAAAGAAAGAGGGGGAGAAGATGGAGATTAACAGTAGCAAAGGACGATGGAGTGCAAAAGTACTCACAAAATAGTTCGCTACAATGAACAGGGTAGGGACCCTTTTCATTACTCAAAGGTAACCACCATTGAAAAAACCACCACAGAAGCACATGAGATAAAAAAGATAGCAACAGAGGAAAGATGTATGGAATACAACCAAATAAAAACAAAAGATAGAAAAACGAAAGAGAAGGATCAAACAAGACACAAAACTAACAGAAAGCAATCTATAAAATGGCAATAGGGAACTCACAAGTATCAATAATTACACTAAATGTAAACGGATTAAACTCACCAATAAAAAGGCACAGAGTAGCAGAATGGATTAAAAAAGAAAATCCAACTGTATGCTGCCTACAGGAAACTCATCTAAGTAACAAGGATAAAAACAAATTCAAAGTGAAAGGCTGGAAAACAATACTCCAAGCAAATAACATCCAAAAAAAAGCAGGTGTAGCAATACTCATATCGAATAATGCTGACTACAAGACAGGAAGAGTACTCAGAGATAAAAATGGCCATTTCATAATGGCTAAGGGGACATTGAATCAAGAAGACATAACAATTCTTAATATATATGCACCAAACCAAGGAGCACCAAAATATATAAGACAGCTACTTATTGATCTTAAAACAAAAACTGACAAAAATACAATCATACTTGGAGACCTCAATACACCGCTGACGGCTCTAGATCGGTCATCCAAACAGAGAATCAACAAAGACATAGTGGCCTTAAACAAAACACTAGAGCACCTGGATATGATAGACATCTACAGGACATTTCATCCCAAAGTGACTGAGTATACATTTTTCTCCAGTGTACATGGATCATTCTCAAGAATTGACCATATGTTGGGCCACAAAAACAACATCAGCAAATTCAGAAAAATTGAAGTTGTACCAAGCATATTTTCTGATCATAAAGCCTTGAAACTAGAATTCAACTGCAAAAAAGAGGAAAAAAATCCCACAAAAATGTGGAAACTAAACATACTTTTAAAAAATGAATGGGTCAAAGAAGAAATAAGTGCAGAGATCAAAAGATATATACAGACTAATGAAAATGACAATACGACATATCAGAATCTATGGGATGCAGCAAAAGCAGTGATAAGAGGGAAGTTCATATCGCTTCAGGCCTATATGAACAAACAAGAGAGAGCCCAAGTGAACCACTTAACTTCCCACCTTAAGGAACTAGAAAAAGAAGAACAAAGACAACCCAAAACCAGCCGAAGAAAGGAGATAATAAAAATTAGAGCAGAAATAAATGAATTAGAGAACAGAAAAACTATAGAAAAAATTAATAGAACAAGGAGCTGGTTCTTTGAAAAGATCAACAAAATTGACAAACCCTTGGCAAGACTTACCAAGGAAAAAAGAGAAAGAACTCATATAAACAAAATCCAAAATGAAAGAGGAGAAATCACCACGGACACCGTAGATATACAAAGAATTATTGTAGAATACTATGAAAAACTTTATGCCACTAAATTCAACAACCTAGAAGAAATGGATAAATTCCTAGAAAAATACAACCTTCCTAGACTGAGTCAAGAAGAAGCAGAAAGCCTAAACAGACCTATCAGTAGAGAAGAAATAGAAAAAAACATTAAAAACCTCCCCAAAAATAAAAGTCCAGGCCCTGACGGCTATACCAGCGAATTTTATCAAACATTCAAAGAAGACTTGGTTCCTATTCTACTCAAAGTCTTCCAAAAAATTGAAGAAGCAATACTTCCAAACACATTTTATGAGACCAACATAACCCTCATACCAAAACCAGGCAAGGATGGCACAAAAAAAGAAAACTACAGACCAATATCTCTAATGAATACAGATGCTAAAATACTAAACAAAATACTAGCAAATCGAATACAACAACATATTAAAAAAATAATACATCATGATCAAGTGGGATTCATCCCAGAATCTCAAGGATGGTTCAACATACGTAAAACGGTTAACGTAATACAGCATATCAACAAAACAAAGAACAAAAACCACATGATCTTATCAATAGACGCAGAAAAGGCTTTCGATAAAATACAACACAATTTTATGTTTAAGACTCTCAACAAAATGGGTATAGAAGGAAAATATCTCAACATGATAAAGGCCATATATGATAAACCATCAGCTAACATCATATTAAATGGCACTAAACTGAAGGCTTTCCCCCTTAAATCAGGAACAAGACAGGGTTGTCCACTCTCTCCACTCTTATTTAATGTGGTACTAGAGGTTCTAGCCAGAGCAATCAGACAAGACAAAGAAATAAAAGGCATCCATATCGGAAAAGAAGAAGTAAAGGTATCACTTTTTGCAGATGATATGATCCTATACATCGAAAACCCCAAAGAATCCACAAAAAGACTACTAGAAACAATAAGCCAATACAGTAAGGTCGCAGGATACAAAATTAACATACAGAAGTCAAAAGCCTTTCTATATGCCAACAATGAAACAACTGAGAAGGAACTCAAAAGAATAATCCCCGTCACGATTGCAACAAAAAAAATAAAATACTTAGGAATAAACATAACAAAGAATGTAAAGGACTTATATAATGAAAACTATAAACCATTGTTAAGGGAAATCGAAAAAGATATAATGAGATGGAAGAATATACCTTGTTCTTGGCTAGGAAGAATAAATATAATCAAGATGGCTATATTACCCAAAGCAATATACAAATTTAATGCAATTCCCATCAAACTTCCAATGACATTTTTTAAAGAAATAAAGCAAAAAATCATCAGATTTATATGGAACTATAAAAAACCCCCAATAGCCAAAGCAATCCTAAAGAAAAAGAATGAAGCTGGGGGCATAACAATACCTGACTTCAAACTCTATTATAGGGCCACGACAATCAAAAGAGCATGGTATTGGCAGAAAAATAGACACTCAGACCAATGGAACAGAATAGAAAGTCCAGAAATAAAACCACATATATATAGTCAAATAATTTTTGATAAAGGGGCCAACAACACACAATGGAGAAAAGAAAGCCTCTTCAATAAATGGTGCTGGGAAAACTGGAAAGCCACATGCAAAAGAATGAAACTGGACTACAGTCTCTCCCCCTGTACAAAAGTTAACTCAAAATGGATCAAAGATCTAAACATAAGACCTGAAACAATTAAGTACATAGAAGAAGACATAGGTACTCAACTCATGGACCTGGGTTTTAAAGAGCATTTTATGAATTTGACTCCAATGGCAAGAGAAGTGAAGGCAAAAATTAATGAATGGGACTACATCAGACTAAGAAGTTTTTGCTCAGCAAGAGAAACTGATAACAAAATAAACAGAAAGCCAACTAAATGGGAAATGATATTTTCAAACAACAGCTCAGATAAGGGCCTAATATCCAAAATATACAAAGAACTCATAAAACTCAACAACAAACAAACAAACAATCCAATAAAAAAATGGGAAGAGGATATGAATAGACACTTCTCCCAGGAAGAAATACAAATGGCCAACAGATATATGAAAAGATGCTCATCTTCTTTAGCTATTAGAGAAATGCAAATCAAAACGGCAATGAGATACCACCTCACACCTGTTCGATTAGCTGTTATTAGCAAGACAGGTAATAGCAAATGTTGGAGAGGCTGTGGAGAAAAAGGAACCCTCATACACTGTTGGTGGGAATGTAAAGTAGTACAACCATTTTGGAAGAAAGTATGGTGGTTCCTCAAAAAACTGAAAATAGAACTACCTTATGACCCAGCAATTCCTCTACTGGGTATATATCCCCAAAACTCAGAAACATTGATACGTAAAGACACATGCAGCCCCATGTTTATTGCAGCATTGTTCACAGTGGCCAGGACATGGAAACAACCAAAAAGCCCATCAATAGATGACTGGATAAAGAAGATGTGGCACATATACACTATGGAATACTACTCAGCCATAAGAAATGATGACATCGGAACATTTACAGCAAAATGGTGGGATCTTGATAACATGATACGAAGCGAAATAAGTAAATCAGAAAAAAACAGGAACTGTATAATTCCATACGTAGGTGGGAGATAATAGTGAAACTAAGAGACATTGATAAGAGTGTGGTGGTTACGGGGGGGGAGGGGGGAATGGGGGAGGGAAAGGGGAGGGGGAGGGGCACAGAGAGAACAAGATACAGGGTGACAGAGGACAATCTGACTTTGGGTGGTGGGTATGCAACATAATTGAACGACAAGATAACCTGGACTTGTTATCTTTGAATATATGTATCCTGATTTATTGATGTCACCCCATTAAAAAAATAAAATTATATAAAAAAAAAAAAAAAGAAGCGACCATCTGCTTCTCTCTCCTCCTTCTTCCCCTTCTCTCTCTCTGCCTCTCTCACAACCTGTGGTTTGATTGGTCCAAACAGCGGCCTCAGGCACTGAGGAAAATTCAGTTGATTCTATTGATAGCATCAGCCACAGATGGAGGTGGATCCCAGTCAGGGCTCATGCAAAAGTCTGTCTCTATCTCCCCACCTCTCACTTATATACAAACAAACAAACAAACAAACAGTACTCGCTTTCTCACTCTTCATTGAAATCACAATGACATGATGGCCACATCACAAGGTATTTATGTGAATGATCCATTTATAAGTAACTAGTTAAGAACTACCATCAAAGGAAATGTTAAATGACTTTCAGTAGTAGACTAAAAATCATTAAGAGCATTTCCTCTCAAAAGAATGACTCTTAAAACTCTTTCAAACTCTGGCACCTAACTGAAAATGTTTTAAAAATTAGTTTTAAAATAACAACAAAAAAAGAGCAAAAACAGAAAGAATATGACAAAATTTAAGAGGGTTTATATTTGATAGAAAGGCTTAAAGTTTAAGGAGATTAAATTGTTTTTTCTTTTATTAATTTTAACGGGGTGACTTTAATCAATCAGGGTACACAGGTTCAGAGAAAACATAGGAGATTAAATTTTAAAACAATCTAAGAAATCACACAAAGGAGTTTGTCTCCATTATAAACTAAAAACTTTTTCATTGACTTGATTTCATCAACTGACCTCTTCCAACACAGTTAACTCTTGTACAATGTGTCAGTCAATAATGATAAATTTTAAAAGGGCACTACAATTATTTATTTATGAGAGTCAACTCTGTGGTTCTGACAACAGCATACAAAAAGAATTAAGGTACACAAAACTTAGTGCCTATTTTCATGTCTTTAAAAAATATTAAATGCTTTGCCATAAAAAATTATTATCCCTAAGCCCTGGCCTATTGTCTCAGCGGTAGAGCGTCGGCCCAGCGTGTGGAAGTCTTGGGTTCAATTCCCAGTCAGGGCACAAAGGAGAAGAGCCCATCTGCTTCTCCATCCTTCCCCCTCTCCTTTCTCTCTGTCTCTCTCTTCCCATCCCATAGCCAAAGCTCCACTGGAGCAAAGTTCGCCCAGGCGCTGAGGATGGCTCTATGGCCTCCACCTCAGGCGTTAGAATAGCTCTGGCCTCAACCAAGCAACACCCCAGATGGACAGAGCATTGCCCCCTGGTGGGCATGCTGGGTGGATGCCAGTCGGGCGCATATGGGAGTCTGTCTGACTGCCTCCTGGCTTTTAACTTATGAAAAATACAAAAATAAAATATATATATAAATATAAATATATACATATTAACTCTAAATGTCTTAAATCTTCAAACCATCATCATGCAAGTAGTAGGCAGATCTCTATATTCACAGACAAAAAGACATTTTTCATAACATATACTACTGAGATTTTATTTTCTCCAAAGTTTAAATAGAACCATACTTTGCTAACCAATTAGAAATTTGAATTAAGTTAAGACATTCTAATATAACAATTAGAATTACCTTTTTTTTTTTTGCTCTATAAGACACACTTTTTCTCCAAAAAAAGTGGAAGGGAAAATGCCCGGGCATCTTATGGAGCGAAAAATACGGTATTTTATTAAATATTTTAACACACCATTGGGTTCAGAATATTTTTTTTCTTATTTTCCTCCTTAAAACCCTACATGTGTCTTATGGATCAAAAAATACGTGAAAGATAACATAAGGTCACAAATTTAATCTTTTTCTATACAAGTTCAATATATAACTTTTTCCTGTGCCCCCTGATCTGGTCAACCATTTTATCTTGTCCAATGTACGACACCAGTCACTGGATGGGAAGGGAGGATTCATAAGGAAAGAGGAGAGAAAAGATGACAAAAGAATCAGAGAATAATGGGCCTGTACAAACCCTTTACCATTAGTGGAAAAACAATATAGTAATATAATGAGTCAGGAATATTATCTTTCATTCCATGTACTAGTCCCACATTAAGGTAACTGGGAAATTAAAACAAACACCTGAGATTTTAGTTAACTTATCTAAAGTGTGACACAGAAATTTTAATTTATGAGTTCTGGTCAAATTTGTCAGGAAATTCTTAAAAGCTCAGCAGTATTCCAAAACGTATTCCAAGAACATATCAGCCATCAAAACATATACTATCTCACCCTGGCCGGTTGGCTCAGCGGTAGAGCGTCAGCCTAGCGTGCGGAGGACCCGGGTTCGATTCCCGGCCAGGGCACATAGGAGAAGCGCCCATTTGCTTCTCCAACCCTCCGCCGCGCTTTCCTCTCTGTCTCTCTTCCCCTCCCGCAGCCAAGGCTCCATTGGAGCAAAGATGGCCTGGGCGCTGGGGATGGCTCTGTGGCCTCTGCCTCAGGCGCTAGAGTGGCTCTGGTCGCAACATGGCGACGCCCAGGATGGGCAGAGCACCGCCCCTGGTGGGCAGAGCGTCGCCCCTGGTGGGCGTGCCGGGTGGATCCCGGTCGGGTGCATGCGGGAGTCTGTCTGACTGTCTCTCCCTATTTCCAGCTTCAGAAAAATGAAAAAAAACAACAACAAAAAAAAACATATACTATCTCTGCTCCATATTCTGCAGGAAGGATGCTATGGGCCAACAGATATATAGAATAATATTAACAACAAACAGCAAATCTGCCTGTGTTAAAAACTAATTACCACCCTTCCTTATTAAGTATTTCTAGTATTACAGGCAAAACAAGCTAAGAAATGCAACCTAGAATTTACTACTCAAATGCATGTTTCCAATATTTTTAAACTTCTGATTAGGAGGGCAAGAAAAAATACAAGCACTGTGTCCCTCTAAAAGTTCCTATGAAATACAAGCACCATAAACGAAAACCATCTTAAGACAAGACATTGTTTGAATAAAGCTTTGGTATATAATTTCCCAGTAACTATAAATAAGTTTGTAAATCGCCCCCCACCCCCAAAATGGCAGAAAGCTTTGGCTTTTGTATTATATCATTAGGGATACAGTTTGAAATAACAACATTAAATCTTATTTTAAATCTACTGTTCTGCTCCAAATATTTTTGTTCACTGAAAACATTATAAGGAGTAACAAATAGACAAGAGTTAACCAGAAAAGCTTTGCAAAAAATCTGAAAATGGGAACTGCAATATTTACATACTTGCACAAAAACTGTACCTAACAATATATAATATCATTGCAATACCAAAGCTACAGCCTTCTTTCCCTGCTTTCAGAGCATGATAAAAAATGTGATTAAAACCCTTAAATATATATTCTATGCATACTCCCTATGTCCTATATAACCATAACATTAATATTTAAAATAATACTGGGCAATACAATTTCTTGTTAATAGTCACTAAACAGTTCAAACAAAAATATATATTTTTTACTGACAGGAAATAAAATGTTATTATTGAAAAATGAGACAGGTCTTCTGTTAACACTAAGGTATGAACAATGAAACAATTGTGATGGTTTTCTTGAACAGAACTTTAGTTTTCTTGTTCAATAATTACTGCTTATATGTTTTAGCTGTTGTTTTGAACCACACTATTAACTATAAACATAAAACAACATAATAATGTGATATAATATATCATTATCACCAATTTAACTCTAACTTGATAGATGAGGAGTTTACTTTGGTTAAAAGGCATTTTAAAAGTCACATCTTCTCTATGTTCTGAAACAAAAACCAATCTTTGCTTTATGGTTTATTTCCTGGGTTTATCTTGAAAGTACACAATAAGTCTTACTACTAAATGATGTTAAAGTCCAAATGTAATTCTCCCAAACCACAAATTTAAATTAGCTTATCAGACTACAAACAACTTTTCTTTCCTAGGTGTCACTCACATATCTGTTCCCTTTATTGTACAATGTTAACTGATAAAATATTAAAACGCCAACTTTTAAAAGTAAAAATTTTTGATCATGTCATGTAACACAACTACTGCAAAATAATAAAGATTTTATAGCTACTTAATACTGACTTTAGTATTGTTTGTCTGTGTCTTCACTTTGTATACAATAGCAGCTATAAGAGTTTTCCTACTCTCCCTCTTCTTGTGATGACAGAAGCAAGCACTCAGAGAGAAATTTAAAACCTTTATTCAGAGGCCCTGGCAGGGTAGCCCAGTTGGTTAAGAGTGTTGTCCCAATTACACCAAAGGAGTGCTTGCTTCAGCAACAAATATACCAATAACACCCAGGTTGCGAGTTAGATCCCTAGTCAGGGTACATTCAAGAATCAACCAATGAATGTATAAATAAGAGTAACAACAAATAGATGTTTCTCTTTCTCTTCCTTCCTCTCTTTAAAAATCAATAAATTAAAATATATATATTTTAAAAAGCATTCAGAAGACAAAAACCACACTTCAAAGCCCTATTAGCAATAATTTAAAGGCAAAGACTTCATCTCATTTAACGTTTAATTACTACATTTTGAAGATAGACATTAAAATTCAAGAATTGGACTTCTAAAAACATTATCTTACTTTTGTAGACTAATATTTCAAATTCAGATTCTGTTATCAAAGATAGTAAGAAATCCTCAAAAAAAATCCAAAGATGAACTACTTATTGAACAGAAAACAGATTTTGAAGACTTTGTTTTATCTGAAATGTCTATCCTATTAAGTATTGCATACAAATAAATCTTGTCAGAATTATATCTAATTAGCATAAATTATAAATTAACAGTATCTCTTACAGATACACTAAACAGAGACAAATTTTCACTTACTCTAGGCTAAGGTTTTCTTAAAAATAAATAAATAAATAAATAAATAAATAAATAAATAAAACTACATACATATATTTAGTAAAGCCAGTAAAAGAAGACCTTTGTGTATAGGATATACAAAGTAACTCAGTTCTATAGTTAACAGCCTCTTTTAAAAACTTTTAAAACTAATTTACTCCAAAATATAAGCAGAAATTCAATAGATTATAAAATTGCTGGTAGATTTCTATTTCTGGTTTCCGCCATAATAAATACTAGGGGTTTAAGCTGAGCTGCTTTTTTTGACTTAAAAGATTTTTCCACAGTCAGCAACTTACAACAGGACATACTGTAATACCAAAATGGAAAGTACTTAATCAACATTTCCTCATAGAAACACATATCATACACAACAGTCTGTAAGGGTAAAGTTTTATTTTTTAAAGTAGCACTTAAATTTTATTTAATAACAAGCTCAATTTTATTCTCTGGTCTGTCAATGTATTCAGTCAATTTTAGTCAACATTAATAATATCCCCCAAAACTGACATGTAAGCTGTAATAGAAAGCAATTTGTTTATATAATTTTAAATAAAACAACTCAACTATTTTCTTTTCTCTTTTTATTGAATTTATTTTTAAACATGAGGCACTGGTTTTCTAGTCCTATAGAATAAATGTGGTCCTATTCTCATGCTATGTGTTTTTAAAGCTGTGTCTGTAAAGAATTTAAGCCATGTGGAAAACTCAACAGTATGTGTGAATCATCCAATATATAAATCTTTCAAATTTCAAGTTTCAAATCAGTCGTCTGTAGCATCACAAACGGCTGACAGAAGATTGAAAACTGTTGGGCATAATTTCAAAATATTCCTCTTTCCTTTTGCCCCCTCTCCTAAACATATCATTTAATAAAAAACAAAATCTCATAACCAAAATTCCCTCAGCCTCATAGTTGGTCTTGTTGGTTATAATTAAAGTATATTATATGTAAATTTATGTAAGATATATAAATAACATATGTAAACATATAAATATGAAAATCAGTAGACCCAGAGGAAGTATTATTAACTTCACTTCTGACTCACAGTTTTAAATTATCATTTGTAATACTCATTTAATTGCCTCATTCTTTGTGCTTCCTCTTCACAAAGTCTAAGCTCACTTCCTAAGAGCTTTTTTCTTGTAGGAATCAGCATTTATTGACTTCACAAAGTACACACACTTGCTGCTGTCAGCAAAGAACACAGAGGTTGGAGAAAAAGCATCACAGAAGCATTGGAAGTATATGAAAGTGTATCTTCTTACACAGTTACGTTTGTAAAGATATGGGACCTTATATTTAACCTAAGAAATACTGAAGATTTTTATATTTAAAAAGGAACTACAGCATTTCAACCCAAGGGTTCATTTCATCTGATTAATTCAGGACTTTACATTCGGTTGCTACAACTGACAAGAAAGAGGTAATTTCTACCACATTTACTATTACTCACACAGTTAAGCAATATTGAAGTCTGAGTATTTTTCAAAGCCTCCTGAAGTCATCTGAGCACTCATGGGATTTTTCATAATGAGAGGGAGTTAATCCCCAAATCCCTGGCCTATTTCCAATTTGGATCATTAGTTTCTGCTTACCTAAATACCTAATACAATCCAATTGGTTCAGGTATTCTTCATTTCCTGTCTCGAACCACAGTCCATGTACTAATTATTAAAACAGGCAACAAGAAACAGCTTCTTTGGGTGACTATATACCACCAAAAACATTTCACATTCCTTTAGGGTTAGTAAAACAGTAGTTTAAGCCATTTTCTGTTCTGACTTTAAATTTTTTTCCTACCGTTATTTTGTATGGCACACAGAATATTCTGATTGTAATTTTACACAGAATTTTTGGGTTCTGTCTTATCAAGAGAATCTATTAGTGATGATCTTAAGTGCTAACAAAGCTGTGAAAATGCAATTAAGGTTTTGTCACACCATATTAGTTTTACCAAACCAAAGTTAGCAAAGATGAAACAGAGCTAAATGGACCCAGTTCAACACTCCCCGTTCTTGCCATCCACAGCCATCTCCTCTCCTTCCTCTCAGACACACAAAACATGTTTCCCCAAACTTGTATATATGTACATACGTGTATTTGTATAAATGTTTATACACACATCATCATCATCATCATCATCATCTCAACCAAACATATATGGTTCATAAAGGTCCAAACAAAAGAATATTTCTTCACAGGAATAGGCTCTATTGTTCCTTGGAAACATCAAAACAAAGAGGGAGAGATCCATAATCCCCTTTTCAATAATTCTATAATCCAAACAAATTCTGAAAAATGAAGTTTAAAGTAACTTATTTAGTGGTAAAACCAGACCTGAACTGAAATGAGGATAATTATAGTTCTTATATCAAAACTCCATGTACATGTTAATATGTTTCAATTTGGAAATACTGATGTATTTGATTATAGGATTCTGCCATAGATCTCTCTGGGGAATGTTACATAATATACAGTATACATCTTTCGTTCAGTTTTTAAAATTCAAGAAATTCTGGACTCTAAAATAAATCAAATCTCAGTTTGAGGCCAAGGAACTGTGAAGTAATACTTTTATATTTAAAAAAAATAAAATTTATGTAATTGTCTACTTCAGGGGTCGGGAACCTATGGCTCGCGAGCCAGATATGGCTATTTTGATGGCTGCATCTGGCTCACAGACACATCTTTAATAATAAAAAAAAAAAGATAACATTAAAAATATACATGTATTCTCATGTATTACAATCCATTCATTTCGTACCGCTCATGTTCACAGTTGCGGGTGGCTGGAGCCAAGCACAGCTGTCCTCCAGGACAATACCAAATTTTTATTAGATAATGCGTAACATATACAGGTCATTGTGAGGTCAGGAAGTAAACTTCCCTCCTTTAAATCAAGTAGTCAGCTAGCATTGCAGAAATGCTTTAGATGAAGAAGATGGCTAAAAGAAAAAAAAAGAGGAGTATCATACTTTTCAGCAGGAATGGACAGAGGAATTCGCCTTTGTGGAGAGAGCAGGTTCTGCAGTGTGTCTAATATGCAATGATAAATTTGCATCGATGAAACGGTCAAATATAAAGCGCACTTTGACACACGCCATACTACATTTGCATAGAAATATCCAGTAGGGGACAGCAGGAAGAAAGCACGTCAAGAGCTACTGTGCAGAGTGCAAGCTAGTCAGCAGCAACTCAGTGTTTGGACCCAACAAGGTGACTGGAATTCGGCTAGCTTTGCTGGTGCTTTAGCAATTGTGAGAAACAGAAAGCCATTCACAGATGGGTTGCCAATGAATTTTTTGACGACTTTTCGGATAAAGACAAGATAATCAAACGAATAAAAGACAGGCCTCTGTCAGCAAGATCTGTTGACAATCGTACCATCATGATGGTAAATCAAATTGAGGCAACCCAAGTGAAGGACATAAATGCAGCACCATTCTTTTCTCTCGCTTTGGATGAGTCAACAGACGTAAGCCATTTACCCCAGTTCAGCGTGATTGCAAGGTATGCTGTCGGTGACACACTACGTGAGGAAAGTCTTGTTGTTTTGCCTATGAAAGAGACAACAAGAGGGGAGGATTTATTCAAGTCTTTCACTGAGTTCACTAAAGAAAAAAATCTACTGATGAATAAACTTATTTTGGTGTGTACTGATGGTGCTCCATGCTTGATGGGGAAAAACAGAGGATTTGTAGAGTTTCTTCGTGAACATGAAAAGAGAACCATCCTAAGTTTTCACTGCATCCTACATCAGGAGGCATTTTGTGCCCAGATGTGTGGCGAGCAGCTTGGTGAGGTGATATCGCTGGTCATTCGGGTGGACAACTTTATCGTTGCCCGAGCTTTAAATGATCTCCAGTTTAAAACAGTGCTGGATCAAGTTGGGAATCATTATCCTGGTCTGCTTCTGCACAGCAATGTGCGTTGGTTGTCAAGAGGGAAGGTGCTCAGTCGTTTCGCGGTTTGTCTGAGAGAAATCTGGATTTTTCTTGAAATGAAAAACGTCGAGCATCCTGAGTTAGCTAACACTGAGTGGCTCCTGAAGTTCTACTATCTCATGGACATGACTGAACATCTGAACCAGCTCAATGTGAAAATGCAAGGTGTTGGAAATACAGTCTTATCCCTTCAACAAGCAGTGTTTGCATTTGAAAATAAGCTGGAACTCTTCATCACTGACATTGAAACAGGTTGTTTACTACATTTTGAAAAACTGGGAGAGTTTAGAGATGCATGCACAGCAAGTGACTCTGCTCAACATCTTGATCTCCAGGAGCTAGTGGGCTTCACATCTAATCTCCTGTAGTCATTCAAAATGCGCTTTGGAGAATTTTGTGAGCCCACTCATCTTTTTAAGCTCATCACCCATCCACACAAGTGTGCAGTGGACAGCACTGACCTAAGTTACATCCCTGGTGTCTCCATCAGATATTTTGAGCTACAAGCTGCTGACCTGAAGGCCTCAGACATGTGGGTGAATAAGTTCAAGTCACTGAATGAAGATTTGGAAAGACTTCCATGGCAGCAAGCAGAGTTGGCGAGCAACACAAGTGGGGAGAAGTGAAAAAACTTCAACCGCGAACCAGCTGATTGTCAAAACTTGGAACGCGCTTCCCGTCACATACCACACACTGCAGCGTGTGAGTATTGCTGTACTGACAATGTTTGGCTCTACGTATGCATGTGAGCAGTCTTTCTTACCTCTAAAGAACATTAAGACCAACCTACGATCACGTTTAACAGATGGAAGTCTCAACGCCTGCATGAAGCTTAACTTCACCACATAACAACCAGACTACAAAGCCATCAGCAAAACCATGCAGCACTAGAAGTTGCATTAATGGTAAGAAGTACTTTATTCATCATTGGTTAGCAACCAGCATAACAACATTAAAAAGAATTCAGAGACTTATTGTACTTTAAAAGTGTTGGTCTTACATAAAATGCACACATTTACTTGTATTTAGTGTTAAACATATTGTATGACTTTCACGGAATTACATTTTAAAATATGTGGCGTTCATGGCTCTCTCAGCCTTATATAAAGGTTCCTGACCCCTGGTCTACTTTCTCTTTACAGCTTTTACTATTGCAATCTACTATAAATTAGAAAGGGAGGGAAGAAGGAAACCATAATAAGGTTCATATCTATAACTCCTATCTTTAATGTTTATTAATCTCCTTTTTGCCAAGCAAGGTTCACTCTGGACTACAGACAGCAGTAGCAGCCAGAGTGACTGGAGAAGACAGAAGTAAAAGGAAAGAGCTGAACCCATATTAACCTCCACAGGAAATATTTAACCCAGAAAATTTGAATCTTAAGAATTTCCCGCCCTGGCCGGTTGGCTCAGCGGTAGAGCGTCGGCCTAGCGTGCGGAGGACCCGGGTTCGATTCCCGGCCAGGGCACACAGGAGAAGCGCCCATTTGCTTCTCCACCCCTCCGCCGCGCCTTCCTCTCTGTCTCTCTCTTCCCCTCCCACAGCCAAGGCTCCATTGGAGCAGAGATGGCCCGGGCGCTGGGGATGGCTCTGTGGCCTCTGCCTCAGGCGCTAGAGTGGCTCTGGTTGCAATATGGCGACGCCCAGGATGGGCAGAGCATCGCCCCCTGGTGGGCAGAGCGTCGCCCCTGGTGGGCGTGCCGGGTGGATCCCGGTCGGGTGCATGCGGGAGTCTGTCTGACTGTCTCTCCCCGTTCCCAGCTTCAGAAAAATGAAAAAATGAAAAAAAAAAAAAAGAATTTCCCATATTCTTAATGCTATTTCCAAATACAACAACCCTGCATTAATAACAATGTTTTGAGTATACTTTTAAGTATGTCATTAGGCCTTCATACTCTATAGTGACTCTACAGTCACTTTATACAATACTTCATCTGCAGAATTATTACATATTTTAATCCCAGATTAACATCTACCACAGTTATTACCTACCCCAAAGCTTACCTCAAAGATAATTCAGAATCCATATTCATTGCAAAAAAATTAGGTAACATATGATAAAAACAGAATATAAATGACTATTCAATTAGCAGTTACTTTTTGGATTGAAAGAGCAACTTTGGCCTGACAAAGCGGTGGCGTAGTGGACAGAGCGTTGGACTGGGATGCTGAGGACCCAGGTTCGAGACCCCAAGGTTGCCAGCTTGAGCACGGGCTTATCTGGTTTGAGCAAAAGCTCACCAGCTTGGACCCAAGGTCACTGGCTCAAGCAAGGGGATACTGGGTCTGCCCACAGTCAAGGCACATATGAGAAAACAATCAATGAACAACTAAAGTGTCGCAATGCACGATGAAAAACTAATGATTGATGCTTCTCATCTCTCCGTCCCTGTCTATCCCTCTCTCTGACTCTCTCTGTCTCTGTAAAAAACAAAAACAAAGAGCAACTTTACCCCCTCAGATACAGAATTTAATTAAATTAATTTAAATCACTAGTCAAGAAGATTCAATTTTATCTGTTTTCTAGAGAATACATTCTTCTATCTTAAAATATTGAAGTATGCTCTACATAATCAAGGTGTCAATATAGGGTTTAAAGCTTTTAAAATGTAGTAATAACACCATTTAAAGTGGTGACGTGTTTTAATAGTATACTGAGGTGAATTTTACAAATTTGTATGGAGCTGAATGAGTTGGCCATTTCATTCACGAAGGTAAATGAACAAATAGTTATTATGTCATTGAAAGGTGAACCATCTCCAATTCAACATCTGTACGGGAAGTAATCTTCATCAAAATCAAAAGAAATGTCAAATTTACCTCAGTTTTTTCTTGGTTATTCTATAAGAATATTTTTATTGTCACTGTAATAGAGTAGGTAAAAACAATAAAATTATTACCATAAGGTACATATATATATTTTTTCTTAACAGGAGAAAATAACCGTATTTATTCACATGTACCTACAGGAAATCCGTAAAATATGAGACCCAAGGATAAATAAGGCAATTGAGGCTAATCTGCCATCTAGAGTTAAGGAAAAAGTGGGGTGGAGTGGTTTAAGACTTCAAAGAGGGAGGCAATTCACATGAAGATGAAAACGAGATGTATGGTAAACAAATGTCTGCTGGGCCATCTTTAACAATAAGATACAGAGAGAACTTTGATCAAATGTGCCTTGCTAGGTTCTTCCCTATCATCTAGTTCATATTAAACTACAGTTATCTATGTTGACAGCATCCTTCATAAAGCAAGTCCTCTATCTAAATTATTTTAGGAAGCTAGTAGTACTGGTCAAAGGTTTTTCCTGAGTCTTTTGCTTCTTAAAAATAACCAGTATAGCTTGACCAGTGGTGACGCATTAGACAGAGCATTGACCTGGGACGCTGAGGTCTCAAGTTAGAAATCCCAAGGTCCACAGCTTGAGCTTGAGCTCATCCAACTTGAATACAGGCTCATCGGCTTGAGTGCACACTCACAGGGTCGCAGACTTGAGTGAGGGATCATTACAAATGATCCCAAGGTTGCTGGCTTAAGTCCAAAGGTCACTGGCTTAATTAAGCAAGGGCTCAGTGGCTTGACTGAAGAACCCCAATCAAGGCACATGTGAGAAAAAATCAGTGAAGTGAAGTACCACAACTACAAATTGATGCTTCTTATCTCTCTCCTTTCCTATCTCTCTCTCTCTCAATAAATAAATAAATACATACATACATACATACATACATATATAATCAGAATAGGCTCTCACCTGCTCTGCTGTAGCCCCCCCATCAAGATACATATAAGAAAGCACTCAATGAACAAAGCAGCTGCAATAAAGAGATGCTGCTTCTCACCTTTCTCCCTTCCTGTCTGTCCCCATCTGTCCCTCTCTCTGTCTCTTTCTCTGTCTCTGTCACACACATACACACAAAAAAAGAATTTGTCTTAGAGGATCAAGCAGATAATAATTACAGGGTAAAATTCAGATAGGTTTATCATTAGAAGTCAGTATTTGAACAAATACAAGACGTTCTATACTTTGTTCTTAAATTCCAAATTTAAGTAGATTATTATTTATTGCCAATGGGGGTTTATATGCATTATTTTTTTATTTTTAATTTAAAAATGCATGCAACTTTATTTTTAATATTTTTTATTTTTATTGAATTTATTGGGATGACTTGGGTAAGGTGTACAATCCTATAATTCCTTGTTTATAACATTTAAACTAAATTACACATGATTAAATTTAGTTATATCAAACAAAGATGCTTAAAATTTTGAATTGTTCAGCACACACTTTATCCTCTTTATTCTTTTTATTTTTTAATAAGCTCCACGAATTTATGTGTCTTGCTCACCACTGTATCTCCAAATCCTAGCTAAATGCCTGGAGTTTAGCATACAATAAATATATGCTAAATAAATTTAAAAATTATATCTAAATTTAGAATTAGTAAACACTATATAGAAAAGTAAACTTTCTGTTAAAAAAGCTTATTTCCGTAAACTCTAAGGAATTTTAGTCTTATCACATGGATTTTTGTAAGATCATCTTAAATGAGTCACCATCAACGCTGAATTTCTTTAGTACTGAAAAAAAAAAAAAAAAAGATGAGGACTTATAGCTCTCAACCTAGATAAATCTATGAAAGTGATCATACCACAGCCTAATCCTCTGCAAATGTCAAAAACCAACCTCTGGTTGTGAATATTAAGAATCAGATAATTCAATTATTTATTTAACAACTATCTACAATGTGCCTAGCATTATGCTAGGCATCACAAATATATATACAAATAATATCTATACTAGCCTGACCTGTGGTGGCACAGTGGCTAAGTGTCGACCTGGAACACTGAGGTTGCCATTTTAAAACTCTGGGCTTGCCTGGTCAAGGCACATATGGAAAGCAACTATACTATGAGCTGATGTTTCCTTCTTCTCCTCACTCTTTCTCTCTCTAAAAAATTAAATAAAATAAATAATATCTATTCTCAAAGAAAGCACCAATTTGAGAAAGGAGAGTCATATGAATAAATAACCAAACATGACAGGCAAGGTGAACAAAATCTTATAAAAAAGAAGACTAAAAGTGAAGGTCATATTCATAGATGAGAATGCAAATGATCTGGTTGTCACAGGAATGTGGAGTTAGCTATGGGGACTGAGAGTGTAGTGAGCCCACACTGTCAAAGAAAGGCACTGTAAACAGAGGACACACCATAAACAAATGTACAGAAGAATAAACACACACACAGAAAAGATAATAAAACTTATTTTTAAAGATAAAGTATTAAACTATTTTGAAATAAACCTTCCTTTTTAGAAAACTTTTTTTTTTTGTGAGAGAGGGACAGATAGGGACAGACAGACAGGAAGGGAGAGAGATGAGAAGCATCAATTCTTCGTTGCAGCTCCTTAGTTGTTCATTGATTGCTTTCTCATATGTGCCTTGATGAGGGGGGGTGCTACAGCAGATCGAGTGACCCTTTGCTCAAGCCAGCGACCTGGGCTTCAAGAAAGCTATGTTTGGGCTCAAGCCAGAGAACCCATGTTCAAGCTATGAGTATGCACTCAAGTCAGAGTTCAAGCTAGTGAGTATGCACTCAAGCCAGATGAGCCCGCTCAAGCCGGCAACCTCGGGTTTCGAACCTGGGTCTTCTGCATCCCAGTCCTACACTCTATCCACTGCACCATCACCTGGTAAGGCTAGAAAACATTCTTACAAAAGCATTTTACACAATAATTTTAACCAAATATTATTCTTTTAGGAACATAAAATTCAAGGACTAGCTTAAGATTTACAAAACAGTCCTGAAAAGTAAAAACGTGCTGTTATCTAAAATAAATAGGATGAATCTTACATCTTTTGATGTTTAAGCTCATGTCAAAACCATATGATCAAAAGCTTCAAATCCTTACCTTCTATTTTTACCAGTTCCATGAACCTTGGATCAATTATTCTAAAAACTCCTGAATTTAAATTCTTTCAGTTATTGTCTCTTCAAAAAAAAATAACCATAATTTCCCAAAAGGCAAAAAAACATCTTAATAGTCTTTCAGGTCCCCACACCCATCTAAAAGTACAGTGTAGATGCAATTAGAAATTTATTGACTGTTTATTGAGATTGGAACTTTTACCTTTTAAAGCACACACTACCCTAAAATGTACTTGACATTATATCGCGTTGCAGCTTTTTATTCTAGTGAATCACACTTGATAAGAAAACCAGAATAGGGTGGAAATTGCACTTTAGAGATTTTTTTTTTAAACTGCACTCTGCCATCGTAACCTAGCATCAGTTTAATTTTGTCCTTCAGAGATAATTCTATTAGTCAACCAACTCACTTATAACAACCAAAAGAAATCCCGAGAGTAGGGTTTACAATCCTGAGTTTATACATTCATTACCCACACCACAATCCTGAAATTTAGATGCTTTTATACTCTGTAATTCTCACTCTACCACGACAAACTAAAGAAAAATGTAAGATATGAAAAGATTCTTACCTTTTCCATAGAAAGCCAAAAATAAAAGACTTTCCAAAAGATTAATTGGAGTAAATAAAATAAATATAATGAATTAAAAGTGTACTTAGAATATTTTGATAAATGATCACTTTAAAGGCATTTGGTGATGGGGGAAAAAAACCACTTGGAGAGTTTAGCAGTAAAAAGAACTATTCTTTTTATGACTGAAGAATAAACATATAATTGTAAAGATGATTATATTTAGAACATTAGGTAGTCCATGAATATACTTGAGTATTTAAAAAAAAGGAACAGTTTAAACCAGAGGTAGTCAGCCTTTTTATACCTACCGTCCACTTTTGTATCTCTGTTAGTAGTAAAATTTTCTAACCGCCTACCGGTTCCACAGTAATGGTGATTTATAAGGTAGGGAAGTAACTTTACTTTATAAAATTTATAAAGCAGAATTACAGCAAGTTAAAGCATATAATAATTACTTACCAAGTACTTTATGTTGGATTTTCGCTAAGTTTGGCTGAATAAATCTTTATAAAACAACTTACTATAGTTAAATCTATCTTTTTATTTATATTTTGGTTGCTCCGCTACTGCCCACCATGAAAGCTGGAACGCCCACTAGTGGGCGGTAGGGACCAGGTTGACTACCACTGGTTTAAACAATGTAGAAAGAGATCAAGGGAGTTTTCCTGCTAGTGCTGTTTTCAATGAGAATAGTGAGTCATCAAAATGTGTAGTACAGCGGTAGAGCGTCGGCCTAGCGTGCGGAGGACCCGGGTTCGATTCCCGGCCAGGGCACATAGGAGAAGCACCCATTTGCTTCTCCACCCCTCCGCCGTGCCTTCCTCTCTGTCTCTCTCTTCCCCTCCCGCAGCCAAGGCTCCATTGGAGCAAAAGATGGCCCGGGCGCTGGGGATGGCTCTGTGGCCTCTGCCCCAGGCGCTAGAGTGGCTCTGGTTGCAACATGGCGACACCCAGGAGGGTCGCAACATGGCGACGCCCAGGATGGGCAGAGCATCGCCCCCTGGTGGGCAGAGCGTCGCCCCTGGTGGGCGTGCCGGGTGGATCCCGGTCGGGCGCATGCGGGAGTCTGACTGTCTCTCCCTGTTTCCAGCTTCAGAAAAAAAAAAAAAAAAAAAAAAAATGTGTAGTAAGAGATATTGTTTCTGATATACTTTTAGTATCTATTTAGATCCATGTAAAATACATTTTCCATATATATGTTAGTGTATAAACATATGGAAACTCACAGTTTAACTGTTTCCGTTTCCAAATAAAAGCTGAGATTGGAAATGTCTTAAATTTCTTTTTAATTTATGTATCACAAAAATGTACACTTGAAACCTGTATTATCTTATTAACCAATGTCACTCCAATAAGTTTAATAAAAAATAAAAATTCTTTTTATTTTTGTTGTAATACTGTTTTATAGGTAAGGCACTTTTATTTTGGGAAAGTTTTAAAAATACAGAAAATTATAAAAAATCATAAATATATACATATCCACCATACAAAATGTTAACATTTTTCATTTTTACATCACATACATGTTTAATATAAAAGAAGTGTATATATTATAGTTATCACACTGAATTCTAGAAGAGCTGTGTATAACTTTATATTGTACTTGAACACTGCTGATCAAGTTAAAGTCTCTTGTTGTCCCCAATTTCATCCTCTGTCTGTCTCTCATTTCTCTCCCAAAGCAATTGTTATGATAAATTTGATTTATCTTTTTATAAATCACATATATAAACAGTTCATGGCAATTCTCTGGCTGCTTTTGAAGAGTGTGGACTTTGGAGCCTTAGTTTGAATCTTTATTCTGCTGCTTAATAGTTTTATAACCTTAGGAAAGTTTTTAAATCTTTTCATGCCTCCTTATCCTCATCTATCAAACATGGATAATAGAAGTCTCTACATCAGGCATCCCCAAACTGCGGCCCCCTGAGGCTATTTATCTGGCCCCTCGCCGCAATTCCGGAAGGGGCACCTCTTTCATTGGTGGTCAGTGAGAGGAGCACTATATGTGGCAGCCCTCCAATAGTCTGAGGGACAGTGAATTGGCCCCCTGTATAAAAAGTTTGGGGACCCCTACATCATAAGGTTGTTGTAAAAGTAAATAAGCTAATTTACAGAAAGTGTTTAAAACTGTGCCTGGAAATTTTTTTAAAAATGTGTTGGTAAATTTAAACATCTATCAATGTGATTGTGTCATGCTATACATATTTTGAAACTTTCTTTTTAAATTTTACCGCACCTCTCCTCATCCTTTTTAGCCCTATAGTCTAGATCAGTGGTTCTCAACCTGTGGATCACGGGGTCGAATGACCAAAACACAGGTTGAGAACCGCTGCCTTAAAAGGAAGGAAGGAAAGGAGGGAGGGAGGGAGGGAGGGAAGGAAGGAAGGAAGGAAGGAAGGAAGGAAGGAAGGGAGGGAGGGAGGGAGGGAGGGAGGGAGGGAGGGAGGGAGGGAAGGCAGGAAGGGAGGGAAGGCAGGAAGGCAGGCAGGAAGGAATCAAGCTTTTAGCTTCTTGAGCAGTTTATTTCAACTGATTATTTACACAATAGCCCTGATTATAGCTGGCTGAACATGAAGTATGATTTTCTTTGTTCATTTTGTTATCCTTTGAAAAATTTTAATGATAACAAACTAGGACCTGGGGAAAGAAAACTACCTTCAAAGAAGGATTATATTACATAATTTACACAATAATATAACCACAAGGTTCTGAAAATACAACTACAAGTAGTGTCACCCAGTCTATTTCCCCCAATTTAAACCATGATCTAACTATGGAAGAAATATCTTACAGGTAAATGAAACTGAATTGGGTCTACTCTACTAGCTTTTTTTCCTTTTCCTTTTCCAACAAGTCACACTGTTATGTAATGACTCAGAATCAGTGAAGATTGTTTTTTTGAGCTGCCTTCTCATAAACACTAGAAGCTTCAATTTTCTTTCAGATGCTATAGAATGTATAATATCTGACTTTAAAATGCATAAACCAACGTTTATTTTTACTGTCATCCTCTGATCTCTCAATGCTGTTAATTCTGAGACTTCAACAAGTTCCAAAATATTTGACTGAAATCAAAGGCATAGAAAACTCAAGCTTGATCTTGAAAACAGAACCAAGAATTCTGTACCTCATCATGTAATCATGAATTGCAATCAACAGCTGTTACACTCATTGGCTATTTTAAACCATTTAATATGATGTGTGGCAAGACTAATTCTTTTCCAGATAAGCATGTCAACACTTAAACCAAAACAATGCTGTTCTTCAAAATTGGCTCTTTAGAAATCTTAATACTTACTTAACGTATGCTACCACTTTTCAAATACTTCAGAACTTTCTTTTCAGAAATCTCCATCACAGAAAACTTACTAACCACATAAAGAAATCCCTCTCATTACTGTGTAAACATTGGATTTATACTCTTGGCCTGACTTTTCCAACTTTCCTTACGACTATCCACTCTATTCCCATATTCCCTTAAATCTGGCCCTTGCCTTTCCCTTTCCTCTGGTTTTTAAAATCAACACAATCAGAACTTATAGGGTGATAATGGAACCTGAAGTGACCTAGGAGAATAGATAGTGGAACAAAAGAAATAGATCTGTAAGTAGACAATTGTTTTCATGCCTCTTGCTTGCTAGTATCAAAGGTAAAAATGTGCAAAAGGCCACAAATGAATACTTTTTTAAAAATAAAAAAAATACTGTATAAGTTGTATGATGTCCATACTTTCTCTTAAAAGAAATATCTTCCAAGCCAAAGTTTCCAGTTCAACATTCAGGAGAAGAAGAAGTGCTATTTATCATACCCTGTACTAAGACTAACTTCTTCCATAACAGAGTTCTTCTAACTGGAGGCCGACCCAAACCACTAAGAGTGCTCATGCTCAAATACAAATAAATAATACTCAATAAATATTTCCTCAATTGGACCTGGGTGAAAGGGCTATGAAATAGCAATAGCAACACTTTCTGGTAGACCAGGCAATTTCCCATCACAACTGCTATTAGCACGGTGTCCTTTTTTTTTTTTTTTTTTTTTTTTACAGGGCCTGAGAGAGTCAGAGAGAGAGAGAGAGATAGGGACAGACAGACAGGAAGGGAGAGAGATGAGAAGCATCAATCATCAGTTTTTCATTGGGACACCTTAGTTGTTCATTGATTGCTTTTTCATACGTGCCTTGACCGTGGGCCTTCAGCAGACGGAGTTAACACCTTGCAGAAGCCAGTGACCTTGGGTCCAAGCTGGTGAGCCCTTTGCTCAAGCCAGACGAGCCCACGCTCAAGCTGGCGACCTCGGGGTCTCGAACCTGGGTCCTCCACATCCCAGTCCGATGCTCTATCCACTGCGCCACCGCCTGGTCAGGCACGGGTGTCCTTTTTATCCTCAACTTTCTAAAATGGTATCAGATTCTGAGAGTGTTGTGAGTCAATGACCAAAGTATTATAGAAAAGGGCAATGTGGTCCTTTACTGAATCATATAAATGGGTAATTCACTTAAATCATGGGTATGAAGAAAAATCTACACTTCTTGAGAAAACAGCTAAAAGATCATTTTAAATAAATAAAAATTAAACTGCTTAATTAAGATTGAGATGAAAGAAATGTTCCTTTAAAAAAAAAAGTTCCTTTTGTTTTCCTCCTGTAGTGTTTCTGTAACTTGAAAAATTAAGATCACCCTTTACACCACAATATATTAACATGGTATATTTAATAGATACACATTCTTTTCAAAACATAAACTCTCCTTACCTGCTAAGGGACAATTAATTAATTGTATACATGCAGATTCACTTCTGATTGTATTTACCTCAACTAAGAGATTCAAATTCAGTTAGTCAAATGAGGCACATTTAAAAAGTGAGGTACCTAAATATTAAAAATATATTTTAAAATATATAAGATGACCAAGCAGGCAGAGAGGTTTTTGTAATTCAGGCATAGGAAAGAAAATTGAAACCAGACCTTAGAAACAGGATTCCTATGTCTGATGTATAAGTGAATTTAGATTTGGAAAGAATATCCTGTTCCAAGTCAGACAGCTCAGCTATGCTCTTGCCTGAGTTTTGTAAAACAAAGGATCTGGTCATGTATCTCAGTTGGTTACAGTGTCATCCAGATACACCAAGGTTGCAGGTTTGAGCCCAGCTTAGAACACATATTATAATCAACCAACAAATGCATAAATAAGTAGAATTACAAACATTTCTTTCTCTCTCTCCCCCATTGCCATCTCTCCTCCTTAAAAATAAATAAAACAAAATAATAAAGAGCCTGACCAGTAGTGCCAGTGGATAGAGCATCAACATGAGATGCCGAGGTCCCAGCTTTGAAACCCCAAGGTCGTAGGCTAGAGCACGGGCTCATACAGTTTGAGTGTGGGGTCACCAGCTTAAGCGTGGGATGGCCAGTTTGAGCACGGGATCCTAGACATGACCCCATGGCTGCTGGCTTGAGCCCAAAGATTGGTGCCTTGAAGCCCAAGGTCACTCACTCACTGGCTTAAAGACCAAGGTCGTTGAGTAAGGCATCACTGGCTCGGCTTAAGCTCCCAGTCAAGGCACATCTGAGAAGCAACTAATAAACAACTCAAGTAATGCAAGTACAAGTTGATGCTTCTCATCTCTCTCCTGTGTGTGTGTGTCTCTCTCTCCCTCTCCCTCTCTCAAAAGAAAAAAAAATGCAAAGAAAAGGATCAGAAATAATCAGTGAGTAAGTGAAGATTCTGCAAAGCTTTTTCTTTGCTCACACATAGAAATTTGTCTCTGGGTCAAAAAAGCAGGCATCCATCACTCTGAGTCATAAAATCAGAAAGGTAGTAAGCTCCTAAAGAAAGAAGAAGACATAAACTACTCAATCTATATGAGAGAAAAATTAATAATAACCACACTATTGACGCTTTGGGGAGGGAATCCTGAAATGTTTTTAGTAATCAAGATCAAAAACGAATTAACTGCATGATGCTCATCTAATCTGAAATTTATAAAATGCTCATTATTTATTCAGTTTTCTTTATTGTTTTGGGTTTAAAATATGAAAATATGTAAGGACTCGTTTTCTTGCAATTTTAATCCCATTTTCCCCAAAAAGTAAAATTCCACAATTGTACAATCATCAATGGGATTTTCAGAAAAATAAGCTTCAAGGTTCATACTTTATACTGTGTTTATTTTTAGACACATCTATTCATATTTCAATGTTTTGGCAGTTTCTAGACGGACACCTTCATTTTAAGGTTTATGACAGAGTCTATCAGCACCTTCTCAATTACAAAGAAAAATAAGTAGTAGAATCCAAATAAGTAACATACCAATTTATCAATCTCTCAGGAATCCATTTTCTTAAATAATCATTAAAACAGTTTGTATTAAGCAATATGCACTTTCAAAACTTGAGTCATATGATGTAAATGTATATAATCCTTTGATTAAAACTTTATAATCTGATCAACAATGGTTAGATTAATTCAAGGTAAGGTATATAAATGATTGAGCATTGCACCTAGTTCACATTTTATTTTTTGAATATTAATAGATATCATATTTTTAAAGAAAACCCACTCAATTAAATTACCACAGACTAGAGATAATAGCGTTTGTAGACATAAATAAACCTAGATTTCTTCTTTTTATTCATTTATCCAAAATTAAGAAATTTGTACATACAGTTAATTCATGAAAACTCATCTTTTCCACTCTGTGAACAAAAAGGAAGATGAGGACTAAAATCATTCAATATTTATAGTTACCATACTGATCTGGTTGAAAACTTAATTGAGGGGGAGGATAAATATCTTAGCTAGATTTAAAATTATAAACTTACTTAAAATACAAGATATAGAGAATTGCGAAGGGGGAGAAATGCAAGATATAGAGGAATAAGCTAAATAGCACCAACAGGGAGCAATCAAACATGCTCCTCTGACCCCCCCCCCCCCAAATAAACATATTTATAACAAAAGGCAAGGTCGAATCAAAAAGTCAGTGCCATGAAAAAGGTAAGAAGAGGGACTACTGGATTTAAAAGGATTTAATGGGTAAGAATTATGAAATGCAATGAGTCATATGGATTGAACCTGATTTGGATATATCAACTGTAAATAATATTTTACAGAAAACTGAAAAAAAATGTATTAATTGGGTATTAGATAAGATGAAAATCTGGTGACATAAAAAAGCAGAAACTGTTAACTAAAAAAGCATATATTTTACTTGTGCAGCTATTCATGTCTAAGAAATGATATACTAAAATAACATGTACAGCAGTATAACTTTAGTAAAGAAATACATGTGTGTACATAAATTTACTTAGGAAAGTATCTGGAAGAACATATACTCAAGTATTACATGTCAGCTCTAGGTAGTGGAAATATGCTGTTTTTATTTATTTTTTTAACTTTATATATGTTTGTTTATGTGTATGGACTGCTTTTGCAATATTGAAAATATAATTTAAAAAGTTAATATGCATGCTTTCTTCCAAATCATATGAATGCTATTTTTTAAATTCCAGAATCCACAGCTACACTTATAATCCAATATACAAGATCTACATATAGTAAACAATATATATCTGTCAGCTACATTTTTGAAGAACTAATCCTGGTGATAGATGTCTTAATGTAAACTGCCAAAAGAATAATTAGGTAAAGGTATTCACTCATTCAGTAAGGTATGTGAGTATTTTCTTTAATACTATGTGACTTAGACTCAGTGGCATGTATCTGCCTAAATTGAGAAGCAAAATAATCATTTTCAGGGTTCCCAACAAAATTAAGTTCAGAAAGCAATATAATTTTAAAGCATGCAATATCTCGCTTCTAAATAACACCTATAGTTGAGCTGAGGGGAAAATACATAGATTCACAATCATACAAGTAACAGGAATCTTTCCTCCAGATTAATCATTTAATAATGACATTATCAATATAAACCTAAGTTAATATAAACCAATACCAACAAGATCGATTTTAGCTTAAAAAATAAAGTTAGTGAAATAATATATGTACAAAGAATACTTACGTATAAAAAATTGTATCTTCAAATATTTTTAAGTTCTAATGTTAAATTCAAAGAGAAAAGTAAAATTAAACACAGAAAGGCAAGAAAATGTCAAACTCACAACAAAATGTGTAACTACATTAAAAAAAAAGGCAAAGGTGAGGTCTCAAGAAGATGATATAACCTCCTAAGGTGAATAGTAAGAAAAAATACAGTCTTTCAAACATAAAGATTAGACTAAAACTGAAGGCAACTGAAACAGTCTGCTTAAACAATTATATTTTTTGTTACAATTCACACTTTTTTTTTACACCATACTTTCCATGTGTATTATCTCTAGTGACACAATGAAGCAACACATCATTTCCATTTTAAAGACTCGTACTTTGAAATTTTAAGAAACTTACTTGAAGGCACACTGTCTTGGGGACAAAAATACAACTCTGAGCCCTTATTTGGTATGACTATTAAATAGTTTACTTACATTAGAATTACTAGATTAACATTGCATTGCACTAATGTTATGTGTCACTATAATTTCTTGGGGGGCAGGGATTGTATCTGCCTCTGGCCATTTTTGTAGCACCATCAACTGACATAGCATCATTTTATAATAGGTGCTCAAAAAAAAGTCTGTTAATGAACATGCATAAGAATAATCAAAGTAATCTATTATACAAAGAATTTATTTAATTACTTTTACAGTACACATACAGGAAGACCCCAAGTTATAAACATGAGGCATACAACTCTTACTTAAAAACGGAGCCCTGTAAGGGCTATTGCTAATCAACTGCAGTTGGATATCAGTGAAAATGGTAGTTATTCCACTCCCATGGCAAAGAACTAACCAATGAAGACCTTATGGAACTAAAACAGCAAATAATAGCGTTTAGGGAAGAAAACAGGGACCTAGAACCCCAGAACCAAGTAAATTTTCTCCAAAAGAGTTAGCTGATGCTTTTCATCTCACTGAAGCCGGAATGGCAAAGTTAAAGAAGCTAGATCCTGATCCAGAGAGGTTCACCAAAGTTTACCGTACAGTTACCAAAAGCTGAGATGCTACAGGGCCTTTGATGATGAGAAAAAGAAGAGTTCTGTACAAACCTCCCTTAACGCCTACTTCAAGAAACTAAGTTCAGCAGCAGAATCAAACCCTGACTCTCTAACACCAGTCCCATCCTCTCCAACAAGGCAATCATCATCTTCTGCATCTCCAACATTGTTTACAGTTGTATTTGAAAATATTAAGTATTTATAAGCACAAAAAAGTAAAAATAAATACTATGTTAAGACAAACATCTAAGTTGCATTTAATAGGTAAATTTACCTGTTCCAAATTATATACAAATTCAACTTAAGAACAAACCTACCAATCCTATCTTGTTTGTAACCCAAGGACTGCCCCTATACAAAACCCTCACTCTAGGCCAGGGGTCGAGAACCTATGGCTCACGAGCCAGATGTAGCTCTTTTGATGGCTGCATCGGGCTCGTAGAAAATCTTTAACAAAAAAAATAATAACATTAAAAATATAAAATATTCTCATGTATTACAATCCATTCATTTCCTACCACTCATGTTCATGGTTGCAGGTGGCTGGAGCCAATCACAGCTGTCCTCCAGGACAACACCAAATTTTTATTGAATAATGAGTAACGTACACGGGTCGTTGTATGGTTCTCATGGAATTACATTTTAAAATATGTGGCGTTCATGGCTCTCTCAGCCAAAAAGGTTCCCGACTCCTACTCCAGGCCTTAGTTAAATGGGTAGCCCTAAGTAGCCATCTTCATACCAGTTAACAATAATCATGTCCCTATCAGTGGTCGGCAAACCACGGCTTGCAAGCCACATGTGGCTCTTTGGCCCCTTGAGTGTAGCTCTTCCATAAAATACCACGTGCGGGCGCTACCTCGATAAGGAATGGACCTACCTATATATACTAGTTTAAGTTTAAAAAATTTGACTCTCAAACGAAATTTCAATCGTTGTACTGTTGATTTGGCTCTGTTGACTAATGAGTTTGCTGACCACTGCTAACCCCAACTAACTGAATCAAACATGGGCAGCCAATCCGAGACTAGTCAATCCATTGGCTTGCAACCTTATCTCTTGCAAATTGAACCCAAGAGGCAGACAGAAAGATAGTGCTTAAGCTGGAGGTCTTGTGAATTCAGGCAAAGACGTAAACAAGTAAAGGAAGCTGGATGGTAATAGAAACAAGAGCAAAAAGCAAGCATCCTCCAGGAACTTGAATCAAGAGACAGATTGTTTTTTCAATCCCTATAAGACCTAACTATATTTGTTTTCATGTTAGACTTCTGAGATTCAACTATCGCCTTTCCCAATTGTTAGCTAATAGTTCTATAAAAAAAGATTCCCTTCATCTACTATTTAGTTGCCTAATAGTACATTCTTATAGAAAAGGCAGGCTAAACGCACAATTCTTTCCTTCCATTTACAACTTCTGAAAATAATGACTGACTCATTAGCATCATCTATTAGTCAGTTTTTAAGTCAATATAAACTCATCTATTTAAACATATATGTTGTATCTCAATCCACTATAGATATTATCTTAACTGAAGCTCACATTGTCCCATTTTATGCCACTAGGAAGCTCTTCAAGTTGGACCTTGAGTCTTTCTGACAAAACCACAATAAGTCTTAAAGCTTCCTTATTATTGGTTATGACAAGATGTTCCAGGCTTATTTTGTACATTTCCTGGGTCACCGTGAAACCAGCCATTTATTCCAAGTATATCTGATGAATATTAGTGAAAAATAACATACAATGATTTCAATTTAGATGCCCCCCCAAAAAAACCCTCTTCTTTCAAAAATTTAATTCTAAACTTTTATTAAAATCAGCACTTGTAATTAGCTATATGTCAACTGTCTGCCATAATGCTTAGATTTCTTTATATTATATAGTAATAAAAAAAGTAGACTTTGGTCACTAGCATATTTTATTTTTTAAGGTATTCACACAGGTTATAGAGTGAGGCAGATTTTATTATGTAATTCAATATTTTTAGAATAGATTCTAATAATTTCAAATCACTAAAAGAAAATTCAATTATTACATAATTAATAATCATTGAAATATCCACAATTTACACATATTTTCTTTCTCAAAAGGAATATAATTATGCCCTGTTTAGGGAGGCTCAAGTGGTTAATTTCTATTTTTTTTTAATTTTTTAGGGTTTTTTTATTTGTTCATTTTTAGAGAAAAGAGAGAGAGAGAAAGAGAGAGAAGTGGGGGAGGAACAGGAAACATCAATTCCCATATGTTACTTGACCAGGCAAGACCAGGGTTTTGAACCAGCAACCTCACTGTTCCAGGCTGACACTTCATCCACTGCGGCACCACAGGTCAGGCCAAACTCAATTAGTTAGAGAGTCATCCTGATTCTCCAAGGTTGTGGGTTTGATCCCAGGTCAGGCCACATATAAGAATCAACAAAAGAATGTATAAATAAGTGGAACAACAAATTGATGTTTCTCTTTCTCTCCCTCCTTCTCTCTCTAAAATCAATAAATAGAAAGAAGAGTATAATTATATACAAAGTATAGAAGTACAATTACTATTATATAATTTCATATTTTAAATGTACAGCTTAGTAGCAAATTCAATTATTCCAATACAGCTTTAATTCTTGCTTTAGATTATATTTTGTCAACTATAGATAAAAGCACCTTGATTACTAATACTTTAAATGACTTGTTACCATATCCTAATGATTATTAGATCATAACCATTACTAGATGCTCGCACATAAATCCATATGTCAAAATAAACTTTAATTTAATCTATCAATTATAAAAAATAGCTACAGACATGCTGTTTTCCATTTGTGTATAAGCTAAAAATTGTTGCTATGGGAGGTCCTTTACTACCATTTTATCAATATTGCACATGTTTTCTTAAAGAAAAATCTGGGAAACATTTACAAAATTAAACTAAACATATTTCAAGGAGGTCCGCTATTCACAATTAAATAGCCTGAAATCTAATGCTTTAGCAAATGCATTTAATGTAAATGACCAAACTAAAAAAAAAAAAAAAAAGGTAGCATCTAAAGAAAAATTTTTGTAATACCTTACCTAGCAAGTTTAGTCGATGATAAATTTATTGACTGAAAATCATCTAGGAAGCATATCCACTCAAGGGGTTGGTACAGAAGAGTATAAAATAAATTAATATATACGTATATATTCATACATACATTCAGATACATCTCAGCTATAATGATATCTATAGATGAACTGACTGATGAATAGATAGGTGGACAGATGGAAGGAAGGAGGAAAAAAGATGAGTTTATATTGACACTCTAAATTCCAAATGAACGTTGCAGTTCTTCAAGCTTGCCCCCTTTTCATATGTACAGTTCTCTCCTCCAACAATAAGAAATCTGGCTTCCATTACCCATATAGTATTTATTTGTCTATTTGTTCAATCTGGTATATAGAGAAGTGCAATAGTGTTGGATTTGCAACCCAGAGCTCGTCATGAAAAAGGAAAGCCTGCCTGCAAAACCGAGTTCAATATTGTTTTGAGTCTGGGCCAAAAAGTAAATGCATGTGCAATGTTTGTTAGATACTGCCTAAATCCTTTCCAAAAGAGTTGTGCCATTTTGCACTCACACCCAGCAATGTAAAGGAATGGGTCACAGACATTTTAGTGATGGGGTAAAAGACACATTATTAGTTGCTAAGCAGAGATAACTCCCTTCTCTTATAATAACTTCCTTGAGATGTAATTCACATAACCCGCAATTCACATATTTAAAGTACATAATTCAATAGGTTTAATATATTCAGTTGTGTAATCATCAAATCAACACTATCAATTTTTCTTTTTTTTTTTGTATTTTTCTGAAGCTAGAAATGGGGAGAGACAGACAGACTCCCGCATGTGCCCAACTGGGATCCACCCGGCACGCCCACCAGGGGATGATGCTCTGCCCATGGGGGGAGGTCGCTATGTTGCAACCAGAGCCACTCCAGCGCCTGAGGCAGAGGCCACAGAGCCATCCCCAGCGCCCGGGCCATCTTTGCTCCAATGGAGCCTTGGCTGCAGGAGGGGAAGAGAGAGACAGAGAGGAAGGAGAGGGGGAGGGGTGGAGAAGCAGATGGGCGCTTCTCTTGTGTGCCCTGGCCAGAATCAAACCCGGGGGAGATGACGTCAGAGTAATGGCGGGGTAGGAACCGATACCGATAAATCTCCCCCAAAACTCAACAAGATCTTCAACCAGAAACAGAAAAACCTATACTTGGAGCTTCCAGATGCTTCGCAATACACCCAAAGGTATGATTGAGTGAAAAATTGGCTAAATATATAACCAAACCCCGAAGGAAATAGGGAGTAAGAAATGCTCCGCCTTCCTCACTAACCTAAACAGGGCGGCTTTCTCTGGTAACTGTGAATATAGAAACTGAGGCAGGCAAAGGGGGTGAATAGATCCAGGCCGCCACGGCACAAATGGCCGAACCAGGCTGTGGCACGGAGATCCAAGCCGAGGAAAATCTGATCCTGTGGCAACCCGGGCAATACAAGCTAACACTCGCGCCAAACCCAAACAAAGAAAGACAAGCGGAGCGGTCATTTTACCCGGTCTCCTGGTCGGTGCGCAGTTAGTGGGCGAGAATTTCTTCCTAGGCCCCGAGAGTGGGTGCCCGTGTTGCCCCACGGAGAGGCAGGGTCAGAAGCCTTTCTGTGGGCCGAGGGGAGAGTCTCTGGGCAGCCCCAGCACCCTGGGAAAGCCACGCACGGGAGGGAGTGAGAACTAATTCCAACGGTGGAGATTTTCCGTGCTGGAGGGTGTTTCACTCAGAGGGAAACGCGGCCGGCCTCATATCCTGGTTTGCACTCGCAGATAAGGAGTGAGCGATTCCTCCGAGTGCCTCGGCAGTGCGTGCCGTGCCCGTGTTATCGCACAGAGGGGCAGAGTCAGGGGCCTTTGTGTGGGCCAAAGCGGAATCTCGAGCCGCCCCAGCGCCTTGCAAAAGCCGCGCACGGGGACGGAGCGAGACTCAATTCCAACGCTGCAACTTTTCCCTGCGGTTGGGGGTTTCACTCAGAGCGTGAGACAGCTGGCCGGATATCCTGGTCGCAGACAGTGAGTGAGAGTTTCCTCCAAGCGCCCCGGAAGTGGGCACCCGCTTGTGTTACCGGACAGAGTGGCAGAGCCAGAGGTCTTTGAGTGGGTGGAAAGCCCGCCTGATTATGCTAGCAGCTCTGACTGACTGAGCCTTACCCAGAGCCCTGTGCTGAGTGGAAATAGAGTGGGGAGTTGCCAGCTCTTTGAGCCTCTTACTATCCAGGCAGAGGCAGCAGCAACCCCATAGCTGGATTATCAGGCTACTAATTAAGGAAGGAAAGACTAGGAGAAAGGCTCCAGGAACACGGACTCTCTCACTGTCGGAGCCTATAAATGCTATTGAGCTTCGACTGCCAACAAGACTAAAGCACAATACATGACATTGCCATAGAGACTTATCAACTGCAAACCTCTCCCTGAGCATGCCAAAGGGGCAGAACCCGGGGTACAGAGTCACCGACCAGGAAGAGGGAGAGAAAAGAAAAAGCAAGAAGATAACCTCTCAAAATCAAGAATAATCTGCAGACTTTATAACCTATCCCATTTTATTATATTTGTTCGTTTGTTTCTCTTATCTTCATTCTTGAGACTTTTTTCTTCTTCCTCCAATTTGGCCGATTAACTCTCTACCGGTCTTACTCTCTCCTCTCCTTGAACTACACTACCCATAAGTGTTACATCTCCCATTATCTTTTCTCTTCTCTTCCTTTCTCTCTATGAGGGTTGCACTCCAAAACCCTTAACTCTCTCTCTCTCTCTCTCTCTCCTTTCTTTTTTCTTCTTTTAGTGGTTCCCTCTTTTTTTCTCTCTCTCTCTTTCTTTTCTCCCTCTCTATTAGTTTCTTCCTTTCTCCTTTACATCTCCTCTCATTCAAACCTCAGTAACAAACAAATTATCTTATCTGGGACTCAAACCTATGTTTGTGGCATTTTGGGGGGTTTTTACTTCACCTTTTTAACTCACTAGCAGTGCTCCCATCCCTGGCTCTCCATATTATCTAGTTCTTGTTCCACTAAATACAATAGTAATTTTTTAATTTGTCCCCCCATTTTTCCGTTTTCCTCTTATTCCTCTCATCATAACTCTTAGACAACCAACACCTAAAAGCAAATCATTTTATTCTTGACCCAAATTTTTTCCTTATTTGCTTTTTGTGGGTCCATACGCTATTTTTTTTTCTTTTTTCTTTTCTTTTTTTTTTTTTTTTTTGCCCCTTTATTACTTTTCCCCAATTCAGGCCCTCCATCACAGGCATTGTTTGTTATAATTCACAGTCCACCACAAGATTTTCTCAAGAAAGAGGGGAGAAGAGAGGAGAGGAAAAAAGGAGGGGGGGAATAATTTCCTTTTTTAAAAAATTTTTATTTTATTTTATTTTTCTTTATTTCATTATTAATTTTTTTTAAAAAACAACTCTTCTATTTTTTATTTTTTTTAACTTTTTATTCTTTATTAAATCTCATTAATACTATCAACAAAACCACCCTCAGATGCCATTAAGGAAGAGAAAATCGAATATCATGGATACAAAAGAAAGAGAGGTAACACAGCTACGTGAGGAAAAATCTATGGAGAAAAAATTTAATATATTGGAAACCTTGGAGCTAAATGACAGAGAATTCAAGATAGAAATCCTAAAAATCCTCCGAGATATACAAGAAAACACAGAAAGGCAATTTAGGGAGCTCAGAAAACAACTCAATGAACACAAAGAATATATGTCCAAGGAAATTGAAACTATAAAAACAAATCAAACAGAGATGAAAAACTCAATTCACGAGCTGAAAAACGAAGTAACAAGCTTAGCTAATAGAACAGGTCAGATAGAAGAGAGGATTAGTGAAATAGAAGACAAACAACTTGAGGCACAACAGAGAGAAGAAGAAAGAGACTCAAAAATTAAAAAAAATGAGATAGCCCTACAAGAATTATCTGACTCCATCAAAAAGAATAACATAAGAATAATAGGTATATCAGAGGGAGAAGAGAGAGAAAATGGAATGGAGAACATACTCAAACAAATAATAGATGAGAACTTCCCAAGCCTGTGGAAAGAACTAAAGCCTCAAGTTCAAGAAGCAAACAGAACTCCAAGTTTTCTTAACCCCAACAAACCTACTCCAAGGCATATCATAATGAAATTGACACAAACCAACAGCAAAGAAAAAATTCTCAAGGCAGCCAGGGAAAAGAAAAATACAACATATAAAGGAAGGCCCATTAGATTATCATCAGATTTCTCAGCAGAAACTCTACAAGCTAGAAGAGAGTGGACCCCAATATTTAAAGTCCTGAAAGAGAGGAACTTTCAGCCACAAATACTATACCCATCAAAGGTATCCTTCAAATACGAAGGAGAAATAAAAACATTCACAGATACAGAAAAGATGAGGGAATTTATCATCAGAAAACCCCCACTCCAGGAATCACAAAAGGGGGTTCTCCAATCAGATACAAAGAACAAAAAAAAACAGAGCCACAAGTAAAAGCTCCAAGAAGAACACAATAAAACCAAATTTAAACTGTGACAACAACAAAAAGAAAGAGGGGGAGAAGATGGAGATTAACAGTAGCAAAGGACGATGGAGTGCAAAAGTACTCACAAAATAGTTCGCTACAATGAACAGGGTAGGGACCCTTTTCATTACTCAAAGGTAACCACCATTGAAAAAACCACCACAGAAGCACATGAGATAAAAAAGATAGCAACAGAGGAAAGATGTATGGAATACAACCAAATAAAAACAAAAGATAGAAAAACGAAAGAGAAGGATCAAACAAGACACAAAACTAACAGAAAGCAATCTATAAAATGGCAATAGGGAACTCACAAGTATCAATAATTACACTAAATGTAAACGGATTAAACTCACCAATAAAAAGGCACAGAGTAGCAGAATGGATTAAAAAAGAAAATCCAACTGTATGCTGCCTACAGGAAACTCATCTAAGTAACAAGGATAAAAACAAATTCAAAGTGAAAGGCTGGAAAACAATACTCCAAGCAAATAACATCCAAAAAAAAGCAGGTGTAGCAATACTCATATCGAATAATGCTGACTACAAGACAGGAAGAGTACTCAGAGATAAAAATGGCCATTTCATAATGGCTAAGGGGACATTGAATCAAGAAGACATAACAATTCTTAATATATATGCACCAAACCAAGGAGCACCAAAATATATAAGACAGCTACTTATTGATCTTAAAACAAAAACTGACAAAAATACAATCATACTTGGAGACCTCAATACACCGCTGACGGCTCTAGATCGGTCATCCAAACAGAGAATCAACAAAGACATAGTGGCCTTAAACAAAACACTAGAGCACCTGGATATGATAGACATCTACAGGACATTTCATCCCAAAGTGACTGAGTATACATTTTTCTCCAGTGTACATGGATCATTCTCAAGAATTGACCATATGTTGGGCCACAAAAACAACATCAGCAAATTCAGAAAAATTGAAGTTGTACCAAGCATATTTTCTGATCATAAAGCCTTGAAACTAGAATTCAACTGCAAAAAAGAGGAAAAAAATCCCACAAAAATGTGGAAACTAAACATACTTTTAAAAAATGAATGGGTCAAAGAAGAAATAAGTGCAGAGATCAAAAGATATATACAGACTAATGAAAATGACAATACGACATATCAGAATCTATGGGATGCAGCAAAAGCAGTGATAAGAGGGAAGTTCATATCGCTTCAGGCCTATATGAACAAACAAGAGAGAGCCCAAGTGAACCACTTAACTTCCCACCTTAAGGAACTAGAAAAAGAAGAACAAAGACAACCCAAAACCAGCCGAAGAAAGGAGATAATAAAAATTAGAGCAGAAATAAATGAATTAGAGAACAGAAAAACTATAGAAAAAATTAATAGAACAAGGAGCTGGTTCTTTGAAAAGATCAACAAAATTGACAAACCCTTGGCAAGACTTACCAAGGAAAAAAGAGAAAGAACTCATATAAACAAAATCCAAAATGAAAGAGGAGAAATCACCACGGACACCGTAGATATACAAAGAATTATTGTAGAATACTATGAAAAACTTTATGCCACTAAATTCAACAACCTAGAAGAAATGGATAAATTCCTAGAAAAATACAACCTTCCTAGACTGAGTCAAGAAGAAGCAGAAAGCCTAAACAGACCTATCAGTAGAGAAGAAATAGAAAAAAACATTAAAAACCTCCCCAAAAATAAAAGTCCAGGCCCTGACGGCTATACCAGCGAATTTTATCAAACATTCAAAGAAGACTTGGTTCCTATTCTACTCAAAGTCTTCCAAAAAATTGAAGAAGCAATACTTCCAAACACATTTTATGAGACCAACATAACCCTCATACCAAAACCAGGCAAGGATGGCACAAAAAAAGAAAACTACAGACCAATATCTCTAATGAATACAGATGCTAAAATACTAAACAAAATACTAGCAAATCGAATACAACAACATATTAAAAAAATAATACATCATGATCAAGTGGGATTCATCCCAGAATCTCAAGGATGGTTCAACATACGTAAAACGGTTAACGTAATACAGCATATCAACAAAACAAAGAACAAAAACCACATGATCTTATCAATAGACGCAGAAAAGGCTTTCGATAAAATACAACACAATTTTATGTTTAAGACTCTCAACAAAATGGGTATAGAAGGAAAATATCTCAACATGATAAAGGCCATATATGATAAACCATCAGCTAACATCATATTAAATGGCACTAAACTGAAGGCTTTCCCCCTTAAAACAGGAACAAGACAGGGTTGTCCACTCTCTCCACTCTTATTTAATGTGGTACTAGAGGTTCTAGCCAGAGCAATCAGACAAGACAAAGAAATAAAAGGCATCCATATCGGAAAAGAAGAAGTAAAGGTATCACTTTTTGCAGATGATATGATCCTATACATCGAAAACCCCAAAGAATCCACAAAAAGACTACTAGAAACAATAAGCCAATACAGTAAGGTCGCAGGATACAAAATTAACATACAGAAGTCAATAGCCTTTCTATATGCCAACAATGAAACAACTGAGAAGGAACTCAAAAGAATAATCCCCGTCACGATTGCAACAAAAAAAATAAAATACTTAGGAATAAACATAACAAAGAATGTAAAGGACTTATATAATGAAAACTATAAACCATTGTTAAGGGAAATCGAAAAAGATATAATGAGATGGAAGAATATACCTTGTTCTTGGCTAGGAAGAATAAATATAATCAAGATGGCTATATTACCCAAAGCAATATACAAATTTAATGCAATTCCCATCAAACTTCCAATGACATTTTTTAAAGAAATAGAGCAAAAAATCATCAGATTTATATGGAACTATAAAAAACCCCCAATAGCCAAAGCAGTCCTAAAGAAAAAGAATGAAGCTGGGGGCATAACAATACCTGACTTCAAACTCTATTATAGGGCCACGACAATCAAAAGAGCATGGTATTGGCAGAAAAATAGACACTCAGACCAATGGAACAGAATAGAAAGTCCAGAAATAAAACCACATATATATAGTCAAATAATTTTTGATAAAGGGGCCAACAACACACAATGGAGAAAAGAAAGCCTCTTCAATAAATGGTGCTGGGAAAACTGGAAAGCCACATGCAAAAGAATGAAACTGGACTACAGTCTCTCCCCCTGTACAAAAGTTAACTCAAAATGGATCAAAGATCTAAACATAAGACCTGAAACAATTAAGTACATAGAAGAAGACATAGGTACTCAACTCATGGACCTGGGTTTTAAAGAGCATTTTATGAATTTGACTCCAATGGCAAGAGAAGTGAAGGCAAAAATTAATGAATGGGACTACATCAGACTAAGAAGTTTTTGCTCAGCAAGAGAAACTGATAACAAAATAAACAGAAAGCCAACTAAATGGGAAATGATATTTTCAAACAACAGCTCAGATAAGGGCCTAATATCCAAAATATACAAAGAACTCATAAAACTCAACAACAAACAAACAAACAATCCAATAAAAAAATGGGAAGAGGATATGAATAGACACTTCTCCCAGGAAGAAATACAAATGGCCAACAGATATATGAAAAGATGCTCATCTTCTTTAGCTATTAGAGAAATGCAAATCAAAACGGCAATGAGATACCACCTCACACCTGTTAGATTAGCTGTTATTAGCAAGACAGGTAATAGCAAATGTTGGAGAGGCTGTGGAGAAAAAGGAACCCTCATACACTGTTGGTGGGAATGTAAAGTAGTACAACCATTATGGAAGAAAGTATGGTGGTTCCTCAAAAAACTGAAAATAGAACTACCTTATGACCCAGCAATCCCTCTACTGGGTATATACCCCAAAAACTCAGAAACATTGATACGTAAAGACACATGCAGCCCCATGTTTATTGCAGCATTGTTCACAGTGGCCAGGACATGGAAACAACCAAAAAGCCCATCAATAGATGACTGGATAAAGAAGATGTGGCACATATACACTATGGAATACTACTCAGCCATAAGAAATGATGACATCGGAACATTTACAGCAAAATGGTGGGATCTTGATAACATGATACGAAGCGAAATAAGTAAATCAGAAAAAAACAGGAACTGTATTATTCCATACGTAGGTGGGACATAATAGTGAAACTAAGAGACATTGATAAGAGTGTGGTGGTTACGGGGGGGAGGGGGGAATGGGAGAGGGATAGGGGGTGGGGAGGGGCACAAAGAAAACAAGATAGAAGGTGACAGAGGACAATCTGACTTTGGGTGGTGGGTATGCAACATAATTGAACAAGATAACCTGGACTTGTTATCTTTGAATATATGTATCCTGATTTATTGATGTCACCCCATTAAAAAAATAAAATTATTAAAAAATAAAATAAAAAATAAAAAATAATAAAAATAATAAAAAAATAAAAATATACCAGAATCGAACCCGGGACTTCTGCACGCCAGGCCGACGCTCTACCACTGAGCCAACCGGCCAGGGCCTCAACACTATCAATTTTAGAACATTTTCATCATACAACATCCTCAAGAAACCCATGTCCATTAACAGTCTCTCCCTGTCTGCTCACCTAGCCTAAGTAACTACTAATCTACCTTTTATTGTTATAGATTTGCCTATTCTGCACATTTCATATAAAAGGAATCATACTATATATGATCTTTAGTGATTGACTTCTTTTGCTTAGCATGTTTTCAATGCTCATCCACATTGTAACATATATCAGTACTTTATTTCCTTTTTATGGCCAAATAATACTTCATAGTATGGATACACAATACTTTATACACTCATCAGCTGGATCTTTGGCTTGTTTTTACCTTTTGGCTATTAAATATGATGCTGCTGTAAACACTCATGTGCTAGTTTTTGAGTGGACATGTTTTCAACTCTTTTGGGTATATACTTAGGAGTGGAACTGCTGGGACATAAGGTAACAACTATATGATTAACCTTTTGAGGAACCATCACACTGTTTCCTAAAGCAGCTTTTACTATTTTCCATTCCCACCAATAGGATAATTCGCTTTTTAACTTTACTTATAAAATCATCTACTCCAGTTCTAATTAATACAAACAAAATACCTCTAAATGAGATGACACGTAATCAAGCCATTATTAAATCAGACTAGTTAACTGTCCTTATGCCATCACTGATCTAAAAATTAATCAGCAATGCATATACATAATCGTGTAGGATGTAATGATTGTGAGTTTATGTGGAAGCTTTTTTTTTTAATTGAGAAGCAGGTAGGCAGAGAAACACACTTCCACATGTGCTCCAACTGGGATCCACCCAGCAAGGCCCCTATTGGGTGATACTCTGCCCATCTGGGGCCACTGCTCCATTGCTTGGCAATCAAGCTGTTTTAGCACCTGAGAGAAGGCGATGGAGCCATCCTCAAAGCTGGGGGCCAACTTTGCTCGAACCACTTGAGGAGAAAACAGATGGGGGGTAGGGAGGATAAGCAGATGGTTGCTTCACTTATGTGCCCTGACCAGAAATCAAATCCAGGACTTCCACATGCCAGGCCAATGCTCTACAGTTGAGCCAACCAGCCAGGGTCTGTGGAAGCTTTGTGGTTACAGAGCACATCACAGTTTGTATTAATTCTAAGTATATATTCTTTATTATATATTTGAGACTCAATTCCTCCCCGAAACATGTGCCTTCATATATAAAACCACAATTATTGAGGATAATTTGTTAAAATCATATTGGTCTTTCCAATCACCTGATGTTTTGCACTCACAGGCCTGATGAATCCATTTACCTTGAAAGAGACTATGGTTTGCTACCAAAGGAATATAACTAGACAGAGCTAGTGAATGTTCTGTTTCCTGCAATCATAGACATGATTTCTTTTGTTAAAGATCTACTACTGTCTTGGGAAAGGACTGTTTGCGTTCTTTAACTTGCCTGCCTTAAGCATCACAAAAGCCAGTCTTGGTGAGAGAAACCACGGAGTTTTAATCAAGACCCAGAAAGGAAGAGGGGATGGAAATTCCCACTTCTTTCTGACCCCAGGGAATTGCAGAAAGAAGAAAAAGGACCAAGTGGACTGGTGAGATATATGTCCCAAAGTGCCTTAATGATGAACTCTTCTCTTCCCTTACCCTCTTGCTAGGAAATGAGCCACTTCTTGAGATGTCCACCATCAACCTGGGATACAGCTGTATCAAAATACCAGGTTACATTACCCACCATCAACAAAGTGTGAAAATACCTCTTCCTTCACAGCTAACAAGTTATTCTAAATTTCAGCCAATCTCATAGGTGAAAACTAGCATCTCAGTGCAAGTCTTAACTTAGATTTTTTTTATATATAGCTTTTTGTGAGAACTGTCTGCCCATGTCTTTTGCCTATATTTCCATTGGGTCTCTTTTTATTTGGTCTTTTTTTCACCCTCCACTTTTAAAGGTTCTTTATATATTAGGTGTATTAGCCCTTTATCTGTGTTATACAATGCAAATATTGTTCCCAATCTTATATCTGTCTTTTGACTTCATTATTAGTTTTTTTTGCTATATATGTCTTACTTTATATTTTTATATACTCAAAAAATTTATCACTTTCCTTTTGCTGAATCTAGATTTTGAGTCATACAGAGAAAACCTTTCCTTATACCCAGATCACAGAATAATTCATTCATGTTTTCCTTTAATGTCTGTATAGTTCCATTCTTATACTGAGATCACTGGTCCATTTACAGTTAATATTTCTACATGAAATGAGGTATAAACTTAATTTTTTATACCTGATGATTAGCCATTTATTTAAAAGTCCATCTTTACCCCAGTGCTCTGAGATGCCAGGTTTATCATATACTAAATTTCCATGTTCTTGGGTCTACATCTCAATTTTCCTATTCTATTCAAGACTGTTCTGTCTGCATAACATTAAACAAAAATCTACACTGCAAATGACACAAACTATATGTAGTTCAAGAGTCCTCCCATTCTATAACTCTTAAAAAGAAACTTCGAGCCCATTCATATAGTCAGTCAAGTGACTAAATCTAATTGGCCTAATCATATACAGCTGACAGTGATTATTTAGACTAGTTACATAAGCAAGCTAAGGCACATTAGAATTTGCAGGTTTACAAATAGTACCTTAAAATTTTTGTCCATCAATTGGTAGTTCACAGAACCATACAAACAGATACTTAGTATGATGAGCAAAACTATTTAAATATATTTTTAACAGTTTTCTTAACTTCAAGCTTATTAGTATTTCATACCTCCTCCATACCTTTCAATATCAGTTTTATCATGATATTCATAAATTTATTAGATTTAATAAAAATTATATAAATAGTAAAATAAAGATCATAACCCGGCCTAGCATGTGGAGGACCCGGATTCGATTCCCAGCCAGGGCACACAGGAGAAGCGCCCATTTGCTTCTCCACCCCTCCGCCGCGCCTTCCTCTCTGTCTCTCTCTTCCCCTCCCGTAGCCAAGGCTCCATTGGAGCAAAGATAGCCCGGGCACTGGGGATGGCTCTGTGGCCTCTGCCTCAGGCGCTAGAGTGGCTCTGGTCGCAACATGGCGATGCCCAGGATGGGCAGAGCATCGCCCCCTGGTGGGCAGAGCTTCACCCCTGGTGGGTGTGCCGGGTGGATCCCGGTTGGGCGCATGCGGGAGTCTGTCTGACTGTCTCTCCCTGTTTCCAGCTTCAGAAAAATGCAAAAAAAAAAAAAAAAAAGATCATAACAGTATATTTCTGTGTTTCTAAAATATAAATGATATTGATAACCTAATACACATTTTCTCTCCTGCATCTGTGAGCTTCTTACTCTTAGCCAAACCCGTTCCCTCCCCCGTGCCCCTGATCCACTCTCCTCTCCACCGCTCAAACAAGTCTCCCTTGCCTCCTCTATCAGCAGTTCTTCTCTTATACAGACTCATTGCCATGATCCTACAACATGCTATTAACTCTCAAATCTTAAAAATGATTAAAAAATCAAAAACTACTTCTGACTCACTTCTCCCCACTACCACATTGCTACAACCCCTTTTCTGTCTTCCCCATAAGCAAACTCTTATGTTAAAAGCATATACTTACCATCTACTTTCTTTACTCCCACGCTCCCAAATGTTTTTCCTTTCACTCTACCAAAATTGCTCCTTTCAAAGTCACCAATGATGTCCATATTGTTAAATCAATTAAGTAGTCAATTCTCCCCTCATCTTAATTCCTATAAGCAGCATTTAATTATTAGTAAAACAGCATTTCTTCCTTGAAACAATGCTTTCATTTGCCTTCCACAATACCACAGCTGCCAAGTTCTCCTCCTGCATTTCTGGACATGCCTCCTCAAACCTCTCTTGATCATTTCCCCAAACTCTAAAATCAACTTAATCTACTTTAATGCCAAAACATTTCTGTTATCTAATAAGTATTTTATATACCTTTAACTCACAATTCATTGACATTATGAATTCATGTTCTAGCACATTTAATATAAACAAACTTTTCCTGGATATGTTCTCAAATTTTGCTACTGTGTGAGAAAAAATGTGTTAAAAAAAAATTAAATCTCAAAGTCACCTCAAGGAGAAATGAGTATAGTACATATATCTCATGTTTACACATCAAGTGACTGCAATCAGTTATACCTACAGGCAACCAGAGAAATAAGCTAGAAAAAGAGCTTGAACAAAGCCTATGTACTCTTCTCAACCACAAGAGGCGGAAATCACTCCCAGGCCTATTTTCATGTATTAACACAAACTCTGACTTTAACAAGGCTAACCTACACCTCACTAACTCTAGAATGTCAGTTTTTAGTAGTTTAGATTATAGAGCAGAATAAAAATTATACAGAATAAAAGCCAACAATTAGTCCTGTTAAAAACTGACAAGCTAAGAAATAACTATAGGTAAAAAGGAAATAAAAATAAAAATGCCACTTATATAAAATACACAGTAATCAGAAAAATATCTGCATAGACTCAATGTTACCAAACTTTATTACAAAGAATACACTATTGCTGTATTAAAGCAAAGTACAAAAAGTACTCATGACTATAACTTTGATAAAACTAAATATTTGATAAGCTTTAAGAAAATAAAATTTGTAATACATTTAATAAAGATTTTAATCATAAATGACTAAAACAAAGTACTACTTCTTCAAATACATTCACCTAAACAATTTATCACAAATAGTGAAGAATTATATATAAATAATTAACCATTAAATCATTTTCCAAAGTGATTACTTTCTAGAGCTTTTTCACTACACTTGCATTAAGGGAATAATAACTATCCTGTGAATGGGAAACATTCCTAAAATTTTATCAGACTTAAAATATCCTGGCACTTTTCTAAGGCCCTACGCATTCATTCACCCTAGACCTGCTCAGCTCAGTAAACAAATGTGACTTTTAAATTTTAGTTCTTCAACAAATAATTACTTTTAAAAATAAAAAATAAAGGTCCTAGCCAGGTTACTCAGTGGATAGAGTGTAGTCCTGGAGTGTAGACATCACGGGTTCGACCCCCAGTCAGGGCACATATGAGAAGCAACCAACGAGTGCACAACTATACAGAACTAAGTGGAACAACAAATTGATGTCTCTCTCTCACTCTCTCCCCACTCCCCTTCTCCTCCTTCCTCGCTCTCTCCCAAATCAATGGAATTTTTTTTTCATTTTTTGAAATAAATAATGAAGTTTAACATTTCTAGGTAGGTGTAAAATGAATGCATGTAACTACTAGATTCTTTTCCAGACAGGATAATAAAATAATCCTAAAACATTTTATTCAGCAGCTACCTTTTACCTTCCTCTTCATTCATAGAGTAAAGGGAGAAGAAATTTTTAAAGCTTTTGTAATATGAAAAGCTTCCCTATTTTACTCTGAAATAGTCTAAAAGGTGAGAAATGATTTTGCATCTGCATGTGGCAGCACTGCTACTTAAAATTGGGTTAACTTTTCAAATAGCTTCTAATAAATCAAGAGCAAAAACTTCCACCAGGTCCCTGGAATGACTTTCCTTGAAATTTTACCAGCATTTATTTCTTAAAAACAGAAAATAATAAAATTAATACATGAAAAGATTCAAGCAAGTCATTCACACATGAGGAAACTAACTGTAAGACAGAAATGACATGCATGTCCCATTCTCAACTGTGGTTACACATAACAATTAACCCTACTACCCCAAGCATTCACTATATGTACTGAAGTTAACTTGTAGGCTTTTAGAATGGTATTAGTTATGTATCATTCTTGGGAGAATACAGAAAAGAGTCATCCAAATAATATTCTGGGTCCTTCAGTTTAGATGAAGAATTGTAGTTGGAAAAAGCTCTATACAAATTATTAGCCCTGGGATCAAGCATCAAAAATAAGACAGTAACCTGACCTGTGGTGGCGCAGTGGATTAAGCATCGACCTGGAAATGCTGAGGTCGCCGGTTCAAAACCCTGGGCTTAGCCCTGGCCAGTTGGCTCAGCGGTAGAGCGTCGGCCTAGCGTGCGGAGGACCCGGGTTCGATTCCCGGCCAGGGCACATAGGAGAAGCGCCCATTTGCTTCTCCACCCCTCCGCCGCGCCTTCCTCTCTGTCTCTCTCTTCCCCTCCCGTAGCCAAGGCTCCATTGGAGCAAAGATGGCCCGGGCCCTGGGGATGGCTCTGTGGCCTCTGCCCCAGGCGCTAGAGTGGCTCTGGTCGCAACATGGCGACGCCCAGGATGGGCAGAACATCGCCCCCTGGTGGGCAGAGCGTCGCCCCCTGGTGGGCGTGCCGGGTGGATCCCGGTCGGGCGCATGCGGGAGTCTGTCTGACTGTCTCTCCCTGTTTCCAGCTTCAGAAAAATGCAAAAAAAAAAAAAAAACAAAAAAAAAAAAAACAAAACCCTGGGCTTGCCTGGTCAAGGCACATATGGGAGTTGATGCTTCCAGCTCCTCCCCCCTTCTCTCTCTCAGTCTCTCTCCTCTCTCTCTCTTTCTATGTCTCTCTCTCTCCCTCTCTCCTCTCTAAAAATGAATAAATAAAATAAAATAAATACATCACTTTATCTTTTAAAAAAATACAGTATTCTCGAGATAGTACATTGTCTATGGTGACTATATAAACAACTTATTAAAAAGCTAAGTACTCTATTATTTAAATACAATTTTTGATCATTAATACATTTCAAGTAAAAACCATTTATGAACTAATTTTTACTAGATATTAACCATGTCTGGTCCTTTATAATAAGTAACAGAGTATTGGATACAATTGATGATCACAAAAAGCTTATTAACAAAGTAAGTCCAACACAACATAAAACACATGAAGAAAAAATGTATAAAATCACATTAAGCTCTAAATGATTCAACATATAAATTCTACTCCAGAATTGGAAGGAAAAAATTCCTAGAGAAGTCAGGGGAAGCTTAATAGCAAAGGTGAAACCTGAGAAAATATTTTTCTGATAAGTAGTATTTGGAGAGGCAGAAAAATGAGAAGGCAGGTGGAATGTCTACTATCCTGACTAAATATGTAATACCTTATCAAAACCAAAACTAAATTCTGCCTAGAATCAGAGAGTTCCTTACGAAGAAAGAGTAGAGGCTCTGAAATCATTTCTATAGTAAACCTTGTCAAATATTTCATAAAGAATATGTGCTAATAAACAGAGCATGTGGGAAAACCACAGCCAGAGTTTCAGGCTATGCTTCCAGATGTAACATACTTCTGACCTAAAGAAATTGTTTTTCATCTCTGTTCAACTTACACAGCCCACATTCCTAAATTGAGTAAGCTATGTTCTCTATACTCAAGTAGTCCTCAAGTTAACAGCAAATACCATGACAATAAAACCCTAAAATCAAGCAATGTAAAAAAGCAATAAGGTCTATGACCTGCTAAGATTCTGAAAATAGCTTCATTTTAAGAATTTTATGGGCCCTGGCCAGTGGCTCAGTGGATAAAGCATCAGCCCGGCACCTGGAAGTCCTGGGTTTGATTCCCAGTCAGGACACACAGGAGAAATGATCATCTGCTTCTCCACCCCTTCCCTCTCCCCTTCCCTCCCTCTTACTCTCACAGCCAGTGGCTCCATTGGTTCAAGCGTCAGTCAGCCTCAAGCACTAAAAACAGCTCGGTACCCCCAGACCTGGGGGGGGGGGGGTAGCCAGGTAGATCCTAGCTGGAGTGCATAAGGAGTTTGCCTCACTATTACCCCTCTAACTTTAAAAAAATATATGTATTTCTAGAATATAAAAGTTACAGAGTATTTAAATGCTGAGCTATCTTTTGCAATGAAAATAATCCTACAGAGGGTAAGGGTAGGAACAGGCTTTGACACACCATTATAAATTACATTTGCTTCAAAGATGCATTCACTTAGAAGAAAGTTTTTTTTTAACTGACTTTATTGGGGTGACATTGGTTAATAATATTACATAGGTTTCAAGTGCTCTGTTCCATAATGCATCATCTGTACACTGCATTGTGCATTCAGCACCCCAAGTCAAGTCTCCTTCCATCACCATTTATACCCCTTTATACTCTTCTACCTCCCCCTTCCTGCCTTTCCCTCCCGTAATGACCACACTGTTGTCCCTATGACTTTTTTTTCTTTGCTTAATCCCTTCACCTTTTTCACCCAGCTCAAGAAAAGATCTAACAGCCCTGGTAGGGTTAGCCCAGTCAGTTAGAATGTCACCCCAAAACAACAAGGTTATGGGTTCCATCCCGTCAGGGCACACGGAGGCAAACCAATGAATGCACACTAAGTGGAACAACAAATGAATATTCTGTCTCTCTTTTTCCCTCTCTCTCACTGTCTCACTTCCTCTGTCTAAAATTAATCAATAAAAAAATGTTCTAAGATTTTTTTTCCAATATGCAGGCGACGAGCATTTAATTCTCCTATATAAACTTTATCAAATAGTATATAGGCTCTTATAAAGCCATTTAAGTACACACATATTAATGAATGCAGTTCATTTCCATTTCATTAGGGGTTCTGAACTTCTGAAAGTCAAGCTGTTCATATTATCATTGCAGATATTTAGAATTCCAGATCTGAAAGAGAAGTAAAGATGCCAAATTGTATGAGAAAATACCTGAGAAATCAAGTGACAACCCTCCTCTTTCTTTCCAAACACAGACCTAGGTCATATCATTATCTGAATTTTCTTGTTTGACACGGTGCCTTTTTTTTTTATTTTTTACATAATTACAGTCTAGTCTCTCTCTTCATGTTTCTGAGATCTTTTCCATTGTGAGATGTTTCTATTCTTTAAGAAGAATAGAAATATTCATATTTCTATTCTTATAGAATAGAATATTCACAGTAGAAATATTCAAATACCTCCCATGCCAATAAAGCTGCCTTCCTTTTTAAAATGAAGTGAACATGAGTTTAGGGTCAGTGGCAGAAACACTGAAGGCTACTAAGAACAAAAAGATTGTAATGGACTTTTTATTCAACACAGGAAAATTTGGAGTGAAGTTTAAGCCACCATGTCTAGCATTTTGCAAAGCAGCCTCAACAAGGACCAAACCCATCCTCACATCAGCTATGCAAATCCAAACATTTTCACACCTTACAAAATACTAAAGAGAGACTAGAAATTTTAAAGTAGCCAAATTTAACTACTAACGCTGTTGTTATTCAAAATTTTTTTCTGTACCACAATCCACTGTTGAGTATATTTTTATATCACCACCTAGTATATACAAATGTATGTTTATATAACAAACTAATATTTTATAGAAACAGTACTCTAAGTGCATGTAATGCATTTTCGTCATTTCTGTTCTTTCTTTATCATGCTGTGTGGGATCCCCAAAATGTTTTCTCAACCACTAATGGGTAATGAATGAACGGACTGCAGTCTAAAAATGATGGAAAGTATTTTTCACTGTTACTGATAGAGTCTCAGGGAGAACAGTTTTCATAGGCATTTACAATCCCAAATATTTATTAACACTTAACCATGTAAAAAATATGTGTTTGATTATCCTATGCTAGATATTGTACTACAGAATTTGAGGTTGCTTATACAAATATAAATATAGTCTTGTACTATTTTAAAAATAAGGTTAGACACATAAGGGAGAAAAGACAGACCTGTAAACCCATTTACTCATTAAGCATTTTTTCACAGATTTTTTTCTAGCGTGTCTACAAGAATTCAAAAGGCTTATATTTGTATAATATTACATTTATGACTATGGTATAGATACTCTCTCTTCTACTAGATACATGAAACTATACTGACTGTATGAAATACATCTTTATTATCCTCAAAACACTTAGCCCAGTGCCTAGCACACAGTGGGGACTTATTTACTGAAATAATAATTTTCTCTTAATCTCAAATATTAGTTTATAGCTCCAAGAATTAAGAGGATAAGGCACAATAAAACAGCTCTGGATGAACAAAAGTACTTTTAGATACTGCTATAAAAATTCCTCAATATCAAAGCAAATTTCTGAAAGACTAAATTCTGCTCCACACATCTATAAGATTTTTGAAATTACTTAAAATAGAACTATGCAAAAATGACACCAAACTCCATAACTGTTATTAATAAAATCCTATTAAGCCTGACCAGTCAGTGGCACAGTAGATTGAGCGTCGGACTGTGACACAGATGACCCACATTCGAAACCTCGAGGTTGCTGGCTTGAGCGCAGCCTTATCCCACTTGAGCACAGGATCGCTGGCTTGAGCATGGGAACATAGACATGACCCCACGGTCGCTGGCTTGAGCCCAAAGGTCACTGGCTTGAAGGCCAAGGTTGCGGGCTTGAGTCCAAGGTCGCTGGCTTGATCAAGAGATCACTCGCTTTGCTGTAGCCCCCCAGTCACGAGGCACATATGAAAAAACAGTCATTGAACAACTGAGGTGCCACAATGAAGAACTGATGTTTCTCATCTCTCTTTCTTCCTGTCTGTACTTATCTGTCCCTCTCTCTGTCTCTCTCTCCTGTATCACACACACAAAAAATCCTATTAAAAAGAAGAAATACACACTACTAGCTAGTAAATTTTAATTTTATTATTTATTTTCTATAGCGAGTATGTCCAACTCAAATTCTTTTGGGAATAAGTCAGAATACAAATTAATTGCATATTTCATAAATGCATTTTCAAGCTTTACAACTCAGAGGGATATTGATTTCATTTGTAAAAGAGAAATGCACTGTAGTACTTTATAGCTATTTATTTTGATTTTTCAGATTGTCATGTCAAAATACTGAATGATAATCTTGCTATTTCTTTTTAAGACTAAAGCTAATTAAAACAGATGTCTTAACTTCTAATTCAATATTTGCACCATCACTAAACACAATCTATTTTTAAACAGTTTTATTAAATGGTAAATAACAAAATTAACCAATAAAATAAGCATTTGATACTTAAATGTGAATTTTTCTTCTTAACAACTAAATAACCAGCCAACTCAAAACAAGAAACTTTACTGATTAAATTGCCTCCAATTTATCAGTTTACAACAATTAGATTCTTGGAAGAAAATGGTTTCCTATGTGTGGAAGACGTTTCTCCTATAAAAGCTAGGTTCTTCCATTTTCTCATGAACCAAGGTGGTTAAACAACATTCACAGCTCTTCAACACTTATCACCATACCATTAGAGACTTTTCTTTCTATATAAAATAGCTCTGTTACTAGGCAAAGGGGAGCACTATTTTTCATTAAGATTATAAGGCAGCCCAGCTATGCCTTTCCACATCTCAACTGGCAGGGTGACTGAAAATACAGTTTAAGTTTTCAGGATATGGGTTCATTCTTCTTTTAGGGTGTTGTAACCTCTCTATAGAAACAATGAATATCCATAGCCTATTAGGTTTGCAACTGAAAGTAATCTTTCATACACATTATTTCCAAGAAAACGTCAGGTTCATAGTAAGTATGCAAATATTTTTTAAATAAACAAGTAATTAAGCACGTACTGCATGCCAGACACTGTCTTAGACCTAGAAAATATTAAAGAGCTAGAACATTATCAATCACAATGATATTTGCCACAAGAAACAAAAAATTTTTTTTTCAAAAAAAAAAAAAATGATCCAACAAGCTAGACTATTCTCACCCTGCCACAGGGAGACAACATAATACAGAAAAAAGAGCACTAAAGTTGAAGCATTCACAATTTCACAATTCCCTAGGGTAAATATAATATAAACTTAGTATCTCAAAATTAAAAACCTAGATTTGTGTGTAAAAAAAAATTACATCAATCTAATTTATACATAAACTTAATTATTGCTTGTTAAAAAATATAAATCTGCCTGGCCAGTCTACTCAGTGGTCGAGTATCAGTCCAGCGTGTGGAAGTCCCAGGTTCGATTCCCAGTCAGAGGTAACAGGAGAAGCGACCATCTGCTTCTCCACCCCTCCCCCTCTCGCTTCTCTCTCTCTCTCTCTCTCTTCCCCTCCTGCAGGATAGCTCCATAGCCTCTGCCCCAGGCGCTAAGAAGAGCTTGGTTGCTGAGCAATGGAACAATGGCTCAGATGGGCAGAACATCGCTCCTTAGTGGGCTTGCCGGGTGGATCCCAGTCGGGGCTCATACAGGAGTCTCTCTGCCTACCCTCCTCTAACTGAATTAAAAAAAAAAAAATCAAAATAGAAAATTTTTTTAAATAAATCTAATTGTAGTTTTTACATAAGCTTTTATTAGATATATGGGCACACTGTATATAATATACAGCCTAACATAGCACAGTACAGAACTTTATACAATGATGGAATGTTCTATATCTGTACTCTCCAATATGGTAGCCATTAGATACATGTGGCTTTTATACACTTAGAATACGGCTAGTGCAACTAAGGAACTGAATTTTCTTTTTTATATATTAATTGAAATGTAAATAGGCTGAACTGTCTCCAGTAAAAATAAAGTAATACAGAGTAACAGATATTAGAATATACTTTTGCCTGAAAGAAAGCATATAATGGAGAAAACAAGGACATAACAATTTTTAAGTCACTAGACAACTGGCAAGAAAAGACAGTGAGAGATAAGAAACAAGTTAGATAAGCCCTACAAATGGCCAATCTTACTGACATGAGAAAGTCCCAGGCTGAGGTACAGGAAAGGAAAATAGAAATGAAGACTGACCAACTCCACAAGTAGAGAACTCGGACATGGAACTCATGGAGTGAGCAGGACAGAGATCCAGAGAGCAGCAATGAGGGCAAGCAACTCCTGCTGAGGGCTCCCTTTGAGTCCAGATCGCCACATGAATATGAGGAAGCTGACTGAAGCCAGAGAAAGAGAACCTCAAAAGATAAAAGATAAGAGTGTCAGTCACTAACTCAGGGCCAGTAATAGTGTCTGTTCCCAGAAGCCAGACTGGAAACTGCATGAGTCCATGAGGCACTGTATAGTAACAAAATGGATTTCCTCAGTATTGAGGAAAAAAACAGTCCTAGACCAAGCACTGCTCTGGACCCACCTAACCAAGACCAGAAGGAATAAAGCTGTTTCGAGGTACGTAATTACTTCTGAAAACAAAGAGCTCAAGAACATTTTTGGTAATACAAAAATATACAGCACCCAGCAAGGTAAAATTCACAATATCTAGAATCTAATAAAAAAAAATCACAGGCATAGAAAGAAGCAGAAAAGGCCTGACCAGGTGGTGGCGCAGTGTATAGAGTGTTGGCCTGGCATGCTGAGGACCCAGGTTCGAAATCCACGGTTGCCAGCTTGAATGCAGGCTCATGCAGCTTAGGCATGGGCTCACGAGTGAAGGGTCGTGGGCTTGACCATGGGATCATAAACATGACCCCATGGTTGCTGGCTTGAGCTGGAGTCCCTACTCAAGGTACATATGAGAAGCAATCAATGAACAACTAAGGTGCTGCAATTATGAGTTGACACTTCTCATCTCTCTCCCTTCCTGTCTCTATCTCTCGCCTTTAAAAAAAAAAAAAAAAAAGGAAAGGAGCAGAAAAGTATCAACCACATGGGGTGGGGGCAGAGGGGGGTGTAAATTAAATTTACCCAGAATTGACACAGACATAAGAATTGATAGCTCTGGATACTAAATCAGTTATTATAAACTACTGCGTATGTTCCAAAAACTTAGAGATAAAGAAGATATAAAAAGACACAAATCAAGATTCTAGAGATGAAAACTAAACAGATAAAAGCATATATAAATATACAAAATAATTTAATGGGATGAATAAAACTAAAATCAAGGATTTCAACTACATTTTTAAAATGTAACAACTGTTTTGCCTTTTCAGGGTTCTGTGAAATGACCTTTTCTAGAAGTCATGAAATTGGACATTCTCTCTCACACCGTCACCAACAAAAAGCTGTTGGGAATCAAGCAGATAAAAATCAGTTAACAGTAATCTGCATTGCGGTCTTGTTGTCCACTTCTTGTAGGTTATGATCTATCTGGGGAAAGAGTAGGACTTTATGTGTCCTTACTATAAAAAAAAATGTAAGCATTCTCTTCCCTCTAATGACAGAGGAAGATGAGCTCAAGTGCAACACATAAGAAAGAGGTGATAACACCTGTAACAATGGAACATGTTCACAAAGCTTTCACGACTGTTGTCACTTCCATACATTTGGTTATGACCTCTGAGTTGATTCTATCATAAACTTTAGTCTTCAGCTTCATTCTAAGGTGATTCCACCACTGAGAACAATGTTTTATCTTTCCTCAATTGACACAGAATGTCATTGGTATTTACTGTGTACTTCACTGGTATTGACTACAGTTTGTCTTAATAGTCTCTTCTAGAATCAAGGATTTTATTTAAAGAGCTATCTTACCCAGATTGCCCTGAGGTTAAGAAACTCTCACATACTGACTAAATTCTTCAAAGAGAGGAATAAACCTCTCTGAAGATGAATTCTGATGTTTTGGAGTTAAGTTTTTCAGATCACTATGACATCAGGACATTATTCAGACTCTTCTGTAGAAATCTAGAGGATAGACACTTTAACAATAAATAATACTTCAAATTGTATACTGCTTTGTCATTTAGAAAGCATTTTCATACACATGATCTCATTGAAGTCTCATGAAATCCTTCTGAATAGGACTTATTCACCTACATAGTGATAAATAAATCACATAAAATAACTTTGACATCATTTTGGATAGTCCACTCCACCTCACACTACTAAATTAAGATTAGGTTCTATCAATTCCATACCTGCCCATGCTCACTTGTATCCTCACCTAGCTCTGCTCCATGCAAAAGCTGTCTGTCATTTAAGCTACATACCACACACCTTCAGGGCCATCACTCATAATGCAGTGTTAACACATGACCAGACTTACATGGTTGTCCTAGCTTCATGAATACTGCCCTCATTCAAGAACTCTGCCTCCACTCTCCCTATTTCATATTTTCTAATAGCCACATTTACCTTCCTTTTAAAAACGGGGGCACTTCCAACTTCAACAATGATATAGTAACATCCCACTGCAAACAATTATAAAATTGGAAAACAATGTAAGATGGTGATCCCCGAGAAAGGGGAAGCAAACTATGCGAACTCTACCATCAACCTGGTTTCCTGCCTGGAAGCAATTTGCAGATCACTGTGCAGGAATGAGATCTCAAGCAGAACAGAGCAGTATCACTGAGTTAAGTGAAGAGACTGGAGTTCTGAGAGAAAAGGGCAGCTGGAATTTGTAGGGCAAAGATTCAAAGGAGGAAACTATACAGAGAAAGATCTCCAAAAATCTGCATGAGGTCCCCTTGAGTATGTTATCGAGCATATGGTAAAACTCCACAAAGGCAGCCAAGAAATGACCAAGAAGTTATAGGTTCAACAACTCATTAAGCTCAAACAGGACTCCCAGACCTCAAATGTTGGAAAGAGTCATAGTAGTGCATAAACATCGAAAACTTGAGGCATTTAGTAAAGTCTTCAGAGTAGGTTATACATACCTTAGTAACAGGGTCAACTATTCTTAGTTACTCTAGAACCATCCTAAAAAAAAGCTTAAAAACAAGACTGAAGGTATTGAGTTGATCTCTAGTAACTTAATTTCCTGTCATAACAAAATCCTACCTTCTTTAAAGGAGAGAACAAAATCAAAATAATCAATATTAGATTAACAATGTCTAGAGTCTACTCTAAATTTACCACACATGGCCTGACCAGACAGTGGCGCAGTGGATACAGCGTCGGACTGGGATGCAGAGGACCCAGGTTTGAGACCCCAAGGTTGCCAGTTTGAGCGCAGGCTCATCTGGTTTGAGCAAAAAAGCTCACCAGCTTGGACCCAAGGTCACTGACTTGAGCATGTGGTTACCCGGTCTGCTGTAGCCCCACAGTCAAGGCACATATGAGAAAGCAATCAATGAACAACTAAGGTGTTGCAACGAAAAACTAATGATTGATGCTTCTCATCTCTCTCCATTTCTGTCTGTTCCTATCTATCCCTCTCTCTGACTCTCTGTCTCTCTCTGTCTCTGTAAAAAAAAAAATAAAAAAATAAAAAAATAAATTAACCACACATGTGCAGAAGCAGGAAAATGTGACCCATAACCAGAAGAAAAATCTGTCCACAGAAACAGGCCCAGAATAAAAAGGTGACGATGTTAGCAAACAAAGACTTAAAAACAGCTATTACAGGCCCTGGCCGGTTGGGTCAGCAGTAGAGCGTCGGCCTGGCGTGCAGAAGTCCCAGGTTCGATTCCCGGCCAGGGCACACAGAAGAAGAGCCCATCTGCTTCTCCACCCTCCCCCTCTCCTTCCTCTCTGTCTCTCTCTCCCCCTCCCACAGCCGAGGCTCCATTGGAGCAAAGATGACCCGGGCGCTGGGGATGGCTCTGTGGCCTCTGCCTAAGGTGCGAGAATGGCTCTGGATGCAACAGAGCGACGCCCCAAAGGGGCAGAACATGGTGGGCATGCCGGGTGGATCCCGGTCGGGTGTATGTGGGAGCCTGTCTGACTGCTTCCCCGTTTCCAGCTTTGGAAAAAAGAAAAAGAAAACAAAAAACAAAAAACAAACAAACAAAAAAACACCATGTTGTTCACTATTACAGAAAATGGGGGGGAAATCTGATGATCTCAGTGGATTCAAAAAATGCATTTGACAAAATTTCAGTACATTCATGACAAAAAACACTCAGCAAACTGGGTTTAGAAAGGTATTTCAGCAACCTGGTAAAGAGCATCTACCAAAACCTACACTTTAATAAATCATACTTAATGGTGAAAAATTGAATGTTTCTCCTTTAAAATGAAGAACAAGGAAAAGATGCCAATTCTCACCATTTCTATTTAACATTATATATTTACTATGATAGCCAGTATCCTAAGTCAGTAAAAGAAAAAATATATATATAGTTAGAATGAAAAAAAATTAAGTATATAGAGCAACTATACTGCTTACAAAAATTAGGGGATATTTCAAAATGAATATGAAGCCATAAAATATCCCCTAATTTTTGTGAGCAGTATATATTTCAAACAAAATCCCAGTAGGCTTTGTTTACAGAATTTGACGAACTGATTAAAATGTATATGGAAATGCAAAGAATCTTTAAGTCAGTCACACACACAAATTTACACCAGATTAAATAAGTCACTATTCTTAGAACATAAAGCCCATTTTCTACTTAATACATCTTTATGCCATATCCTCCTTCTAGAAAGCCTTTTCCCCAATTTCAATTTCTGTGCTCTAGACAATTGAAATTCCATCTCCTCCAGTCTCCCTTACTACAACAAATAGAAGAATTAACACTTTCCTGAGTAGCTTTATTTACCACTTTTTACACAGACTTTATCATATTCATCTCTGTATTTCCCATATTATCTTAGTTAATGTAATTTAGTAAACAGTGTTAGCTGATTTTAATAGAACTTGCTAATTTCACTGTACTCATGATAGACCACATTGTAAAAAAAAATACTTTGTGCACTAAAAATTAACAATGTCAGAAATATTGCCCATCTTTCTTCCCTGGCTCATAGTAAGCAAAATTTCTAAAGGGAGGAGGAGAATTTTTCACTTCTTATATCCAGGCTTACCAAAATGCAGAAAAATATATAAAAAATAAAAGTCATCAAGTGCTTTATTTTTGAATTCTCGTGTCTTAGAAGCATGGTAATCCAGGCTCAACATTTAAAGCAATGACAAGGCAAGACATCTAATTTACAATTATTTCTTTAGATAAGTATTGTCTTGCTCTCTACTGAAAATGAAATGGGAAACCCATCTCTAGAGCCTTTTGAGTCTTGATCATTTAATTTCTGTTTATGCATTTTAGAGATGTATTTACAAAATGTTTCTACAGTGTTCGCCTCTGCAAGAAACAAGATACCTCAGGTTAAAGCACCGACCATTACAGTGTGGCCCTATGAAAAAAATAAATCCTTAAGCAACAAGTAACACAGCTCAATAAGATGAACTGTTTTGTTTTAACATATTAAATGAACTTTCAAGTTTCAGATGTTCGTTTCCACAAAGTAATGGTTCATTATTTTTAAAGAGAATACAAGTAGAGAACTGAAACCTCATATTCATAAATTTGAAACAAAGACACACTTCAGTGGTTCTAAAATGCAGTCTGGTTGGCTCCTTAAGAATTAAGTATCAGCTTGTTAAAAATTCAGATTCCTAGATTGTACCCCAGATCTATGCAATCAGAATATCTGGGGTGGGGTATCCAGGAATAGATGGGGTTTTTTAAATTTGTTTATTGATTTGAGAGAAAGAGGAAGGAAGAAGGAGAGGGAAAAAGGGAGACAGGGAGATGGAGAAAGAAAGGGAGGATGGAGAGGAGAAGAGGGGGAGAGACACACATCAACTTCTTGTTCCACTTATTTATGCAGCCACTCATTGGTTGACTCCTGAACCTGCCCTGACCGGGGATTGAACCACCAACCTTGGGGTACCAGGATGCTCTAACCAACTGATCTACCCAGCCAAGGCCCAGGAATAAGTATTTGTTAAAAGCTCTCCAAATGATGCTACTGAGTCTGGGGTCAAAGAAGATCAAATCCCTCCATCAAACACATTTTAGCAATGATTAATTCACCCAACTTTCATATTAAATAACTGTGAGATTTAAATACAGAATATTAAACAACTGTCCATTAGACTATTTTTTTAACAACCTGAATAACTAGGTACTGCTGTATAACTGTACGGATTAGCTTTGAAACCTGATTCTGCCACTTAACTGCTGTTACTCAAACGACCTGAATTCTGTTTCCTCATCTGTACAAATGGGGAGTAAAACTGACTCTGCTTCAAAGAGTTATCGTGAAGATTATATTAACTCATGTAAAAATGTACCCAGTGCTCAGGGCCTATACATAAGGAACTAGTATTTTATGGAATGCTTCCTATTACAATAAAACTCATTTTTTGTGCTTGTTTCCTAAAAGGGAGAACAATTAAATTGGTGAAACTGAAATAGTAATAATGCCAACAAATGGCCCTGGCCAGTTGGCTCAGCAGTGGAATGTCAGCCTGGCCAGTGGAAGTCCAAGTTCAATTCCGGGTCAGAGCACACAGGAGAGGTGCCCATCTGCTTCTTCACCCTCCCCCCCTCTATCTTCTCTCTTTTTCTTTCTCTCTCTCTCCTCTTCTCCCCTCCTGCAGCCATGGCTCAAATGGTTTGTGCAAAGTTGGCCCTGGGAGCTGAGCATGGCTCTGTGGCCTCACCACAGGAGCTAAAAATAGCTCAGTTCTCAAACAATGAAGCAGCAACCCCAGATGGGCAGATCATCGCCAGTAGGGGACCTGCTGGGTGGATGCTGGGGTGCATGTGGAATCTGTCTCTGCCTCCCTTCCTCTTACTTAAAAGAAAAAAAGAAAAGAATGCCAATAAATGCTCACGCTTTCGTGTTTTTTAGCTTCATTAAGGTATATGTATTGTACAATCGTCACTTTCTACAGGTCAAATCATTACACATATTCTAAAAAATCAAATATCCTACAAAAATCAATATGGGCTCAAGAATGATCCCCTACATTCCTCTCTTGTTAAGTGAAAAGGCTAATTTGAAGAACTATTATTCCCTATCACGTAAAAAAGAGAGAGAAAGAGACACGCTCTATTCACCATGTACATATAAATGGAAAACTCTGAGAAGAAATTTAACAGTGTAAGTCTCTGCCAAGGGAGTGGAAAGGGGGAACAGGAAGAAATAACCAGAAGATTTTGGTTTTTAGTTTGCTACCATATAGCATTCTGTGCTGTTTAGATTTTTTTTAACTATGGCTTGTATTTTCATAGTTTTCCAAAAGTAGTTAGTAAAAGAAAACATTTTCAATCACTTACATATTTCTAAATTTATTTAAAATTTAACACTTCCCACCTATGTCACCTAGGCTAGTGAAAACCACATTACAAATAGATGTAAGACACTTCCTCTGGAATAATACTGCTACACCTGAACAGACAATTTCATTAGAATGCCAAAAAAGTCTTTAAAATATGAAGGAATTGGAGGGGAGTATAAAATTAACAACTTTATTTTACAAATCTTAAGACGCACTTTGGATTTTGCCTGAGCACTTTTACAACGTTTATTTACACCTAACCATTTAAGCCAAACCAAAATATTCCTGTTACTGGTCCAATACCACAGCAACCTGCTTGTTCATCTTACATCAGAGCATTAAACAAATGCTTTCCTAGAGCTTCCCAAACTATTTTTACATTGAAGAATGCTTATGATACATTCTTCTAAACTAAGACAATAGTTGAGAACCTCAAATTAATACAGGATATTGGATACCAAGAAAAGATTTTCCTATGACAACACAAACTGTAGATTATTTTCATTACAAAAAATTCTAAAAATCAGGTTCTCTTTAAACATCAATGAGATAGTCAATGAAAACAGTTAGATTATTATTAAATGTCAACAAAAGCTCCTTTTTTTCTGAACTTTCTTGCTATTCAGTTAACAACTTCACTAAAAATTGTCATTTATATTTTTGAAATGTGTTTACAAACACAGCTTTGTTTCACAGAATTCAAAAATACAAAGCCTCTATTCAAATAATAAAAATACCAATTATCTCATTTTAGACTCACTGAATATATCCAAATCTGCTCCTTTCACAGGGAGCAAATGGGCACTTTCAGAGAACTAAAAATCAACCTTAAGTCTATAAAAGTGGCATCTCAGAAATCGGCAGATTTTACAAGCCATGAAAGTTAATGTATGAAATAAAAATCCACTCTAGAGACTATATAAGAAAATATATTCTACACATTTCATAGGTAAGCTATATAAGTACCGAGACATATATGAGTAGTCTAGTAGCTAATAGCTTAAGTTGCCTTAAGTTCATGAGAAACTTTACTAAACTGATTTATCATCCAGATCACATCTCTACCTTGATATAGTCCTAAATCTGTCCTGACAAAATTTCTTAACCTTCCATTGTGTTCCTAAGACAAGATTTTTCCAAGTTCCACATACAAGGGTAATATTTTAGCTCCAAATTACATCACAGTGGACAACTCAATTCCTAGCTGAGTGAGTGAAAGAAAGAAAGAAAGAAAGAAAGAAAGAAAGAAAGAAAGAAAGAAAGAAAGACACAGCTGCCAAAAACATAATGTCTAGATTGGCAACCTAACTTCAAAGTACAAAGACAACGTATTTTTCTACGGTCAACAAAAACAGCTTTGGCCTCAAAACTGAAGATGATGTAGAAACTTTAAGTAAAAGGTGGTAGGCAGTTCACTGTTCTGTCACAGATTAAGCAGGTAAATGGACTTGGTTCCATTAAAATAAAATAATCTTTTCCTGCTCTTAATGGATGTTTCCCCACATCTACTCTAATGCTAGATTACATAATCTCTCTTCCATGGCCAATCCAATTGGCAAAAATCAAGGTGTTTTAGGAAAAGTATCACTTGCAAAGTTTTCGCCATCAACTGATTTCTATCCATACTGTAGTAAAATGGTTCCTACGGCCCTTATGCAACAGAACTCCTTTACCGATCGATCTCAGAATCAGACAAGCCATTCTCCCCACAATCTAACATTACTAAAGCACAAAAGTAACACACGCCCTGTGAAAAGAAAACTATGAAAGTATCACTTCTCTTTGTTTTTCAGAGCCAGGGCTGGCTGTGGTTCAGTAGCAGCAGCTGTATTCATGTACAACATCAATGGCTTTAACCATTTGGAAACTTCTTATTCATCCTTGATCTTTGAATGTGGGGTCCTGGATGGGCTAAGATCTTTTCAGAAGAAATAAGAAAATAAGTAAAATTTATTTATCCTAATAAACACCTCAGGTCTCTCATTATATTCTAATAAATGAACACCATGCAGCTGATGCTAGAAAAGATAATTACCATTTAGGAAATTTAATCTAGGCAATTTAACTTAAGGAATTTAATCTTTCTTTCCGCCAACCTATCATATATTCCCAAACCTAAAAATAGTCAAACGTGCGTTGGCCTAGCGTGCGGAGGACCCGGGTTCGATTCCCGGCCAGGGCACATAGGAGAAGCGCCCATTTGCTTCTCCACCCCTCCGCCGCGCTTTCCTCTCTGTCTCTCTCTTCCCCTCCTGCAGCCAAGGCTCCATTGGAGCAAAGATGGCCCGGGCGCTGGGCATGGCTCTGTGGCCTCTGCCTCAGGCGCTAGAGTGGCTCTGGTCGCAATATGGCGACGCCCAGGATGGGCAGAGCATCGCCCCCTGGGGGGCAGAGCACCGCCCCTGGTGGGCGTGCCGGGTGGATCCCGGTCGGGCGCATGCGGGAGTCTGTCTGACTGTCTCTCCCTGTTTCCAGCTTCAGAAAAATGAAGAAAAAAAAAAAAAAAAAAAGTCAAACGTCAGGTGTTTGTTGACCTCAAAGTAGAGTACTTAGCAGAAAAACAAATGTAAAACACTATCTTTGCTTTTAGGGAGCTATAATCTGGCTAATACACATGTAATTTTTTTAAAAGATGAAAGCATTGTAAAGAATTTTAAGGCTAAAAAAGAACTTGGAAAGTCACAGAGTAGAACTCCAACAAACAGAAATCCCTTGTTCAATATTCATCAGAAGTAGGCTTCAGTCTTCTTTTAAACTTATGAGACTATCTAGCTACAATAACTGGCTGCACTCAAAATCTACTAGCCATAAGTGCTATACTGACCTTAGCTTTGCCTTCAGGAGCTGTTGGGCAGATAAAATATATTATGCTCACTTTGTTAAAGATGGCGCTGCCCACATGGAAGCTCATTGTCCAGGTGATATTAATGTGTTGGGGGCGGGCTGTAGGCAGGCAGGATCCTTGTAGCCAGGAGCTTGGTTTTGGGACTAAGCCTTTCCCACCCTTTTTGATGTGGGGTGGTGCAATCCCATCATGCCTCAGATAAATAACTTTGTATTAGAGACTTCCCTATTTTGTATATTGGATTAAAGGTTTTGATTTCTGCACTATAAAGTGGGGCAGACCAGGAGCTTGCTCTCTTGGTTCCTGAGATTATCATTAGAGCAGAGAGCAGAGAAAGGCCATGTGGAAAGGAGAGAGGCAGCCAAGATGGCAGAGTACTAAAGGAGAAGTTAATTACTGCAGAGTTTGTACAGAGAGAAGGAGATGGGGAACAGCGGTGAATAAGGCTGGTGAGGTAGACACCTTTAATTCTAGGAAACTCGGATAAGTCAGTAGCTTTGTGAGCACTGAATGAGTGGGTTTTGGAGCCCAGTGTGTGTTTTTACTTGCCCACCGGGCGCAAGCTAGGATTAAAGATAATGGCCCACCAGTTCGTGACTCCATTGTTTCTTTACCGTCTGTCCGAATCTAATGCGACCCTGCACGGGCCAGGCGGCTATGATGGTGGCCGTGGCTACTGGCTTTACAGGAGCAAAACAGAACTCATACTTCCCTTTACCCAAGAGTCCTTAAAGTATCTGCAAGACACATTTTTACAAAATTATGACTTGTAATGGCTAGAAAAGACTTCATAAATGACAGGGGGTTCATATGGCACAAGAATGACAGAAGGCATTCCAGTTTGGGAGAAAAGAACAACTAGAGGTAGAAGGTCAGGTAAAAAATACCAATGTGGCCCTGGCCGGTTGGCTCAGTGGTAGAGTGTCAGCCTGGTGTGCGGGAGTCCCGGGTTCGATTCCCGGCCAGGGCACACAGGAGAAGCGCCCATCTGCTTCTCCACCCCTCCCACTCTCCTTTATCTCTGTCTCTCTCTTCCCCTCCCGCAGCCAAGGCTCCATTGGAGCAAAAGATGGCCCGGGCGCTGAGGATGGCTCCTTGGCCTCTGCCCCAGGGCTAGAGTGGCTCTGGTCGAGACAGAGCGACGCCCCGGATGGGCAGAGCATCACCCCCTGGTGGGCGTGCGGGGGGGGGGGGGGAGTGGATCCCGGTCGGGTGCATGCGGGAGTCTGTCTGACTGCCTCCCCGTCTCCAGCTTCAGAAAAAAAACAAAAACAAAAACAAAACCAATGTGCTCAAATCATACAGTTCACACCGGTAAGCAGTGAGTGTAACATGAGAAACCTAAATTCCTATCAGAAAAAGAACTTAATAACCAAGGTGAGACTTTTGATTGTTTTGATAGCCAACAGGGAACAAATGTAGACTCTTAAGACAAATCACGAGGGGGAAGATGGTTAAAAAATATGAAAAAAGCCTGACCAGGCGGTGGAGCAGTGAATAGAACGTCGGATTGAGATGCGGAAGGACCCAGGTTCGAGACCCCAGGTTGCCAGCTTCAGCGTGGGCTCATCTGGCTTGAGCAAAAAGTTCACCAGCTTGGACTCAAGGTCACTGGCTCAAGCAAGGGGTTACTCAGTCTGCTGAAGGCTCGCGGTCAAGGCACATATGAGAGAGCAATCAATGAATAGATAAGGTGTCGCAACAAAAAACTGATGATTGATGCTTCTCATCTCTCTCCATTCCTGTCTGTCTGTCCCTATCTATCCCTCCCTCTGACTCTCTCTCTGTAAAAAAAAAAAAAGAAAGAAAGAAAGAAAAGAAAAAGAAAAAAAAATATGAAAAAATTATGTACTGTAAGGCCAGTAGCCACGGCCACCATCACAGCCACCTGGCCCGTTTAGGTTCCCATTTGATTCGGACAGACGGTAATGAAACAATGGAACCAAGAACTGGTGGGCCATTAGCTTTATCCTAGCTTGCACCCAGTGGGTGAGAAATACACACAGTGAGAAAACACTTTCCTTTCCATTCAGGGTTTCCAAAGCCACTGACTCATCTGAGTTTCCTAGAATCAAAGGTTCCTACTTCACCAGCCTTATTCACCTCTGTTCCCTATCGCCTTCTCTCTGCACAAACTCTGCACAAACTGGCTTCTCCTTCAGCACTCTGCCATCTTGGCTGCCTCTCCTCTCCTCCACGTGGCCTTTCTCTGCTCTACCCTTATAGTGTAGAAATCAAAACCTTTAATCCAATATACAAACAAGGAAGTCTCTGATACAAAATCACTTATCTGAGGCATGATGGGATTCCTCAAGAGAGTGCACCACCCCCTATCATGCAACAGTCAAGGGTGTGGGGAAAAGCTTAGTCTTAAAACTAAGCCTTAGGCCAGAGGTCCCCAAACTATGGCCCGCGGGCCACATGCGGCCCCCTGAGGCCATTTATCTGGCCCTCGCAGCACTTCCAGAAGGGGCATCTCTTTCATTGGCGGTCAGTGAGAGGAGCATAGTTCCCATTGAAATACTGGTCAGTTTGTTGATTTAAATTTACTTGTTCTTTATTTTAAATATTGTATTTGTTCCCGTTTTGTTTTTTACTTTAAAATATGTGCAGTGTGCATAGGGATTTGTTCATAGTTTTTTTTATAGTCCGGCCCTCCAACGGTCTGAGGGACAGTGAACTGGCCCCCTGTGTAAAAAGTTTGGGGACCCCTGCCTTAGGCTATAACGACCCTGCCTGCTTACAGCCTATCCCCCACACACAATGCAAACTGTAAGTGCGCAAACATATATATATTTACAAACTTATTTGACCAACATGTACTAAATGTTTGTATCCCCCAAAATTTCTCTATTGAAGCCAGTATTTTGAGGTGAAGCCCTTGAGAGGTCATAAGAGTTAAATAAGTCCATCATCAGAATGGGGCCCCAGCCCTCGCTGGTGACTCAGTGGGCAGAACATCAGCCCAGTGTGTGGACTCCCTGGGTTCAATTCCCAGTCAGGGGACACAGGAGAAGCAACAATCTGTTCTCTTCCTCTTCCTCTCCCCCTTCTCTCCCTCTTTCCCTCCCACAGCCAGTGGCTTAGTTTGTTCAAGCATGCCCAGACACTGAGTATAGCTAGCTCCCTTGGAGTGCATCAGCCTTAGGTGCTAAATATAGCTCAGGACTAGAGCTCAGCCCCTGGCTGGGGCACAAGTGGGAGTCTGCCTATCTCCCCTCTTCTCACATACACTAAAAAGAAAAAAAGTAAAGAAAAGAAAAGAAAAAAAAAAGAATGGGTGCTCGCTTCGGCAGCACATACACTAAAACTGAAACGATACAGAGATTAGCATGGCCCCTGTGCAAGGATGACACGCAAATTCGTGAAGCGTTCCATATTAAAATAAAAAATAAAAATAAAAAAGAATGGGACCCCTGTAAAGGGATTAGTGGCCTTATAAGAAGAGTTCTCTTTTCCCCAACTTGCTCAAGTTTACAGACTGAGCCAAGACTATTTGAAAATGCAGCAAGAAGGCAGCTGCTGTCCCCAAGCCAGAGTCAGCATCAGAACCCAAGCATGCTGGTACCCTATTTCTGACTTCCAGCCTTCAGAACTGTTAGGACACAAATTGCTCTTGTTTAAGCAATCCAGTCTGCGGTATTATTGTATGGCAGCCTGAGCAGACTAAGACAGATTGGAAAAGAGAGCAACTGGGAGTAAAGAGTCCAAGTAAGGAGACTATTACAACATCCAGTAGTGAAGTAACAGATTACAGAGATGGCAGCAGAAATTATCAATCACCTATGAAAGAAAAATAAGCTACTTCACCTAGCCCTAGGTTTCTTGGAAATTATATTCATGAATTCTTGCTATCCATCCCCAAGGTCCTTAGTTCTGCTGTTTTACCTACCATCTACTCTCACACCGTTGTAATTTAACATAAACCTTTCAAGAAAGCATTAGGGGCCCTGGCCAGTTGGCTCAGTGGTAGAGTGTATGCTCGGAGTGTGGATGTCCTGGGTTCAATTCCTGGTCAGGGCACACAGAAAAATGACCATCTGCTTCTCTACCCCATCCCTCTGCCCCTTTTCCCTCCTGCAGCCATGGCTTCATGGTTCCAGCTGAAGATGGCTTTTGTCTCAGGCACTAAAAATAGCAACTTCCCAGACAGGCAAAGCACCGCCCTTAAGGGGCTTGCTAGGTAGATCTCAGCCAGGGTGCATGCAGAAATATGTCTCTCTGCCTCCTTTCCTCTCAATAATAATAGGAAGAAAAATTAAAAAAAAAAAAAAAAGCATTAGGAATAATTACAGTTGAAAACCCAGAGACAGAAGGCCCCATAGTGACTGTCAAATTATCCTATAACCCTTCTCACCCAAACCCAGTCATTGTCTTATCCTAAACAATCAGAAAACAACTATAAACCCCAAAAGTCCACAGTCCTCCATCAAAGCCACAGCAATAGCCCTGCTAGCTCTAGGTTTCAGGAAATTTGGACTTGATTTCCTTCTTTAAAATAAAGGTAAACATTTAAACAATACAATCCCATGAACATACAGAAAGTCAGGGAAAACACCAATATTTTCCAGTAAAAAGTGAGCCAGGTGTCTTATATACCCAAACAAACACATTAAATGGAAAAGGGCAATTTGGGACCTGGGGGATCCCTCAACTTCTCTGATCACAGTGGCATCAGCAGACAGTCCCAAGACCTGCTACCTTGTCAGTTATGGGTGAGACTAAATCAGCCCTCCCTACCTGTACAGCAGATGGACATTCCACTTGTATTTCCCAACTTCATCCTTGTACCTTCTCATCCTTACTTAGGAGAGAGTATGCAAAGGCCTCCACATCCTGTACTTTTAAATCTTTAAAAGGTTGACTCTTACTGATACTAAAATCTTGTTCAGATTACTGCTCATCAAAGCAAAAGCAGTCGACTCCTAAGAACTATTTGGCTGTTGCACCTACTTAAGCCTGAGGTTAAACCCTGTCTGTACAACAGATCCTCAACAAGCATTTAAAACAAATAAGCTGAGAAAAAAGGGCTCAAGGGTACTAATTTGGGGGCTCTATGATTTGGGATGTAATTAACAGAGTTCTAACAAAGAATATGTGTAAGGATTTCTTTACTTTTTTTTTTTTTTTTTTTTTTTTTTTTTTGTATTTTTCTGAAGCTAGAAATGGGGAGAGACAGTCAGACAGACTCCCGCATGAGCCCGACTGGGATCCACCCGGCACGCCCACCAGGGGGCAACGCTCTGCCCACCAGGAGGCGATGCTCTGCCCCTCCGGGGCATCGCTCTGTCGCAACCAGAGCTACTCTAGCGCCTGGGGCAGAGGCCAAGGAGCCATCCTCAGTGCCCAGGCCATCTTTGCTCCAATGGAGCCTCGGCTGCGGGAGGGGAAGAGAGAGACAGAGAGGAAGGAGAGGGGGAGGGGTGGAGAAGCAGATGGGCGCTTCTCCTGTGTGCCCTGGCCGGGAATCGAACCCGGGACCTCTACACACCAGGCCAACGCTCTACCACTGAGCCAACCGGCCAGGGCCTCTTTACTTTTTTGCTTTAACTTTCTCCACCTAACCAAAAGAGGAAAAACTCACCTGAATAATTCTAAGATTTTGAGGGTTACCTACTATAAAGCAGTGTTTTTTAATGCCAATCCAACAGAAATTTCATGCTCATTAGTGAAAGAGTTAACCACTCTGGTGTTGTATAAAGACTATGGAGTCCTTTAGGCCATCATCCCTCTCAATCACCTATTTTAATCTTCAATAATTATATGTAACTGAAATACATGAGTTTTTCATGAAGAATTACTTTTTACATATATACGTACTTGTAAATTTGGAATCCCTTCAAGAGTTGCTATGCCACCTAACATAAGACATTAGCGCTGAACCACAAATATACACATTACAGAAAGAATTTCCTTAAAAATTACTTATCTTGACCACTATCACAGCCCCTTAAGGCAGTATTTTTATTCTCCTCATTTTAGACATGAGATAAACAAGACTCAGAGAAGTTAACATATTGACCTAGAAACATAAATCTAGTAAAAGATAAAGCCAACACTGAACCAAAACTCTGTCACTCCAAACCCCTCCTCTTTCCACTATACCAGAATGTGTTTCTATCTATTCTCTACCACCTTAAACAAACCATTCTACATAGACCAATAAAATAAAAGTGTGTTAGTAAGAGCTCTCTGTAATAACTATGATACTCTTCAATATAATGAAAGCCCAGCCTACTTTTAAATAAATGAAAATACAAAATGAGCTAATCAACACCCTCTCAGTATTATAAAAGTTAGCATCAGTCTTTTCATTTTAATGCATTAAAAGTTGCCAAAATTAAATTTTAACAACTTCCATTAAAATCTCTTCTGTATAATTAATAACATTTTTTAACTACTTTTGGAATAACTATTTCCTATCTGCTCTTACTTGCCTTTATATCTAAATAAACACTAAATCTTTAAAAAGCGGAAGTGAAAATAAAGAATTTTCCACACTATGAAGCAACCATTCTTTTCTATAGCCTCAACTAAATAATAAATGTGACTATTCCAATAATTACACATCTATCAAATTTCATCTTCTTCCCAAGGCATAAAGTCTGATGACAGCTGAACAGTAAGAGAAGACCACACATAAAAAAAATTACACTTTCCTAAAGACATTTCAGGTTGTAGCTGTATAGACTGAATAACTTACAGTACTAAAAGTAGTTTATGGAGGCTTTTTAATAATTGTTTTCTTTTTAATAAAAATAAGTAAATCTTGAAGCTCTTTCTTTTGGAGAATATCTATATTATACCAGTTAAGCCTTCTGTTACAACAACAAATTTTAAAGATTTCTAGAGATATTAAATTCCTCCTCAAGACAAACCATGCGCTGGTGTAGATTGGTATCAGTGCAGGTGCAACTACCACTGATCAGTTTGCTGCTTCTGAGGGGGCAATAAGAAACCACAGGGAAATGTGTATCACTGTTGATTTCTCTATTTCCTCTGTAAAATGAACAGTTACCAACTTTCTACAAGAATTATGAATAATGTATGAGTAAACATTTATGCAGTACTTTTATCATTATTGCTTTTTTTAAAACAATAAGACTCCTCCCCTTTCCCCAATCATTCACTAGGCAAAGTCCTACTGCCGTACAATTAGTTCAGCAAGCACTACTCTTTAAAATTGACAAAGGATTCTATAACCATGAAAAGGTAAGAGAGACCCTGTCTGTACTGCCTGTTTTACGTTCCTACAGCACAGCATCTCAAACTCCTACAAACTTCAAGTGGATTTAACTATTCAACACTGTATCACTGTTCATGAGACAGTAGTACTGGGAACAGTACAGGGAACAAGCTTGCAAGGCAACCAGAAAAGTCCGAATGGCCAACTGGCACTGTGTCTCAAAGCACCCACACAACAAACTATTTCACCTCACTTCATTGTTACTTTCCTAGTTTATATTAAACAGTAGTAGGACTAAGAAGCCAATGAAAGACTGAGAGAATTTTCACATACTCATTATAATCACAATTTTTCTTTTTAAGAAACTTTTTAAAAACTTTTTATTGATTGAGTTTAGAAGGGGGGAGAGAAACATCAATTTGTTGTTCCATTTATTTATGCATTCACTGGTTGACTCTTGTATGTACCCTGACTGGGATCAAACTCACAACCTTGGTGTCCTGGGATAATGCCCTAACCGACTAAGCTAACTGGCCAGGGCCAAAAAACTTTTAACCAATATAAAAGGAAAGAAGAGCCCCTGACTGGATAGCTCAGTTGGTTGGAGCATTGTCCTAAAACATATCAATGTTAACCAATTCAATAAGTAAAGTGGAACAACAAATGAATGTTTCTCTCTCCACCCCCACTTCCTCTCTCTAAAAAAGAAAAGAAAGAATAAAGTTACCAAAGACTGGTTTTGTTTTGTTTGCTTTTTGTTTTTACAGAGACAGAGAGTCAGAGAGAGGGATAGACAGGGACAGACAGGAATGGAGAGAAATGAGAAGCATCAATCAGTTTTTCGTTGCGCATTGCAACACCTTAGTTGTTCATCAATTGCTTTCTCATATGTGCCTTGACTGCTGGCCTTCAGCAGACCGAGAAACCCCTTGCTCGAGCCAGCAACCTTGGGCTCAAGCTGGTGAGCTTTTGCTCAAACCAGATGAGCCCTCGCTCAAACTGGAGACCTTGGAGTCTCGAACCTGGGTCTTCCACATCCCAGTCCGACGCTCTATCCACTGAGCCACTGCCCGGTCAGGCACCAAAGACTGGTTTTATTGTTTGTCCCCTATAGAACCATACCTTAGCTCCTCCTTTTCTTCATGAAGATGGTATGGTAGAATTGTTTGCTCTCAGGCAGTAGTCAAAATTGGGTATGGTCAGGGTGGAGGCTTTCTTTTAGAGGTGATCATATGATGCTAGTTTTGTGTGTGTATGGGTTTGTATTTGTGTGTGTAAATAACTATTTTCATTGTTTTTACATGTGTATAAACATACTGCTCACAAAAATTGGGGGACATTTCAAAATTAATATGAAGCGATAAAAAAAGCATTAGATATTTTTTATTAAACAAGAACACCAGAAAAGCAAACAAGTCAAAGAAAGTTGTTCGATTATACAAATGAGATGCAAAACCAACTTCTATGTCATTGGTGAAAATGCACTGTACAAAAGACTGTAAGTACTGGAGTACCTGCATGTTCCCTGATCCCCTCATTTTTGTGAGCAGTGTATATCTACTCTTAGCCCTCTGAAAATTTCCATGCAAACTAACTGACCATGGAAATATCAGTACACTCCTTTGCCCAAAAGATGAAAAAGCTTGTCCCTCCTCAAAATAGAGATCAATTCCCTACATCAATACATTGAAGAAACTGTTCAAATCACAAACCTCAGCCTAAAAAGTTTAAATTCCAAAAAGAATTTTTTATATTAACAAGTCCACCATATTTTTTTTCTGTATACAAAGTAATAAAAACCTCTAATACAGATTTTTAGTCCAAAACAGAACTCCATATTTTGAGTTGAAAACGATACCTGAGAGGCACATACCAAGCGGGAGGTCAATAATACCTTTCTTGAAACCCAGGGGGCAGGTGGGTTTTAGAATCCAGTTTTCCATACTTTAGAAAAGACATACAGAATACTATATATACCATATGTTACAAATCACCCCTAGCACATGTTAACCATACAGTAACAAGAGAAATGAGGAATGTCAATGGCGTCCCTTCAGGTAGGATCAGATTTTGCCATGAAAATAGTTTATGCTGAATTTAAAGGAAAATTTTGATTCAGACCTTTTTGGATTTCAAAATCACAAATCAGGGATTGTAGCTCTTTGGCAGATAAAAGGTGGTCTTGACATATAATAAACTATGCTATCTTTTATAACAAAAAGAACTAGCTGGTACTTCGATTAAGAGACAGGTAAGATACTCAGTATAGTCTTGAAACAAGTCTAACTTACCTAGTTGGAGAGGTATAATCAATTCAAGCTGGCTGTAAGTTTCTACCAAGAGATTTAAATATCTCATCATTTTCCCCTTTAACTTTACTCCAAATTAGAACTAACAGTGAACAACATTTTCCAAAACCATGACAGGCCAATGCCAAGCAGAGAGGTAATGGGCCTCTGAACAGATGACCAAGTCAACTGAATAGAGTAAGGCTTCCAAATAGCAAAAAACTAAGAGGACTTGCTCACTCAAGAGAACTCAAAAGATTTTCACACATGCTCTATGAGTACCCATACAAATTCAGATTCCCTAACTCGTGGCAAAATCATGCTTCCACCATAAGCTCAAAGTGAGCCTATCGTTTTTTCTTCTCTAGTGGCGCAAACCTCTTATTTATCCCCAACAACATATGCCTCAAGGACTGAGAAACCTGATGACTGTAATTCTCTCCCAGGAGGGATCCCTGTGGTGTCCCACCACTACTCAAGTCTCGCTGAGAGAAGCAGCACATTTGCTCACTGATTGGAGTTGCATGATCATATTAAGTTTAACCCGTGTTCTCCACATTAACCACCAATGAAGTCGTGGAACAGTAATCATGAGTTGCTCCTGCTCATTTTAAAGCCTCATAACGGCTCACTGGCAGAACCACCAGAAAAAAATAAACCAACAACTGTTGAAAATGGCTGCCTCATATTCTTTCAAATTCATAGAACCCTTCAGTTCAAATTCAGTCACCTTCCTATAACCTAAAACAGATCTGACAAAATGAAATCTTAGGCAAACTTTTTCTGTTTTTAATAATCAAAAATATAGTAAGATATGGTAGTGTACTTGTTAAAAAAAAAAAAAAAAAGAGGTGGTATTTTTCTGTCCTGCAACTTATCTCAAAATTGTTTTATGTTATTTTGAAGTTTTCATCCTTCAGTCACTACCCAATACAATAAAAATTAGTAACCAATCCCTAATCTGTAAATTAGTAACCAATCTCTAATCTGTTTTCATTTATGTGTGATCTTTAAATGTGATCCTTAAGTCCCCAATCAGCTTAAAGTAGCTTGGATGACTCACCATGATCTTTATGAAAGCACATTTTAAGCATGGCACAAGAATGACAAAAAATTCCAAAGCTCTCCCTATAAAAATATATTTTTTCTTCTCAAGCCATGTATATGTTAAGAAACTATAGGACGATATACCTGTAAATAGAAAACAGAAATTCAAATGACAGTTCCATTACTAACAAATCTCTCTGTGCTTCAGTTTGGAGAGTAATATAATTTCCTCTCTACCAAAACCATCCTCCCCTAATATAATAATGATCTCTTTCCATAGACTTTTGTGGGAAGAAATGGTCCAGGAATAAAGTCACCTAAACACGCTTCAGCACTGGGTTTCTCACTAAGAAAAAGATAGTATAGGCCTGCATCCTACTCCACTCTGGCCCTACAAAGCAAAACTACAAAGCAAAACAGGAGGAAGGAGATGCCATAGCTAAACATAATGCTTTACTCAGTGATTAATTAAAACATTACAACAGATATGATTGCGCTAGGGAGCAGAAAGTAAAACGACATGAATTTTTAGTACTGCTTCACGCTACTGGGCAAGTTTGTTTCTTCTCCTCTACCATTAAGAAAAAAAGTGGAGAAGCTCTGCCCTAGAGACTCTTAACATTCTCTTCCACCTGTCTCCCAAGTATTTTATCCTCTCAGGTCATGTAATTTTTTCTTTATTTATTTACTGAGACTACACCTCAGTTCAGAAAAAATTTCAAATAGCTGGAGAGGTAATATGGAGAAAACATTACATCCAAGTGACAATGCCTAAAGCATGGAAGAGGGATTTCAAGAGGTGTATGCACACTTCTGCTGGTCACTCTGCACTGCACAATGTCTAGTCTACAAAATAACAGTACTAAGAAAAAACACTGTAAAAATAGAAAGTAAGGTTCTAAGGTACCTGATGACCTTTCAAAATTACTCTTCTGGCCTGACTTCTTTTTAGATTTTTAACAATATAATAATTTTATGGCACTAAAAAGCAACTTTGATGTGTTGCCCCAGTGGCAGCATTTCCTCACCCCTACCTGCAACCAGGTCACATCTCATTATCCAAAGTAAGATAACACCTGTAAATTGCTTAGCATAGTGCCTGGCTTATAATAATAATTCAATAAATACTGATAATACTAGTTATAATTACTAATATTAATAATAATTAATATTATCATCAGTATTACTTGAGAGGGTGCCACCCAGCTAACAAGTAGAAAAGCAATGATTCCAATCCAGTTGTCTGGCTCCCTAAGCCATTCTTCCCACTATGCTATACACTGTTTCTCTTATAAAAAGTCAAGAATTCAAGTGCTCTCACTGACAGACTCCCCATTAGATTCCACCCCATTTCAATAAACACAGGTCAAAGAAAGATAAGAATTTCCTACAGTCATGCACAACCCATTTATATACAAATCTATACCAAATGCCATCATATACTCCATTCATACACTAATAAGAATTTGTGTTTTTACATAGTAAAATCAACCACAGTCATTACTTTCATATACCCAACTCCACCATTAACATCAATCCTTGGCCTGATCATTTATCTCCCTCTGAGTTCATTACCTTAAGGGTATTCATTCGCACATTTGGCTTTAATTATAACTTGTAGGCACAGAAACAAAATCTACATCTCCTATCCAAAAGAAATCAAAGTGTGAATAAAAATATATGTATGTACAAAAAGGTGTTTACTATCACATTTTTTATAACAAAAGCAAATTAACAAAACTCCTGAACGGCACACAGTAAGAGACCGATTTGATAAGCTATGCAATATTCATTCCATATAATATCACACAACAATTTTAAATCAAATTGATAAGCTTTAAAAACATGAGAAAATATTCATAATATTAAGTGACATTTAAAAAGCAGGACATAAAATGAAACCATCATTAAGCTCTCAACTTTGAAAACACAGAGCTAACAGAAAAAAAGACTAAAAGAAAAAAAAAACAATTTTCTCTGGATTATGAAATACTGGGTGATTTTTTCTCTCTGTTGCTTTTTCTTTCTCCAATTTTCTTTTCAATGATAACTGTTCCTTAATTTTATAAGCAGAAAAAAACTTCTTTTAAGCCAAAATCTTTATTTAACACATCTCCTTGTACTTCTGTCATAAATACACAAATTAGCCAGGATCATCCCAGTCCCTGTGAATTTTTAATTGCTCTAAACAATTCAACATCTTTACTTCCTCCAACACTACCATTCTCCAATTATGCAGAACTGCAAGTTTGGGTCATTTCTCTTACCTACAAAAATCCAATCCTTCCAATCTGCCTTTTCTTCAGGTATTTTTCCTTCCTACTTCCTATATGAATACCAACTCCAAACCTTCACCAGCTCATACCTAGATTAGCACACCAGCCTCCTGAATGAATAAATGCTTTTCTTATTCTATTGCCTCACCAGTAACAATTCACTCCACCACAGCTCTCTATGTGCCAGGCACTGTTCTTTAAGCTCTATCTGTATTAACTCAGTCAACATTCATACAACTCTATGAAGACAGCTACTCTTAGTAGTTTAATTTTACAGAGAGGTTAAGTAATTTACCCCAGATTACCCAGCTATTAAGTGGCAATTATTGGATTTGAACCCATGCAGTCAGGCTCCAGATAATACTCACTACTCACAAAAACTAGGGGATATTTCAAAATGAATATGAAGCTATAAAATATCCCCTAATTTTTGTGAGCAGTGTATATAAATATGAGCTCCTCCACAAATCGCAGGATCAATAAAATCCAGCTTCTCTTTTCCTGAATGTTATTGGCCCTTGGAGCAAGCCAAATTTTGGGGTCTCTTTTCATGTTATTTCACATCTAGGAAACCAGTTCTTCTCTTCCTTATTCATTTTCCATAAAGTCAACTCTAAATTCAATATCTATGAGTTTTCCTAGACCAGTTCCCTGACTCCTCGGCATACCCTTTTCTTACAGACTCAATTTACACCATTGTGCAGTAGTCAACATTTTTTATGCTACAAAAATTTACCTCATGATTTCACATTTACCTTCCTATCTAGACAATGAAATGACTCCCTTTTCTTTGGTTTATGTCCTTCTTCATTTCCCATCTTCCCCAAAGCTAAAAGAATAACAGGCAACACAAAATATATATAAAATAAATATGCAGTTAAATAATTATCTGAGATATATGGCTCAAATATTTAACAAAGCAGAAAGTCATTCATTAGTCTTTTCAATTGACATTTTAAAATATTTATCTTCTCATTTTATTCCCTAAATGCAGAAGCAGATTTATAACTTCAACATTCCCCTCCAAAAAATACTATTGAAGTGATATCCAAAAGCAGTCCTATTAATTTTTTTTTAAAAGATCACATTGTCCAGAAATAGCCTTTCTTTTTTTCCAAAGACCTTTTCTAACCCTTTTACTTGACTCTCTTACGCCAAGAGTTACCCATGTCTGACAACACTAAGTAGGCAGTGACATTACAGGCATGATTAACAATTGTTTAAGAACAGAAAGACAAGCTCTGCTTTCATAAGAGATTATTCTAAATGACCCCATTAAAACTAAAGTGTGACAACAACTGTTTATTTTTAAGGTTCAGTGTCTTCATCTTTATCTTCCTATTACAAAAGAATTATTTAAAACTCAAAGAAAAAGATATACCAAAGGATAGTAGCCTAAAAGACAGAAAGTTGAACTTGTACATAAATCGTTAACAGAAAGAGAAAAATAAATAGTTTTGCCACACTATATATAATTTAAAAAGTCTCTAAAATATTGTGATGCACACAAATTGTTTTTCAAATCCATTTTAAGCCAATGACTACTTAAAAGGAACACTACAGGAATTGTTCTGAAAAGCACCCAGTACTCATGGTTATAACCTTGTGTCTAATGTTTCTGTTTTCCAAGTTTGTATTTTCATATTCGGATCTTCTCTAAAGACTTCCTTGCTACTTAACTTTTACCTTAAATGAGCCAGTAAACAGCAGAAAACATTTCCCCTAAAATATTAGGTTTTCCCTCACATGCCTACTGACCCTGCAGTTACTTCATTCACCACTAAAACTTGCTAGAAAGTAAATGTCTAACATGGCTTAGTTACCCAAATAACAGCACAAATTTGAATGTGTGTATAATACACCTTATAGTTATTATAAATTTCAAGAGTTAGGTACACAATATGAGCCACACCCTACTCATAACCTTAAAATACCTTACGTCTAAGGCCAAACCTAGTTTCCACCCTATTATAAATTATCATTCATGCTTATATTACAGTACAGTTACACTGGTAAATTTTGGTTTTCTTTCTTGACTTTTTTTAGTATTTTCAAATAATGGTACAGGCAATTTGAAAAGCTTACTTCATGTTTAACATGGTGAGTAGGTAATTTAATCAACTTACCATAGGTTTTTTTAAAAATTGCTTTAGAAGTAGATGCAGTTATAAAAGGAAAACACTAAGAACTGGTGATGGAACTGTCCTTCTATCTTGACTGTATCACTATCAATAACCTAAGTATAATATACTGTACTACAGTGTTGCAAATTGTTACTATTACAGGAAACTCAGTAAGTGTACATGGGATCTCTGTATTTTTTTATACTTTATTAATTGACAGAAAGAGAGAGAGAAACATGGATTTGTTGTTCTACTTATTTATGCACTCGTTGGTTGATTCTTGTATGTGTCCTGACTGAGGATCAATCCCACAACCTTAGCATATTGGGACAATGCTCTAACCAACTGAGCTACCCAGCCAGGGCCTCTGTACTGCTTCTTACAACTGCATATGAATCCACAAAAAAAAATAATTCAATAAAAAAATTACTAAAAAGCAATTTAATGCAAATTTATTTTTCAGGCCCTTTAGCAACTTTTTTTTTTTCCTGAAGTGAAAAGCAGGAAGGCAGAGGCAGACTCTCGCATGCACCCAACTGGGATCCACCAGGCATACCCATTAGGGGGCAATGCTCTGCCCATCTGGGGAGTTGCTCCATTGCAACTGGAGCCATTCTAGTGCCTAAGGTGGAGGCCATGGAGCCATCCTCAATGCCCGGGCCAACTTTGCTCCAATGGAGCCTTGGCTGCGGGAGGGGAAGAGAGAGACAGAGAGGAAGGAGAGGGGGAAGGGTGGAGAAGCAAATGGGTGCTTCTCCTGTGTTTCCTGACGGGGAATTGAACCTGGGACATCTACATACCAGGCCAACGCTCTACTACTGAGCAAACCAGCCACGGCTAGCAACATTTTTAAAAAGATATTTGCCTTATCAGTAACTGAAGAATGAAAATGTACACCTTTTAAATTTTAAGCGCTAGAAAATATTCCTTACAATTATTTCCCAAAATCTTGGGCAAAAACTGTTCTAAAAGTCTGATCTGAATAAAGAAAAGTACAGCTTTACTTGCTAGTTAAAATAACTTTTTTGATAGAAATACCAGACAGAGAGACTTAATGTGGCTCACACGATGAATATATCCCACTCCCTCCCAACATCTCTTATTACTTGATTCAAAAACTAACAAAGGAAATTTTTCAGAGAGCCCATAAACATTATATTACTAAAATTAAGCCCAGCATCAGAATTTATTTCTACATACTCAAATCCTAAAGTTGAGGGAACAGTGGATTTAAACACCTTAACTATTTTCATTTTATCAACCCTTTCAACAAGCTTTCCTCTTATACAGTGCCCTACGACAATGCCTCACCTTTAACTCCTACAGAAACATCTCTCCCAAGGTCACTGTTAAGAACACCTCACAGACTATCATATGCAGACCAATTCAGTCTTATCAGATAAATAAAATTAACACAATAATGGGGGAAAAAATGGCATTTTAACAGATAAAGACTACTCAAGTCAAATAGTAGAAATAATACAAATTCATCTTTTCCATAGTGACTTTATGAAGTGTCAGCTATCATATGAGTTATTTGTTTTGCATTAGAAATAAGATTTTTCAAAATAACATTGTACTCAAGCATATATCATATGTTTTCAGTTTAAAAAATTCCAAAACTGTTATATTATTTCTTAAAAATAATGCCACTGTGAAATTAAATCATCCTGAAAAGGACAAGTAATCAAGAAAGGAAATTATACTGTACAATTATAGTTGTCATGAGGCAAAAGGCTTAGGGTTTTACAAATGTTACTCGAAAGACAAGAAAACTCTAATCTTTAAGACAGCTCTTCAGAAGGAAAGTCAGATCTTTATAAGCTGCAAACAAACAGACATTAGAATGTATTATATATCCTTTGATTTCAAGACCGAAGATTATGCAAATATCAAGAAAATATTTTAAAAAACAATACTGCTATACCAATTTCTTTTAGACATTTCCTTTAGGATAAGAAATGGCTACAGAAAAACCATTATCTACCAGAGTACGGACTTTGATGTAAAATAATCACATGCCATTTTCCCTTCCCAAAAACTAATCATTAAAGGTCACAGCTTTTAAAATATTTTTTCTAGATTTAAAACAAACCACACAGATAAATATTATGTCCGCTGAATACAGGTGTTTAAATTCAAACTTTCAATGGATAAATAACAAGTCTCAGTTTTAAAATTAAAACTACCCTATTCCAAAGAAGCAAATACTATAACTACTTCTACAATGTAGAAAAATAATTTTTCCTTCATATAATGCAAAATATAAAAAGAGCCCATAACATCCAATGTCATGTCTGTAATCCACACCAAGTTCACATACTTTTTAATTTCACAGACTACAAAAATCATACCTTCTTAATTTTAGAAATAAAAAAATTGCCCTTATTCTAAAAAAGAAAAATATTTCTCATAGCAAGTTTCTGAAGTCCATGTCCTTGATATCAATGAGTGTCAAATATATTTTCTACAATTCAAGCTGGAACTAACAGCCTGAAAGAACAATATATCACTATTCATTAATAAAATACAGTAAGCATCTACTGTGTATTAGACAAAGTAAATATGAAAGCTCCTCAGAATGATTTAGTTGCAAAAATTACGATGTACTCAAACAGTAGTAAAGAAAGGGAATATACAGCCTTCATCTACATTAACTAATAATGTTCTCCCCTCTCCCCCAAAAGTGACCATTTTCAAATGATTGCCAGTAAAAGGAAATAGGTAGGAGAAAAGCTGGAGTTTGGCTGATATTTTATGACACCCTTTTTATTAAGGATAACATTAGCCTTAGGACATTTACAATCCAAAGTGCTTTTCTTTTTTTTTTTTAACTTAAAGTATTAAAATGACATACTATTTTCCCCATAAACTACAATTTCACCATTAAAAATAAATTTTTGTAAATTAAGTTATTGTATGATTTTTAAATAGGAATATCGTTTAAATGTAAAGTGGTGAAATGATTACTAATTTAACCTTCTTTCTAATGTTTTACTCTCACAGTACCTTAAGAAGTTACTATTACTATACTGGGGGAAATAAGCACCCGTCAAAGAAGAATTACCTAGTCTCAGCTCAGAGATTTGATAGCTGGTTTTCTTAAGATGATACTGTCATGGCTTTAGTATTTTTGTTAGTTGATTTGTTGTTATTTTCATCCTTCTCTGAGCACTAATGAATGCACTTAAGTTAAACAGAAAATTATACCTTTTGTATACCAGAATGGACCTTGCTTCTGGAATGTTTTTTTTTTTTCTTAAATCATGAGTTTAAATAAGTTAGAAAACAAAAAACGTATACTTAAGGAATATAAGATAAATGTTAATAGAGCAGAGTACTTATATAGAAGGTAAATTTAAAGAGGAGAGCACCAGCATAGGAATAGGAATCTAATTTAACTTACTCTAAATATTATCCTAATGTAATCTGCAGGTAGAACAGAATTCGGTCATCTAATAGGTGTCACTTGAAAATAAATCTACCTCCTATTCACTTATTTGTAAGTTTTATTCTATTAACATTTCAATTAACCATCCAAAAAATTGTTAAGCTTGCTGCAGACTTCTAAAAGAATGTTCATCTTTCAAAATAGACATTTTACTAATTACTGATTGACTTAATTCCACTGTACATGTGCATGTATTAAAATATATTATTTTACCAATTCTTGAGAACTCAGGGTTTAATAATGATAATGGGCTGAAAATCTAGAAAAATTTAAAATACATACTTAAATAAACATTTTTCAAAAATCACACATGGACCATAGGGTATTTAGTTCTTATACATTTCTATAAACAGAAGCATGATATAATCCCTTGTACTTAAGACAATTTTCAATTTAAAAATTCATATAAAACAGGACAATTTTAAATACATATTGAAATCCTTAGAGAAATGTCAATAGATCCTTACAGTAACAGCCCACATTTGGGGGCTCGGTTTGTTTTCATTTATAATTTTTCTGTTTTTATTTACAATTTTAACAGGACACTAAAGAATAGCATTAAGAAAGATATTAAAATTCTTTATGTTTCCACTAAACTGTATTAACACCACCAAAATATAAGTTTCTGACTTTAGTCATCACCTTACCTGATCCACTGAACTGACTGCTTCCCAGTGTTGTTGGTCTGGTTTTCCCACTATTAACAGGTGGGGAAAACATCTGCAAAATAATCCAAAAGTATCTCTTAGTCCTGACCGTCTTCTAAACTCCTTGCAAACCAAGAGTCATCAGTTAGTATATTTCAAGGAAGTTAAAATATAATTGGAAATGTACATTCAGACCCAGAAAAGCAAATACACTGAGTGATACTATTTCTTAACACCACTTGGAAATACTGGTTATATTCTGTCCTACAAACCCAGTCACTTAAGTGAGAGATTCTGAGATTATTAAATTTAAACAGCAAATTTTTATGCATGACCTTCACTTTTAAACTATAATCTCATTACACTTATATTACATTTTAATATACAGAATCATAGTCAGTGAAACTACTACATACACTAAAGATCCATTATAAGTTTTAGGTATTGGTCCTGACTCCTAACAGCAGTTAATAAAGGAATTCAACATATTAGAAATAAGGGCAGTGGGCCCTCTGGTTTCAGCAGATACTTCCAAGTCACTCAATCATTTCCCTGGTAAAAACAATTTAAAATACACACACACAAACATGTATCATAAAGGTACTCCGCTTAAAAGGCTGGAAATTCTAGCCCCTGACTGGCTTTCTTGTAAATGACATCTTTCATATACCACAGCTTGATGAGAGAAATGGAGTGTTGAAGAAAAAATAATTTTCTTTTCTCATATTAAGTTCAAAATCCCTAATAATCATCAGGGTCAGAGGGTGACTTAACCACTTAACCGAAGCTCATGATTACATTGTTTTCCTTTTAACTGGTTAAAACAAAAGTTCGTTATCACATTGTTTTCCTTTTTAACTGGTTAAAACAAATGACCCCTTTGGCAATAAAGTTTTAAATCTGCAAGTCTAGACATTACATCAAAGTTCAGGTGTCCAACTTGGGGGAGCTGGACTCCAGCCCTGAGAACTACTGCTCAAAGCAAAGCGAGTTCACGCTGCCTAGACTCCACGTCGCTCTCCCCCTCCTCGATTCTTTCTTATTTTTGTAAACCTCAGCAGAAACCCCCAAGATGCCGCGGAAAGCTCTCCTACCGCACTGAAGTCCAGCAGGTCGCTCAGCTCCTTGTCGGTCCCTATAGCGGCCATGCGCTGCTGCTGAGGATTCATCTTGAGCCACTTCTAGCAGGTCCTAAGGTAGAGGAAGAACCAGACTCAGCTAGAGATCACCAAGGGGATGGAGAGGGGCTCAAAGATGAGCAAGAGCGCGGGGTTGACTCTCACCCAACTCGTTTCCCTCGCCGCGCGGACAGGCGGCGGGAGAGCCGGGAGCCCGCGCCCCGTCCGTGAATCCACGCGTTCCTCGGCGTGGCCCGGGAGCGACGTAGCGGCTCCCGCAACTCACCGCCTCTCCCGCAAGTTTCCAAGCTGGTCCCCTCTCCCTCCGGGTTACCCTACCCCGCGCGGCCGCCCGGAGGTCGGCGCGCGGGGTCCGGCCGGGGCGGGGGTCTCGAGGGGCGTGTAAGGGGCGCCCGGGCGTCCAGCGAGCCGAGCGGCAGCGAGTGGAGATGCGAAGTGACTCACTCGCTCGGCAACAATAGAACTGACAAGTTACAGGGAACGCGCCGTTCGCAGGCCCGCGGCCGCCGCCGCCCGGACGTCCCCGGCGGGCCCGGGGGGCCGAAAAGCACCCCCGTGCGTCAAGGGGCGTTTTTAAAAAGAAAACAGAAACACCGACAACTAGTCTCGTTCTCGCCCGGCATCCTCCTCTCCCGGCTCGGCCTCCTCCCACTTTTGCTGCCCGGCCCGCGGCCCACCGGCCCCGGACCTGCCGAACAATGAGCTTAGCTCGGCGGCTGAAGCAGCCCGCTCTCCCGCGCGCCCGGGAGCCCGAGCCAGGAGCCGAACGGGGCGCGCAGGCCGAGCGCGCCGCCCGCGGGCCTGGCCGCCAGCGACTCTCGCCTCCGCCCCCACTCCGCTCCCCAACTTAGAGGGGACGCCCTGGTTCACTCTGTACAAAGGGGCGCGGAGTTGGGGCTTGGGCCGGGGACGCCTCCGATCCGGCAGGGACGCGGTGGCGTCCGCGGCGCCGCCACGGCGTCCCCCTCCCGTTCGCCTTCCCGCAATTACCTGCCGCCCCGTCTCCGCATCCAACCACCCCGATTAAAGTTCACTTTGGCCGGCAGAGCGGGCTCCGGCTTCTCCTTGCACCGCCCGGCGGCTCGGTTCACTTTGCCCCGCGCGAGCTCTCGGATCCAGGCGGGGGAGGCGGCTCTCGGGCCTGGCCGCCCCTTCCTCCCCGGGGTGGGCTGGCGGTCCCCCCGAATAGAACTTGTGGGTTTCCTCAGGCGGACATTTTTTTCGCTGAGACGGCCTCACCACCGCGCTCGGCTCGGCTCCGGATCCCTCCGCGCCGGGAAGAGCCCCGGCTTAACCCCTGCGTCGCCAGCCCGCTGCCTCCGCCTGCGCCAAGGAAGTGGGGCCAGCGGGGAGGGGGCGGGGAGGAGCTGGCGCGTACGGGGAGGGGCGCCGTGCCGCCGGTGGACAAAGCCCGCGGTGGGGTGAGGCCGGCCGGAGTTCGACTGGCGGGAGGGGCCGGAGACGCACGCAGGCACCCCGCGAAGCAGGGCCGGGCTACCCGCTGAGGACGCCTCCTCCGGGCCCCCGGGAGCGGGGTGGCGGGCGCCGTGGCGCCTCCTCCAGCTGGTCCCGCTCCTGCCTCGGGCCTCGAAGCCAAGCGGCGGAGACGCCCCTGCGGGCCCATCTGGATCGGCTGCTCAGGCCACCCAGCCCGAGGACGCAGAGCCGTGATGGACGCTGGAACCCGCGCTCGGCGGGGCCGGGAGGTTCCAGCCCCGGGAGAATGCTCAGCGCGGGGCACAGAAGATGCGTGCGTGGGGAAGGGACCTCCTGCCACCTCGGTCCACATTTGAAGTAGGTGCAGTTGGTCAAATTTGTTGCTGAGCGGAAGGCAGAGGGGCAAACCCTCTCAAACCACACAAAGCTGCGTGGGCTTCAGGTCCCAAGTACTCCACTCACTCAAGCCCCCACGTCTACAGTCACCTTTTCTCACCCGAATCCCATTCGGGTCACCAAACTGCACAGCACCACGAGTTCTTGGAAATGGATCGAGCCAGTCCCTTCATTTGATCCAGGGAGATTCTGTCGCACAGCCACTAACTTGGCTCAAGTTCTGAACTTGGCCTGAAGAATCCCCAAACGGAATAGAAAGAAGACAAAATATATAATTAAACCTCAATTCCTTTCGATTCGGAGATGGAAGTTTTCTCTAATGGCAGCCAGTGTTTTCATTCTTTTGAGTCAATGAGTGCAGTAAAGACCAGTAAAAGCCAGGAAGGAGAAACACTGTGAAGAAAGGAGACATCCAAAGTAACAAATTGAAGGAAGCAGACAACTCCTTGAGGGTAACAACCATGGAGAGAAGAAGCCATTGGAGCCCAGACTTGTATGGAAGCAAGGAGGTAGATTGCCTGCAAATATGCATTTACCTTACTTTATTACAACCGGAGCTGTCCAGCGGGAGAAAGCAATTGTAGCTTGGGGGTAGAGATTTCCATGACGTCAATGGCTGCTCCCTGGACCTTGTGCCAGATCCTGTGGTAGCCTCCTTTATACCCACTTCTCTTTATCTAGGCAAACACACCCCCACCCCCTTCTTAGGATCACATCCCAGCCCTGGCTGCCTACTGGAGTATATGGTTCCAATATAAGCAAGTTAACATAATTCCAACTTAAATAAATCAGTATGGTCCCAATTCCCTGCTACAGTTACTGTTCAGCAATGGGCATGACACGAATGAACCAATGAGAAGAGTGATTTTCTGGGAAGGTTTTTTTTGTTTCATATTTCAAGACAGCTTCAGAGGCAACCTGCATGTACTCAAAAATCAAGGTGCATAAAAACAATCCAAAAAATTGAAGACATATTACTAGTATGTTCTGTTGGGGGGTGGGGGGATCCAGGAGCCCTTGGACTGTGGGCAGCCATCTTCCATCCACAAGGTCCAGCCAGATTAAAATAAAGCAGATGTGAAAGAAGCAGAGGCAGGTCCTGGTGGGATAGCTCCAGCTCAGCTGGATGGAGCATGTTTCCCACGTACCAGGGTTATGGGTTCGATCTCAGTGAGGGCAAATACAGGAACCGGTCAATATTTTCCTGTCTCTTTCTTTCTCTCTCTCCTCTCTCTAAAGTCAATATTAAAAAAAAAAAGCATAGGCAAAACGAAATGTGATTTTTGTTGATGTTTTTGAGCCTCTGATCAAACAGCTTCTGAACCCAGGTCTTTCTTCATTGATTAAACTAACAGGATTAGTGTTTTCTGCTATTTGTAATCTAGTGTGTTAGCAATATAGGCCCAATGGCTATACATCAGATGGGAAATCTGAAACTTTGAAGGCCTCAATTCAGTGGTAAGATTCCATGGCTCAGAGAAGTCTTGGGAAATGGGGAGATTATGTAATCCCATCTGAAGGATTTATGCCAGGGGCCCCCAAACTTTTTACACAGGGGGCCAGTTCACTGTCCCTCAGACCGTTGGAGGGCCGGACTATAAAAAAAACTATGAACAAATTCCTATGCACACTGCACATATCTTATTTTTTTTTTTTAATTTATTTTTTATAGAGACAGAGAGTGAGTCAGAGAGAAGGATAGACAGGGACAGACAGACAGGAATGGAGAGAGATAAGAAGCATCAATCATTAGTTTCTCATTGCGCGTTGCAACACCTTAGTTGTTCATTGATTGCTCTCTCATATGTGCCTTGACCGCGGACCTTCAGCAAACCGAGTAACCCCTTGCTGGAGCCAGCGACCTTGGGCTCAAGCTGGTGGAATTTCTGCTCAAACCAGATGAGCCCGTGCTCAAGCTGGCGACCTCAGGGTCTCGAACCTGGGTCCTCTGCATCCCAGTCCGACGCTCTATCCACTGCGCCACCGCCTGGTCAGGCCATATCTTATTTTAAAGTAAAAAAAAACAAAACGGGAACAAATACAATATTTAAAATAAAGAACAAGTAAATTTAAATCAACAAACTGACCAATATTTCAATGGGAACTATGCTCCTCTCACTGACCACCAATGAAAGAAGTACCCTTCCAGAAGTGCGGCGGGGGCCGGATAAATGGCCTAAGGGGGCCGCATGTGGCCCACGGGCCGTAGTTTGGAGACCCCTGATTTATGCTGTCTTCAAAAAGAAAAGGAGGGTCAGTTTCTTCTCATACTTCTCTTACAACTAATTCGAGGAAGAAATAGCTGTCTTCCCAAACTCTCAGTCATGTGGACTCCTTCACTCCTTTGAGGGATTGAATAGTGAACTTTTTCATAACTAGGATAGGTCATATCATTTAATACTTTATTTTCCTCATTAGACTGTAACTCCTTGAGGGTTGGTACTGCCATACATCTGTCTGTATGATGCACTTACATAGTGCCCAGTGCACAGTAGACATAAAAAGGGAGGGCTGAAATTAAATCTATCAATCTTTGACATATATGATTTTTTACATGCTGTAGTGTTATCATTGCTTGTATCATTTTTAATAGGAGAATATTGTTCCCACCAATTCCTGATATATATGGAAGATAAAAAAGGGTATAAAACTGGAGTTTTTGTCACTTGTAAGTTATTTCTGGGCCTTTGCTAACCTTGCTAGATAGAGCCAGAAGGCTTTATTGAAAATGTCGGAGAGAAAAATAACAGTAATACAAATTGAGTGATAATTAATGGTACTGTTTCTATAGTGTAAGTTAACCAATATCAACAAATCATTGCCTGACCTGTGGTGATGCAGTGGACAAAGCATCAACCTGAAACGCTGAGGTAACCAGTTCGAAACCCTAAGCTTGCCTGGTCAAGTCACATATGGGAGTTGATGCTTTCTGCTCCTCCCCCCTTCTCTCTCTCTCTCTCTCTCTCTCTCGCTCTCTCTCGCTCTCTCTCTCTCTTTCTCTGTCCTCTAAAAATATGAAAAAATAAAATATTTTTAAAAATCATTATTGAAATTTTTTAATGAATATTTCTTATATGCAAGGCATAGTGCTAAATGCTTTGAAGAACAGAGTCTCAAGCCCACCCTGCCCTCAAGAAAGTTATAATTTGATAGATTTTAGTCCATTCACCTTAGCCTACCATTGAGCAGATACAGGAGTTCCATCAGCATAGTTTCAGTCCTTACTTTCTTAGAGGTCCCACATACCCCAACCCCCACACTGTACACTGGAAAATACACAGTTTTATCAGAGAGCCCTGAGTTGCCCAGAGAAATCTTCATAGGTAAATGCAAAAGCAGCCAAAGCAATGGGCTTTGCTTCCTTAAGAGATTGACTTGACCTTGATCTCTTGTTTAGAAGGCAAGTATTCTAGAAAGCTCAGAGAAAGAAGGTGGAGAAGAGGAAAGAATAGAGCTAATCAAGTCAAGTGGCAAGTTGCTATCTGGATGGAGTGACTGACCTCCTGGTATTACTTAAAACCAAAGTTGATGGCTAATGTAGCTCTCTGCTCCTTTGGAGAGCAGCTAGCAGTCTGTACCTTTATTCCCCACAGCTATCATCTTGAGACTAAAGGGAACAATTTTATGTAACAATTAGCTTAATAAAGTATTACCTTTAGTTCATGATACACCCATTACTGATGAGCTAAAAGCCAAGTTTTTACTCATCATCAATAGTCCACTCTCCTCATTCTCTTCTATCAACCAACAAGAGTCCCTCACCTTTGTGGGATTTTTGGTATAGATTTTTACTTTATGTTTACAGATAAAAAGAGTTCTCTACTCCTTGATAACATCATTTATCATTCAAGCCATTAAATAGCTTGTATGAATGCTATCTTCAGTTTTGAGGAGATATTTCATAATGTTCCATCTCATATCTAATGTCTCTTTCCCCTTTAGGGTTTCTTTCATATTTTAGAAAAGCCTTTTCTGTATAAAAAGAAAAACTGTCAAACACTCTAAAACATCAAACTTAGAGAGCCACACATTTTAATTTTAAAAACTGAGTAGAGTTGATCAAGTTTGATGAATAACAATCTCTCTTTTCCATATTCTTGTGTATATCTTGGCACAGTACCTATTATACAGTGAATGATCAATAATATTTGTTGAAAAATGAATGGTTCTGCACATCTAGGTATTGATAGAAATGGCAGTTTAACACATGCTCCAAATTTTGCTCCCTTCTAAAAATCACACGAAGATATCAGTATTTGATTTTTAAAACATTTTTATTATAGAAAATTTCAAACCCATTTAAAAAGGCAGACAGAGTGATATTAAGAACCTCCCTATATTTAATGTATGGACTCTTCTATTGTACTCTGGCTTTTCTACCCTCGTGTTACAGTAAACGTCATGTGTTTCAAGTGTATCATGTCATGTCATAAAATGACCTTTTAAGGATTAAAAGCATGGGGACACAGAGAGAAGACAATGGCAATAATATTTGAGAAGATTTTTAGCTAGAAAAATAGAAGAGTGGTTTTTTAAAATGCAGTAGATGACAAAACTAACTCTTAAGGCAGCAATGAGGTGAATCAGTCACCAAATGCATACATATAGTAGGGTCTCCAAAAGGCTCTAAATAGCCATAACTAGTCACCATTACTAGTTGCTCTTGAAGTGAGGAAAGAGGGAAGTACTATAAGGAGGATTGTTTGCAAATCCGTTTAAGAAACAATCAGATTCCCCAGATTCCCTTCGCAACTGCATGCAGTCAGGCAAACAAATGCTTTCCTCCTACCTGGGTAAAATGCTGCAAACTTATTCTCTGAAAGTGGAACAGGAGACATTAAGGGGCTAGGATTAAAACAGAATCATCTTATTTAACTAATGCATTCTCTTTTGAATATAGAAAAATTCATTATACATATTTCTTACAGTCAGATCTCATTTATTCAGAAAATAAGAGAAGCATCCCAAACAGCAAATACCTTTTCAGAATAAATGAACATTTGTATATTGGATTCTGGGGCCCCCAGATATCTTTACCAATTTAGCTCCCAGATTTTGGCAGCCAGTTTTTCAACTTTCAGGGAAGAGATTAGAAGATCCTTCCATGCGGAATCTGATCAATGCCAGAGAAAAGACATGAAGATACTGATATGGGAGGTTCCCCAATTATGAACCCAAACAAATCACTCAACAGGTAAGTTTATAGCTAACAAAACCTCACCCAATCATTGTAAGTTTCCATCAGCATTTATTGCCCTATTCCTAAGTATGGAGCAGACAACCAGGATTATCAGACATTTGAGGAAAGCAACTATCATGTGAGACATTTAGAACATTTAGAATTGAAGAGAGAAAAGTATAAATGGGGAATAGGGAGAGAAGTGGTAAAAGAGAAGAGAAAGGAAAGAAAATTTCCTAAAAAGCAGAGCAAAAAGACAGAAAACACCACATGAGGAGATTCAAAATCCAAATAACAACGGCTTCAAAAAGAGAGGTAAGAGGAAAGTCATTAGTGAAATAATCTAAGAAAAATTCCCAAAGTGGAAGTACATGAGTTACCAAAATTAAATGAGTTTACCAACTGCCCACCACCTTGGATAAAAATAGAACTATACCAAACCATGTGACCAGGAATTCTGAGCACACAGCGGACAAAAACCTTTAAGCTTCCAGAGAGAACACAAAACAGGACAAAGACAAAGAACTAAAAACAAAATGGCATCTGTTGTTCAACAACAACATTGGAGACTCAAGAGCAATGGAACAAGGCCTGTAAACATTGTGAAGAAAAAATGTTTGCTAAATGAATTATTTGGAAGTATTTTTAAAATTATATATCTTTTTTTTATATATAATTTTTAAACCAAATAGTGCTTTCATCAGTTTTGGATCAGTGTGAGTTAGGGATACAGAGGTACACCTGACTGTGTCCCAAATAGAATGCACAGTGGCATCACCTGCAAATACACATACAATATTTGCTCTCTATTTTCTCAGCACCTCTAAAGCATTTTAAAAATGTTAATGTCCTCTGAACTTTTGTCGAACAACAAATCATCTTATTTAATGAATGCATTCTCTTTGGAATATAGACAAATTCAGTATACATATTTCTTACAGTCAGATCTCATTTATTCACTCCAATGAGAGAAGCATCCCAAATATCAAGTACATTTCCAGAATATATATTCACCATGTATTTGATGAGACAGGTGCCTAGATAACTAGAACAACGAGTAGAACTGTCATGGAAAAGCTGACAAACAATAGAGGACTTATTTTGTTCCACCTACTTAACCAGTCCTTGTTTGGAATCAAAGTTTGAAATCTGGTGTGGAATACCAACAGAGACTGAAGACATCCCACTACAATGTAAGTTCCACGGGGGCAAAAAAAAATTTTCTATTTTATTTATTAGTATATTCTAAGCACCTAGAAGACAGTGCCTGGTATATAGTGTGTGCTTAATAAATGTTTGTTGGCTTTATGAAAAACTGAAAGAATAAATGAATGACAGAAGGCATTTTAGTCTTCAAAATCTCAGCTGTATTTCCAAGTAAGTAGCCAGGCTTTTGAAAATCTTAAATTTGCTCCTACAATTTCCTACTGACAATCATTATATTAACACCTGCTAAAGAATGATAGTGGAAGTTTGTCATCATCACAACGTCCACCATCTCTTAAAATGTCTTTCTGTATTAAAAGACATTACCATGATATGAGTCTTGCCTCCCTAACATGTAATTCAGAGCCAAAAATTCCCAAGACTCTTTGCAGCCAGGACACAGCCTTGTGATGTAGGCACTTGCAGACTTTGGTGCAGTAGCGAGCTACATGAGAAACCAGGCTATGGTTGGAACTGCCATTTTGTTATTTGGTTGTTGTTTTTCTTTTCCTTATTGATTTGTAGAGCTCTTAACGTAATATCAGAAATAGTCCTCTTTCTGTGATAATGGTTGCAAATATTTACACTTGTAATTTGTCTTTATTTTTGACACGTAAATTTTTAAAAATGTTTTACATAGTACAATGTATTTATCATAAATGGGCATCTGAGTTGTATGTCATATTTAGAAAGAGCGATCTCCCTTTCAGATTATAAAAAAGAAATTTGTTCATAACTTTTTCTGGAACTTTCATAGTTTGATTTTTTTGTGTTTAAATCTTCAATTTATCTAGACTTTCTTTTGGTGTAAGGAGTAACATAGGGGTACAACTTATTTTTTCCAGTTGACTATATAGTTGTCCCCAATCTTTTATTGAATCCAGTGCTCTGAATTAGATTTCTATACTAAATTATTTAGTTCTTTTATTCAACGCACTGAATTAAAGAACATGTGGTCCATTATCAAGAAAGAAAAGTGAGCAGTGAAAGAAAATAAGGATAACTTGGAGAACTCTAAGCTTAGATGTTAAGATCTTATGAGATTCTTGTTACTCTCAGTGACAACCTCATTCTTCATCACCTGGAAAGACAACTGGTGTCTGCAGTTGATAACACTCCCAACAATTATTTTAAGAAAAGCCATTCCTTTCCTTTTCTGATCATGTACTAACTCTCTAGTACTTGGATTTTTAGTGTGTAGAAATTTTGTTTTGTGCCCTGGCTGGTTGGCTCAGTGGTAGAGCCACTCAGCTGGTGTGTGGATGTCCATGGGTTCAATTTCTGGTCAGGGCACACAGGAGAAGTACCATCTGCTTCTGTATCCCTTCCCCTCCCCTTTCTCTCTCTCTCTCTTTTTCTCTCTCTCTCCTCTCCGCCCTCAGCCAGCCATGGCTCAATTGGTTCCAGTACATCTCCCCTGGGTGCTGAGAATGGCTACTTGGGTCTCCACCTCAAGTGCTATAAATAGCTCAGTTGCAGTTGCGAGCATGGTCCCAGATAGGCAGAGCATTGGCCCCAGATAAGAGTTGCTGGGTGGATCCTGGCTGGGTGCAGGAGGAAGTGTCTCTCTACCTCCCCTTTTCTCACTTGGAAAAGAAGGAAAAAAGAAAAGAAATTTTGCTTTGTTGTAGCAAGGAGGTGCTTTTAACCTGTGCTTTAATGTGGTAAGAATTCTGTTTTTTGTTTTTTATCTTATCTATTTTTGAAATAACTAATCCTTAATCTATGGGTGTAGCCTATACATCTCTCTAGATGTATAAGCTGACTTCCATCATGCTCCTCTGAGCATGTGTGTGCTAGGATCTGCCTACCTTAAAAACAAAACAAACAAAAACATTGAATTCTGGAACCCTCCCAGAAGGAAGAGATTATGCTTAAATATATGAACAGACAGGGCCAGACCTGAGACTTTTGTGGGAGCAAGAAAATACTTTCTGGCTTCCTCGACTCCTCTTGTGACTTTACTTCTCTTACTTCTGAGAATACACAGATAAATATCACTTAGAACAGTTATTCTCAAAGTGTGGCCCCTGGACCAGTAGAATCAATATGACCTGGCAACTAATTAGAAATGCAAATCCTTGAGCTCTATCCTCTAGACCTGGTCTGTTAATGAGGCTTCATCTCAGAAACTGACCGTAGGGCTAGCAATCTATTTTTAACAAGTTCTCCCTGTGATTCTGATGCACACTGAAGTTTGAAGAAAAGCGCTTTAGAATGGTGCCCTGTGACGTCCTTAATGCCTCAGGATAATAAAGATGAACATGAAGTGGACAAAGTATTGTATATATACCTTGAATAGATAATGACCATTGGAGAAATGTCATTACAAGATGAAGCAATGCTGAAAGGAATAGAGTGAATATAAATTAAGTGTTTTTAAGTAGTTGCCAAAAGCAAAAGTTATTGCTGGTGAAAGTGTAGAGAAAGGATGTTAGGTTAACACCAAGTTCAGCACTCACCACATGTCAGATCTTAGAGATCTTTTTGCACAAATCATTGGCATTTTAAGCAAATTTAGTCCACTATAGTCACTTTATTGTTTATCTTAACATTTACAAAAAGCAGGAGAATGCATAATCAATATCCTCAAGCTTTTAGGTGCAAATGTCTAGTTTCTCTCAATGATCAACTCTTTTGGGGTAAAAAATTAATTTTCCTTGTCCAACTAACAACTGCATCTTCTCTCTAACCCCAATAATCTCTCAGTAATTGTTTATTAATTGTTAGAAATTGTATTTTCAGTGGAAGTTTCCTGTCTTGAGTTCATTCCTCTGGGTGATTTGATAAAAATTAATTGATTGAGTCAAATTGGATGATTTAGATTGCACTTAATTATCCACATTTTCATTTGAGAGGAGTTAGGGGACAATTGTTCTCATATACCGCAGAAATATTTTATTTGGGGACCATCTGTTGAACTTCTGATTTTACCGAATTAGCATTTTTACGTAATTACACATTAAGTTTTGGTGATTGGCACCTTCTTCTCTAAGTCCAAAACAACTTACTATAATTTTTGATATTTCATTTGCATTATAAATACTGGGTTTTTAAAAATTGTTTTTAATCTTGAAACATATTACCTTAAGCTTCCAAAGTATATTTAGTAGCATGATAAAAAGATGCCACTGAATATTTTAAACATCTTTTACTTCCTCTGGAATTGGGAATCAAACCTGAGGAAATACTAGATGGGACTGGCTCACTATATGCCAGTCTTTGGCTACTCTCCTTCATTCTATTTCTAAAGGTCTGATGGTGTTCCATCATTTCCATCATGATTTTACTCAATCTTTAATAAAGTATGCTCGATGGGATTAAAACTGGCAAAGATGTATTATTTGCTTTCTAAATCTCTGAGCTTATACTTAGTCTTTAGATATGACTTGAGCTAGGATTCAAGTGAAAATGAAAGCATTAATAATCATTTAGAATATACTTCCATTTTCTTCAGTAACATTTTTATTTGAACAAGAGATTTAGTGTTTTGTTTCTCTTTTAGCCAAGTAATGCAGTTTTCTTAGAAACGCAGTTTCATTACAATCACTTGTTGAATCAAAAGTGCTCTGATTTGTTTTTCTGATGAGCTCTGCAAGAACAGAAGCACTAATCTATAAGAAAAAACTCTCTAACTTGGCTCTCCCAAAGTGCTCCTGTATTGACTTGTGTGACTGTCAGTCACACTTGAATGAAGCTCACAATGCTAATGAGATCGAAATCATAGGCTTATCCCCAAAGGATCTGTTCCCTTCTCTCAGAAAAGCAGGGGTCTCTTCACCACAGATCAGTCTTTTATTCCTGACTATCTCAAAAAGTATTGGTCCCAGAAGGGCAGATCACAAGAATGCTACTGGCTCATCAATAATGTCAAATGTGTGTTGTGTTTTGAGCCACCTAAGAAATGAACTGATCTAGAGATAGGTACACACACAGAACTTAAAGAAAATAGCTATTTGAAACACAGAACATGTGGTCCATTATCAAGAAAGAAAAGTGGGCAGTGAAAGAAAATAAGGATAACTTGGAGAACTCTAAGCTTAGATGTTAAGATCTTATGAGATTCTTGTTACTCTCAGTGACAACCTCATTCTTCATCACCCCATGAAGTGTAGGATGGTTGGGCAATGGGTAAAAAACTGGAGGTAACAGATGTACATATGCTCAAGTGAGAAAAAACATTCTCTGCATTTATGTTACAAACCTAATATTGAGATTATACTCTAACATAATTTTAAAATCTAATTATTTTATGGAAATGCCCAAACACCTACAAAAGTAAAAAAAAAAAAAAAAAGTGTAATACATGCCCTTAAACCTGGCACCCAGTTTCAACAATTATTCAAGCATCCCTACCTACAGGTTAATTTGAAGCAAACATCATATCATTTCATTCACAAATTGTTCAGCGCTTATATGTAAAAAATAGGATGCATCTAAAAAAATACAATGACATCATTATCACATCTACTGTGTTTATAAAATGCTATATCATAAATGAACATGATGCAATGAATATGAGAATGCAGATATCTCTTCAAGACAGTGATTTCAGTCAAATTTCTCTCAGTTGTTTCACAAATATTTTTTTATTGCAGTTAATATGTTTAGATAAGATCTACATAGAGAATTGTGTGATATGTGTGAAGCCTGTTAATCTATAGCTTCCCCCTCCTTCTCTTTCAACTGGTTTGTTAAAGCAAAATTGTATGCTTTGTCCTGTGGGATTTCCATAGTTTGGATTTTCTGATTGTGACTCTCCTGTTGTCATTCAATAGGTTCCTTTATGACCTGTGTTTTCTGTAATTATTATTTAGATATATAGCTTTGATCAAATCCTAGTTTGATCTTTAGCAAGAATATTTCATATGTGATGTTATATACAGGAGGCAAATACTGTCTGCTTGTCTCTCTTTCTCTGAAGTTAGCCATCATTTATGACCATTTCCTAGTTGCATTATTTCATTAAGGATTACAATGTGATGATATTCTATTATTTTTACATCTATTATTAGCTGAAAAACTCTGAGAGAACCTCCCTTTCATCAACTATCAAGTTATCCTGAGGTACTACTTGTATAAAGGAAGTGAGATAAATCTTTGATTCATTCTCTTTATTTACCAGTTTTCAATACAATGAGCCAGTTTCTTTGCATTTTACTAGGGTACCAATAATTTTTTGTTTTAGAGTATCAATCTGAGCTAATAGATTAAACATAAATAATATGTTTCATTCCATTACAATCATTCTCATACAAGCTCAGATTGTCTCTTCTTGAACCAGTGGAAGCATCAAGTTAGTTTCTGACTCCCTTTTGACATGACCCAGAAGTCTTTGATACTTACCTTCCGGTATGACAGGATGTTTCAGGATCATCTTGTAATTTCCTGCTTCAATCCTAGAATTAGCCATTTTTCCAAGAAGCCCTGGAAAATAATCATTTGTAATCTTGCATCTTATACATATACTATTATTTATTAACCATTTCACTTCTGGGGAGGAAGAGGCTTTGGGTAGTTTCTATTTCCTATTATAAATTAAACACTTAGATATTTTCTAGAAATAGCATATATAAGTGATTATAACTTTTTTCTCCCCTATTATTTAATAGTTAAAGAAAGGCTAGTCAATTGGCCCATTTATGGCCTGGCCCCTAAACCGGGATACATCATTCAGCTCTTACAGATATCTGCCTCACGGGTGGAGCATGCACAGAATTCATTAAAAAGTGGCAGCAAACATGACATAAAACCTCTGGTCAGGGGAGACTATGTATGTTCAGTCCCAACACTCATCAGCCCCTAAGGATATTTTACTTCTTTTTGTTGTTGTTGTTGTTGTTGTTTGTATTTTTCTGGAGCTGGAAACGGGGAGAGACAGTCAGACAGACTCCCGCATGCGCCCGACAGGGATCCACCCGGCATGCCCACCAGGGGCGATGCTCTGCCCACCAGGGGGCGATGCTCTGCCCCTCCGGGGCCTCGCTCTGCCTCGACCAGAGCCACTCTAGTGCCTGGGGCAGAGGCCAAGGAGCCATCCCCAGCGCCCGGGCCATCTTTGCTCCAATGGAGCCTTAGCTGCGGGAGGGGAAGAGAGAGACAGAGAGGAAGGAGGGGGTGGGGGGTGGAGAAGCAAATGGGCGCTTCTCCTATGTGCCCTGGCCGGGAATCGAACCCGGGTCCCCCGCATGCCAGGCCGACGCTCTACCGCTGAGCCAACCGGCCAGGGCCGATATTTTACTTCTTGAAACTACAATTCCTCTCATAGTCCCTAGACATTTCATCGTGAGTCAAGAGATAAGATAAGGCTTGATAGAAGTATGATAAATTGAAGATTTTTGTTGATAAACTGTATTGGAGGTAGCTCACTGATAGCTGTGCAAAAGGTTATAAAAGGAAGATCATCATCTTTCAACCACCTAAAAGTCTTTATTTGGCTGATTGAAAATATCTGGACTGGCTAAAATGTGAAATGAATTAAGTCTTCTTCAAAATAAATTCATCGGTATATGTTTTGGAGGACTAAAACTTTTCTTTAAGTTTTGAATGTCACGTACCTAATTTGAATTGATCTATCCTGCAATTTGCCTCTTTCCTCAGAATGTTTAAAAGCTGTTTTTCTAAAACTACTGGGCATAGGCAGCAACCCTTTTCTTCAGGAAGAAAATGAAATTGTAATAGCAGTATCCAGAGGGAAGCCAAAAGTGATTGTCACCACTTATTTCCTTTATATACTTAATTTATGAATCTGTTTCTGTGGAATAAAGGTATTATTGGTCAAAACTCATTAACGAATTTGGTTGCAATTCAGAGGTATATTTAAAAATTAACTTTTATCCTACGGAATAGTTAAATACAGGGTTAACAGAACATTCACTTTTCATATTATATGGGCCCCTCAAGCATGAAATGCTTAAACAGAATTCAGGGTGGGCTTGTTTAGAGTTTGTATGTTCTAATCTCATGATACTTACAGTTTACCATGCCAAATAGAAAACTGGTATAAATGCTTTCCTATAGGCTATTCTCTTAGTTTCTCTATGTTTTATTCATTTCTGTTTTTTGTTGGGAGAGAGTTTTGTGGATGAATATGATTGCCAGACAAAATACTGGATATCCAGTTAAATTGAATTTCAGATGCACAAGGAATACTCTTTAGTATAAGTACAGTATGTCCCAAATATTTCATGGAACATATTTATTCTAAAAATGATTTATTCAAATTTAATTGGGTGTCCTGCATTAAGTCTGGCAACCCTATGGATGAATACAGCCTAATAAGAACTGATATGTGAAAATGAAAAAGAACTACATGATGTATAATGTAGAACAACACTTCTAAAACTTTAATGTACATACAAGTTCCCTCGCCTATTTGTTAGGAAGCAGATCTCGATCCTGCAGATCTGAAAGAGGACTGAGAGCCTGTATTTCTAACAAGCTTCTGCTTCACATTGCTGCTGCTATTCTGTGAACCACCGTTTGTGCAAAGCTGGAATGAACATCTTTTTTTGTTAATTGTTTTTGTTATTTGGAGGCCTAGTCTCTGAGCTTGGAGAATTCACTGATATGTGAGTCTTGGAAGAAAGTGAAACCTTATTCTTACTATATAGAAACTGACGGAAGTTGTAAAATACCTTACCATCCTCCCTTGATCCTCCTCCCTTGCAGTCTGGATTCAGGTGCAAGACCTGCTCTGGTGAACCAGAGTTCTCTATGGCCTTGAATAGAGAACTAGTAACACAAAGAAGCAAGGATAGCAGTCAGATCTCTCTCTTGCAACAGTGCAGTTGTAGTCAAATTAAGCTCCCACAGCAGTGGTAGGGGTAGAGGAAGGGAGCAGAGTCCGGCATACTGAGTAGTATCAGTAATAGCAGTCTTCTCACCAGCCTATTTCTGCAGCACGATGTTGGACAGTGTTCTTGGCTAAACAGCTCTGAGCTTGGTTCTCTCCCTCATAACAATTCTGTGAGCTTCCCACTTCCTTTGCTACTAAATCAATCAAAATGCATTTTTGTTACTTGAAACTAAGAACCCTGAAGAAGCCAGAGGATCTGCCAGAAGCTATTTGGCTTGAACAGCCTGTCGACTGACAATATGTGTATGGGATGCCTCTCTAGTCACTACTCAGACTGATCTCCACCTCACAGTGTTAGGAAGATTCTGAGAGGTGCAACCTCTAATTGGTGGGAGGGTATCTATTTCCTGGCATACACCTTTTCACCTCCTCTGGTGATGAGGTTTCTGATAATAATTAGTCTTGGCTTAATAGGACTAGATTTATATGCTAACCTTGTCATTAACTAATTATATGACTTTGGGCAAATCACTTAGACTCTCTGAACTCCATTTCCTTGGTTATTAAAGGGGGTAAAGACTACATGTTTATTATTACATTGTTCACATTATATCATAATTATTTGTTTTTTTATAATTTTATTAGTATGTCACTTACATATCATAAAATTCACCCAGTTCAGGTATATAATTCAGTAATTTTTAGTAAATTTGTTGAGTTGTACAGTCATTACCATAATCCAGTTTTTAAAACTTTCTCATCATCCCAATAAAATCCTTCATAACCATTTAGTTAATCCTTATTTCCACCCCTGGCCTAGGCAACCACCAATCTACTATCTGTCTACAGATCTGTCTTTTCTGAATATTTCATATATATAAATAGAATTACACTCAGAATTATTTGTCTTGCTAGTTTTTTGGTGCCATATAGTGAGTTTCCAAAAGGCTTATATCTCATTGAACTGTTTACCTACAATGTATAGCACAGTGCTTTGTAGATAGTATTCAAGATAATAAAAAAATAAAACAACACTGATACATATCTTATGAAGTTGTGAGGATTAAATGAATCTATCAGGCTCTTGTTTCTCAAAGTGTGATCCTTGGATAAGTAGTATCAGCATCACTAGGAGCTGTCTAGAAATGCTTATTGTCTTGGGTTCCATCTCAGACTTAGAACCTATATTTTCATAAGATCCTCAAGTGATTTATATTCTCATTTAATTTTGAGAACACTGCTCTAGACTATAAATTTCATGAGGGCAGAGATTGTGTGTGGCACATAGCAGGTACTCAATAGTTTTTGTTCAATGAATAAATGAACAATGATACATATGAAAGTATTTTGTAAACTGTTTAAGTTTTATATATATAGGATTGCCAAAGAACAGAAGTACGGATTTTTGGCTTAATTAAATCTGTTACAGAAACAGTTTGGACTAACATTTCATAATGCCAATTTATATACTGAAGCAAGTAGAAATAGAGATAAATATATTTTACATTTGAATGATAATCCCATAAGGAACCCCAGATTTTAGATAAAAACAATATTAGTCTGCCTGGCCAGGTGGTGGTGCAGTGAATAGAGCGTCGGACTGGGATGTGGAGGACCCAGGTTCGAGACCCCAAGGTCACCAGCTTGAGCATGGGCTCATCTGGTTTGAGCAAGGCTCACTAGCTTGAGCCCAAGGTTGCTGGCTCGAGCAAGAGGTCACTTGGTCTGCTGTAGTCCCCCAGTCAAGGCACATATGAGAAATCAATCAATGAACAACTAAGGAACCGCAAGGAAGAATTGATGTTTCTCATCTCTCTCCCTTCCTGTCTGTCTGTCCTTATCTGTCCCTCTCTCTGACTCTCTCTGTCTCTGCTGCACAAAAAAAAAACACCCAAAAAAACAATATTAGTCTGTTAACTGAAATGGACTTTATAGTCAGTTAATTAGTATGACAGTTAATTATAGAACTTCTTACTTCTAAAGATTGACAAGAACAATTTCAGTTCCATTTTCAATGAGATAATAAATACCTTGACCAATAGCTACGAAGTCAATGTCAGACTTTAAGAGACAGAATTGGCAGATGTTGTATAGTTAGTATCAAACTCTAACAAGAAAAACCCGTATAGTTTCCCACTAATAGTCTGGATTGAAATGCTTTAATTTATTCATTTAATCATTCTTCAAATCATCAAACATTTATCAAATTTGTCACTATCTGACAAGTGCTGTGCAGAGTTTTCTGATGGATTACCAGGTAGGTACAATATTCTTGAGGAGTTCCATATCAATACAATGATGATAGCTTTTTAACGGCATAGGCTTAAAAAGACATTTTATGATTTATGATTTCATGAATTTTAAATCCTTAAAATGCTGTAAAAATTAAACCACATTATTTATACATTGAACAAAGTTATTGGAAGGGGTAAAATTATATTTTCCTGCTCAACTCGAGCTATATGGTTAATGCTTACAGAATATGAATTATTTTTATTTAGGGTTACTTGTCTAAGGAATATAACCGCGATGTTCTGGTTATTTTCCATTTGTTCCTCTGGATCACTTTTTTCATCCTATTTGCCTTGCTGCATATTGCACCATCCAAGCCCTCTTGCTTCTGGTTGGATTTGGCCAATGGGACGTACCAACACGAGTTTGGAGAGTGGGAATGAAAGAGGACAGGTGTTTATTCCCACTCCTTTGGTGGGGCACATTTTGGAAGTGGCTGCATTTCTCTGTTTATAGTCCTACCTTTTGTCAGGCATCCCCTTCAAAACTAAAAGTATTACTGGATTTCTTTCCCTGTTCCTCCAGGCTTAAGGCTTCCCTTTGTTACCAGTCCTTACCTGCTTTACCACTGCATATTCATTCCCTGACCCTTAACCCTTCCCATACCTCTGTAAGTCACCCCTTTATTAAGCTCTTTTTACCCTCTTGGAGTGTGCCACCTTTAGTGTTACAAGAAGAAGCAATCAATCAGGCAGTATCTAAGGACTGCCTGCTGGGCTGACACTGTCAAGACATATAATACATGATCCTGCTCCTGAGACACAGTCCAGCAAGAAGATAAAACCAACACATGTGAAGCAATTAGGAAACACTATACATTGGTATCTAATGAGAGACATTGGGGTTTTTGCTATGCAGCAAACATTACTCTTCTGATAACCATATCCTGATTTTCCTCTTCTATTACTCTCTGCCAGTGTCTTTTAGGTAGAGTGGACTACAGTCTCAACAAGAGTAAATCATGTGAATCAGGTTTAACCTACTGGATTCCTCTGGCCTCATGCCCTAATCAGAGCCAATGAAATATAAGGAGACTATTGCTGGCACTTGTGGGAAAGAGGCATGCACTCTTCCACTGAGATTGCTAAGAGTAAGGATTATGTGAACTGGAGCTGCCAGGAGTCACCATATGGAGCCTGAAAATGAAGCCAACACAGAAGACAGAGCCAAGAGATGAAGCAGAATAGAATTCTAATGACATTGCTTAAGCCCTTGGATCAACCTATGCCTTGAGCTAAATATATCACTAGTTCTTCAGTTACGTGAGCCAATAGAGTTCTCTCTCTCTCTCTCTCAGTCTTTCTCTCTCTCTTTTTGCATAAGTCAGCGTGAGCAGTGTTTTTTTTTATTTTATCACCTCAACTAAAATAGCTCTAACAATTCATAAAGTGGTAGCAGAAGTGGGAATTAGTAAGAGAAAGATTTAAAAATGTTGAATCAGTTGACTCAGATGAGGCCCTACCTATACTGGACTAGAGATTCAAAAGCAAAGTAGTAGGTTAAACTGGCACCTGTTGTACACTAAGATTCAGAATATGTGCTTATCAAGTATGAAATGTAAAAGGGCCTGCTATTAAAACGTCAGATACTACAGTACATCAGCTATTATATGTTGCCTTTTAGTAAGGTCCTATAAGAAAGACTCAAGTTTAGGACTTAGCTTGATTTATCCAAGGCAGAGAAGGAAAAATACTGATTTGTTTAAAATCACCATTTTTACTTATAGGCTGAAATCAAATATAACAGAAACTTCAGTAATCCGGAGTCATTAAGGCTTAGAAAAGCCCCAAGAGACTGTTAAAGCCAATGCAGGCAAGAAATGAATAAACTTGGCACTTGGGAGAGGTTTGGACACATCCAGGCCTCTCTCAGGTAATTCCTGCCTGCTTAGTAAGGTAATGATTATCTCTTTCTATTCCCTCTAGCAACACTGTGCCTTCCCTCCCCACCCTCCCTTTTGCAAAATCAGTGGCTATTGTTTCAAATTGTTCTCAGGTAGAAACCAAAATGGAGGCCGTTAAGCTAGGAGAATATCAAGGCCTATTACTAAAAGACAAAGATACCCATATTGGAAACGAAAGGCAAAGACTACAGTTTAAGACAGCGGTTCTCAACCTGTGGGTCGCGACCCCGCCGGGGGTCGAACGACCAAAACACAGGGTTCGCCTAAAGCCATCGGTTTAAGATGACTTCTAGCTTGGAGTTTTTTCTCCCATAGATTTGGCCAGATGTAAAGAGGCTGGAAACTTACTAAGAACTAAAGAAAACTGTATTGTGGCCCTGGCCGGTTGGCTCAATGGTAGAGCGTTGGCCTGGCGCGTGCGGGAGTCCCAAGTTCGATTCCTGGCAGGGCACACAGGAGAAGCACCCATCTGCTTCTCCTCCCCTCCCCCTCTCCTTCCTCTCTGTCTCTCTCTTCCCTTCCTGCAGCCAAGGCTCCATTGGAGCAAAGTTTGCCCAGGCGCTGAGGATGGCTCTATGGCCTCTGCCTCAGGCACTAGAATGGCTCTGGTTGCAACAGAGCGACGCCCCGGATGGGCAGAGCATCGCCCCCTGGTGGGCATGCCAGGTGGGTCCCGATCGGGTGCATGCGGGAGACTGTCTGACTGCCTCCCCGTTTCCAACTTCAGAAAAATACAAAAAAACAAACAAACAACAACCAAAAAAACTGTATTGTGAGGAAAATTCTAAGCCTAGAGAAAAAAGCCTAGGTCTTAGTCTTAGCACTCACTGCTATAACAGTTTGAGTGGCTTAACACACTAGATGCTTATTTTTCACTCTTGTGAAGTCCAATATCAGTACTTCTGGTCTTCTATAAGGTCATCCAGTTATCCAGACTTCTTCCATCTCGTGGCTCTCTTATGACTATATTTCAGGGTCTTAGGGTCCTTTGAGTGCAGGCAGAGGAGGGGAAAAAAACCAGGGAAGTGCTAAGCTTGTTCTTAACCACATTAGCAAGAAATGATTCACATTATTTCCCCTCATTCCAAAGGAGATAATTAGTTCTATGACTTTACCAAGAACAATGAGGAAGCTGGAAAATATAATCCCTAGCTATTAAGCTACTTCCTTGCAACAACTCTACACAATAGAAGAGAATCATAACTATTTGGTAGTAAAAGCTAGTTATCTCTGCCTTAACTAGTGATTTTATAATCCCCACTGTATTAGGAAGCAGAACACGGAGGAGGTGTAGTCCCTAGAAGGATTATACTCCTCATGGTCCATTACAGAGATGGCATGGGGGAACAATGAATGAGAATTTCTCCGTGAGTACAACATATGGCAGCCAGATGGGTTGATCAAAGAACTTTCTCCTCTCTCATGGTAGGAAGCCCTTGCTATTCCTGTCCAGCTAGATTTGATATATGCTATGAATTGGAGACCACTGTATGTTTGTCATTAGTCATTTTCCCAAATATGAGTTTTCATTGTAGTTGTTCTTTTGTTTCTCAGTCATTATATTTTAAGTATTTTGTAGCTAATTTTATCATGTAGTCTTAGGTTACAACACCACAAAGAACTATATTGCTATGTGATAGAGAAACATGTATTACTCTACTATTCTGAACTTATCTGCAGTAACTAGATGAAACTTTGGATCATCCCTTTCTGAGGAGGAAGTGAGTACATTTTTGGTGGTAAAAAAAAATACTGTTGCATTGAATAGGCATAGATATTTTTGAAGGCATACGGAGAGGAAGAATGTTCGCGTATATCCAAGAGAACCAGAATATGCGGTATGTCTGTTGATTCAATTACCCAGTCATATCCACCATTCCTGTGATAACCGTACTCCTATTTTCCTAAGTGGAATCACATTCTTGTGCCATTCCTGTGTTACTGATAGACTCAAGTCCTGGGATGAGTTGTGAATCTGTCTGGGCCAATCTGAGCATTTCATTCTCTTTGAAACAGTGAGTGGTTTAGGAATGGGCACCTGATCTTTGCTGGCAGTGAGGACAGTGTGAACTTAGAGCTGCTGGTTACTCACTTGTGGAGCTTGAGAATGAAGCCAACAGCAGAGGAAAGATCTAACAGATCAGGGAGAATATGAATCTTAATGACATAATTTGAACCCTTCAGCTAAGCCATCTAACAAAAAAACTATCTTGAACTTTTTGGTATGTGAGCCAATATATTCCCTTCTCTGTTTAAGCCAATTTAAATTGGATTTTGTGTTACTAGCAACCATACATCCTTACTGAATGAATACTATGCTGTGTAAGGGTAAATCCATAAGTATATATTCATAGGAATAAATGACATAAATCTACTTGAGGGATCTAACTAAAACTGAGAGAGTAGATTGATGAATGGCTCATAGGGTACAAAAAGAATTATTTTTGAGGCAAGAGCTTAAAAATCATCAGAAGAACTAATTTAAATTTAATAGCTATGAAACTATCAAAACAAGAAGAGGTGCTAAAAGTGATGATTTAGAATGATTATTCTGTCAGGTTAGACTGCAGCAGGGAGAAAGAAGTCAGAAAGACCACAGAGAGACTCTATGGCTTACAACATTCAAAGGTTTCAATAGAGAACATGATGTAGAGACAAAGGAAGGAATTTGACAAGAGACATTTTAAAGGATATATCATAGGGCCTGATAACTGGTTGGATAAAAGGAATAAGTAGATGGAATGAGTTAACAATGACATATGAGTATTCAAGCTTTGGTGGCAGGGAGAGCAGTAATATCAGCAAGAGAGAAAGGAAATTATTCTGAAGACAGTAAGATTGGAAAGGAGATGGCAGGACATTCAATCAGAAACACTGATTATGTATTTGAAGACGTGAATAGGCAACTTGGGACAAAGGTGACATTAAAGATAAGGCTCTGCACAAAATAAACATGAAGCAGCAGGTGTAAATGAGTACCAGAGGGTGAGGGAAAAGCAGAAATTAACATTTAATATTACAAAGTGGTATCCAACATGAACTGAAGCTAGTGCTTGGTGGAGACACAGGAAGAGAACAAGGACACTTCAATGAATAAAAAGCTTAGAGAGCCCTGGCCGGTTGGCTCAGTGGTAGAGCGTCGGCCTGGTGTGCGGGGGACCTGGGTTCGATTCCCGGCCAGGGCACATAGGAGAAGCGCCCATTTGCTTCTCCACCCCCCCCTCCTTCCTCTCTGTCTCTCTCTTCCCCTCCCGCAGCCAAGGCTCCATTGGAGCAAAGATGGCCCGGGCGCTGGGGATGGCTCCTTGGCCTCTGCCCCAGGCACTAGAGTGGCTCTGGTCGCGGCAGAGCTTCGCCCCTGGTGGGCGTGCCGGGTGGATCCCGGTCGGGCGCATGCGGGAGTCTGTCTGACTGTCTGACTGTCTCTCCCCGTTTCCAGCTTCAGAAAAATACAAAAAAAAAAAAAAAAAAAAAAGCTTAAAGAAAAGCTTTAAATGATGTTAAAAACAAAACAAAACAATGCTAAGCCCGTATGTACCATGGTCTATATGGCACTGTATCAGTCAGTCCATCTCCAACTGTTCTTCCTGTTCATTGCACAGCATTTGCATTGCCCTCCTTGCTTTCTACTAATTCAAACTCAACACTCTTTGGCCTCAGAGCCTTTGCACTTGCTTTTGTCTTTGCCTGGAAAGTTCTTCCCCAGGATATTTGCTTGGCTTTCTCAGACCACTGTTTAAATATAATTTCATCCAAGACGCTTTTCTAGATCAACTTAACTAAAATATAAACACATTAGGCCCTGGCCAGTTGGCTCAGTGGTAGAGTGTTGGCCTGGCGTGCAGGAGTCCCGGGTTCGATTCCTGGCCAGGGCACACAGGAGAAGCGCCCATCTGCTTCTCTACCCCTCCCCCTCTCCTTCCTCTCTGTCTCTCTCTTCTCCTCCTACAGCCAAGGCTCTATTGGAGCAAAGTTGGCCCGGGTGCTGAGGATAGCTCTATGGCCTCTGCCTCAGGCGCTAGAATGGCTCTGGTTGCAACAGAGCCACGCCACAGATGGGCAGAGCATCGTCCCCTGGTGGGCGTGCTGGGTGGCTCCTGGTAGGGCACATGTGGGAGTCTGTCTGAATGCCTCCCCGTTACCAACTTCAGAAAAATACAAAAAAATAAAAATAAAAATAACACACTACTCTCTCCTGCATCCTTGTTTGTCCTTCTACTCTGTTTGTCTTTATAGCACTTATAACTACAAAACATTATATTGTAGATCTGTTTGTAAATCTATTGGCTGTCTCCCCCATTAGAGGAACCATAACGAGGTTCCAGGAGTACAAGGACTCGTATAATTTACTGATGTACCATGGTAGTAAGTACAACACAGCCTGGCACATAGAAAGCGCCCATAAAATCTTGTTTGTTGATGAATGATGAGTGAAACGCAGTAAAGAATATGAAAAAACAATTACAAGAGGGCTGAATTATACACTTAAATTCCTAGAACATCCCTATCATTACAGACAAAAACGCTGCATAAGTCTCCCACTTCTGCTTCATTTCACAAGGCAGAGGGAATTTAGGGAAGTTTGCTACTGCTAACACAAGGCCTTGCAATACCTTCTTGTATGAGTCTGGTAAGAGTGCTATTTTCTCTTGAGTTGACACGTTTAGAAGAGACATTTCCAATCCTGGATTTGACATGGTTCTTTCTCCATCCCAGCTCCAAGTAGAGCTCTGAGAGAAAAAGGAAGTGATGGTGTTAGGTCAAGGATCTCAAGGTCTGCACCATTCTTATCAAATGCTGTTTTTTCTAAACATTAAAAATGTTGCCTCAGTGGTAGAGCGTCAGCCCTATATGTGGAAGTCCCAGGTTCAATTCCCAGTCAGGGCACACAGGAGAAGTGCCCATCTGCTTCTCCATCCCTCCCCTTTTCGCTTCTCTCTCTGTTTTCTTCCTGGCTCCACGGCTTCCACCTCAGGTGCTAAGAGCTTGGTTGAGCAAAGGAGCTACGTCCCAGATGGACAGAGCATCACCCCCTAGTGGGCTTACCAGATGTATCCCGTTGGGGGTGCATGCAGGACTCTGACTCCCCTCCTCTCACTGAATTAAAAAAAAAAAAATGTAGCTGCAGTATTTTGCAGACCAGCGCTGTAAATAGAATGAGCTTAACAGGAATTCAACCCTAAAAATGTGGCCAATTAGCACATAAGAAATTAACACAACATTGACCAAATAGTGTCCACGAGCAATGACTAAGTCTCCCTTACAAGAGGCGGCCGGGCTTTGGATATGAATCCCTTGTCTCCTTTACTTGCTGCAAGTAAATAAAACTACCCTGCGACAACCGCTTCTCCTGAATAGAGTGCCCCAACCTGCAAAACCCCTGAGTTCTGTCACAGAGCGGACTGAAAGACTCAAAGTTTCAGAAGTATTTCTCTTCCCGTAAATCAGCAAACAGGTGAATTTCGGAATGATGCCAACTTGGAGGGGCAAGTGTCACATGCCGGGCAGAAAAGGGCACCAGGGGCAATCTCCGTTGCCACTCAGCTTTCCACCGCGGCCAGTACAGAAACAAGGACGGCAACACTTCAGGGGATAGAAGAGCTTTCACCAAATTTCCCTCCCTGGGGCTACTCCCCGCCTTTCTCCTCCACGGCGGCGACTCCCAAAGCGGCAGGCTCGGCCTCCGATTTCCGCTGATCCTAGCGGCTGGCGCCTGGCGGCAGAGAGCCCAGAATCCAATTACTTTTCTCAAGGGAGGGCCATCCGCCCATCTGGCCGCGAAGGGCGAGCGGGGGTCGAGAAGCCCCAGAAGCCATCCCACCCCTCTCCGAGGGCCTCCGGCCCGAGCTGCCCCGGGCGGGGCGAGCCGAGCGACCGAGGGGTGCGCGACGCTGCCTCTGGGACTATTTGTCCTTCCGCGCGCGGTCCTAAGGCCGCGGCGCCGACGTTGTCCCGGCTGAGTAGCAGATTAGCCAAGGGCTTCCCCGCCGCGCGCCCGCGGCCAATCGGCGCCGCGCGGGACGTGCCCAAGGGTCGCACACAGGCATAGCGCCGAATGCACGCCTCCCACGACCACCCTCCACCCCGTGCACTAGCCGGCTGGGCTGCACGCGCGAGGCTGCTGGGACTTCTGCAGGTTCGGTCCTGGACTGTGTCTGCTTGGCCCCTCGGCGCTGCTGCCTAAAGTGAAAGTGAAATGAGCACAGAAGGCCAAAGGGTCTGTGGGAGAGGGGCACTGAGCACCTGTGTCAGGTTTTACACCACTGCTCCACCACCGTCCAGGCTTGCCTACCGCCTGGAGGGCAGCTGCGGGACTTTTGGGACTCTCACTGGGGAGGAAGGCAAAGGACATCCTCCTGATTCAGTTTCCTTGAGTGTTCTCTAGTACCTTAACCTGGAGGATTTCTCACTGGGTGTTGGCTATGGTCAGAACACTTGATATATCTCTTCTTCATCTGGTCAAAAAAAAAAAAAAAAGGAAAAAAAAAAGCAACGCTTCTGCACACATTGTCAGACTTATGAGTCTACAATTGACAGACGCGCTTGAAGGAGCAAGTGGTCTATTGTGCCTTGTTTTCTCTTTTCAGTGCATCCTCCTGAGACATGCTGACCCTTAGGCCCACAGAGTCCTGAATGTGATTGACACGCGTGATTAGCAAGCTAGTGAAAGAGAACCAGGGAAATTGCTATCAAAACAATTACATACAGGGACATCAGAACAATGGCTTGAGAGCCCCCAGGGACTCAGTGACCATCCTAGCTCTGCCACGTGTCCCTCTGGGGCTGTGGCCAAGTCAGATAATCGCTTTGTGTCTTTCTTCCTGGTAAGTTAAAACTATTCTTACTGCTCCCTATCTAAAAGTATATTATAAAAATAAATTTAGATAACCAAGGTGAAAACATTGAAGGTTTTGTGTTTTGGGGGAAGTTGTTGGTGATTGAAAGGCACCCTGAAGAAGATTCTGTAAAAGGAAGCCATTTGGTCTGCAGCCTAATCTGGTTACGTCAATTAAATTTCATACACACGCTGAAACTACTAACTTTGTACAATAGATGCAGAGTTCTGCATTGGGTGCTATATGGCCTTCACAGGTGTTATTCCCTAGTAAAGCTACACTAACACCTGTGTTCTCAGACCTTCTCCCATGCCTGTGCCAGTCTCCATCCCTAAATGTTGGCCATTTTCATTTTCTATTTCTGCTCAAAGGCCACAGGGGATTACTAGATATAGGTACAGAATGGTGCTGTGGTTGGGGCTTTCCGCTTGAGCCTAAGCTGGCGCTTGAGGTTCAGCCATGTCTGGGTATCTCTGTGGAACTGACAAGACAAGGCCCCAGCAGCCTGTTTAGAGGAGCGTTTAGTTCCTTGGACAGAACACATCCTCTGTGAAGAAAGAGCCAAACACAGTGTGCTTGAGTCAGGCACAAAAACTCAAGTCTCAAGAAGGGAGTGTTTCTTTTGTGTTCAGTGTTGTGCTCTTGAGTAGGAGTGGGGAAGGAAAATAAAAGGTGAAAGGAGGCTATGGATAAAAGCTGAAATTTCTGTTTCAAACTTTTCAAATCCTCTATTTCACGTTCGTAACATACGTTCTCACCGTTACTAGAAAACACCAGGCTATCAACAGAAGTGTAAGCAACAGAAACCCTGAATAGAATTGGTGTTTGAAAAGTAAGAAATGTATTAGCTCATAAAAGAAATTGGAAGGAAAGTAGATCCTGTATTACTTAACTCAAGGATGTCATCCGGGACTCAAGTGGGTTTCTTCTTTCTGCTCTGCCATCCTCAGATGATGGTAATCTCTCCTGCCATGTTTCTTAGCATCAGATGCAGTCAGGGGCACCCAGCAAAGAAGAGGGAGGTTGTCTCCCACCTCTTTCTGTCCGTCTCTCTCACAACAAAGGAAAGGTAATCCTTTCTAAAGGCAGCCAGCAAAACTGAGTCCAATTGGGAAGGATTGTGTCACACATCCATCCTAATCTATTTATTTGTAAAAAGAATGATGCTGAAAATAATCTACCCTTTGTGCTGGGAAGAGTAATCACCTTCCTTAAGTACACTGAAGGGTATAATCTAAACAACATCAAATTTTGCCAGAAAAAAAAAAATAAAGTGGTTGTGGTTTAGGCCTCAAAAGTTTCCCTCGTCTTTCCTTTCCTCTATTTTTTTTTAATATTCTTTTTTTTAAATTTTATTTATTCATTTTAGAGAGGAGAGAGAGAGACAGAGAGGGAGAGAGAGAGAGACAGAGAGAGAAGGTGGGGAGGAGCTGGAAGCATCAACTCCCATATGTGCCTTGGCCAGGCAAGCCCAGGGTTTTGAACCGGCGACCTCAGCATTTCCAGGTCGACGCTTTATCCACTGCGCCACCACAGGTCAGGCTCCTTTCCTCTATTTGAAAATGTTTCTGTATCTACTTTCCTTCATCACATCAAAATTTTTCTTTCTCTCTCCATGTTCTTTCTATCTCATGAAGAGATAATCCAGCTCTGCTTCAGATAATCCAGCTTTGTCTACTTACCTCAGACCTTGTTTTTGTCCTAGCTCCGCACAGTGGTCCCTAAACCACATGAAGTTAGCAACAGGCTGTTCCACCTCACACTCTATTAGTGAGAATCAGAGGTGACCTAATGCTCCTTTTGCTGTCCCAGGAAAGTCCAGATTGAAAGATGCAGGAATTTGTCCAGATCTATCTGGTGGGGCTGGGTTATATGAGCAGGAATGACGAGGTAAGGACTAAGGGCAAGATTTTTTTTTTTTTTACTTTTTCATTGATTGAGAAAGGGAGAGAGAATCATCAGTGCTGTTCCACTTAGGTGTTCCATTTCATTGTGTACTCACTGATTGCTTCTGATACATGACCTGACCAGGGATTGAACCTGTGACCTCAGTGTGCCAGGATGACACTTTATCCACTGAGCCACCCGGCCAGGTCCCCAAGGGCAAGCTTTATTATTTCCCAACAGGCTTCTATACCCAGAGCTTCTCTGCCTGCCTCAGCAATGTGGGAGTGCATGTGGCATCCTCAGCTACTTAGCTTCATACTGCTTCTATTTTGCCCTCTCCCTCCCTACCAGTACTGATCTCCTAGAGACTGGGTCCCACACTTTTTCTGGATAGCAACCTGGAAGAACTTTGATAATGGCTTAGCTTGAGGCTGAAACTTGATCCATTTCTTTCTTATAGTCATATTCATTCCTGTTTTCATTTAGCAGTTATTAAACATTGACTGTCTTCCAAACACTGTGCTATGTGCTAGGAGACATTGGTAAATACCTCAGAGTTCTCTGCCTTCACTGAATTTAATTTACACTTTGGTGGGGGAAGTTTGTCTCTCCACATGGCTTGGTTTGAGATTCCAGGTTATATTACAGAGACCAGAATAGAAATAAAACTTAAAAGCAAGGCCCAGTCATGAGTGGTATGCAGCATAACCTATGTTTTAATCCTTCATAAAAAAAAAAAATAACTGCCATTATTAGTCTAAATTATTTTGATCTTTACACAGCTCATAATATATCATATCTTTTCACAGAGGCCATTGTTTCAGACAATTACAGTTTCCAACAATGTAAACACCATGTAGGGCAATGAACTTGTGGCACAGTGCATTTTATTAATAACATGCCTTGTCATCTGAACAGGCTAGGCTATGGATGGATGAATACAGCAAAAACGAGCCTGTTATGTGATATAAGTTTATGTATCATCACAGTTGTTACCATATCTCTGCTCACAATCAGGAAGCTGCCAGATGTATTCAGCAGAATGGTGTGTAGATACATTGTTAGGAGATAAAAATATTTACCTTAACCTACCTTTCTTTGCCTATTCTTGCTTGAAGATACATAGTAAAAACAAATTTTAAAATTCACCCAGATTTATTATTCCCCTTTCACTTTTAGTAGAAAGTAGGTTCTCCAAAAAGTGCTACAGTGTATTGAAATATAAAACTGCTCATATATTTTCTAACAATAGTACTTCTGCTTCAAATGGTGTCATGGACCCTCAGTGTCTAATCTATCTTGACAGGATCTGAAGTGGAAGTAAACCAGTTCAGACTGCAGGTCCTGAAATATGAGTCAGAGAAGGTGGATGTAGCTGAAGTGAAATGAGAACATTTAAATGAAATGTGAACTCCATTCAATCTGAATGAATTCCCTTAGCACCTCAGTCCAAGAAAGAACCTGTAAGGGTTTTAATCCTTGCTCTACTCATGACAAAGTGCATGACCCTGAACAAAGTCAGTTAATTAATCTCTGTGTCTTGGTGTCTCCTTTTTTACAATAGGGTTAATAAGACCTGAAGTGCACCTGCACTTGGAGTTTAAAAGAAAATTACATTCTTTCTGAAATGTACTTAATTATCAATCATCGACAGGAATTTATTGAGCCTTGCACTCACCCATCATTATATGATAAAGAAGTCATTAAATGCTAAAGAAATCTTTGTTACATGAATGAATGAGAAAGTGAATGAATGAGCCGAGTACTGCATACCAGTTTCTGTGTTGTGGAAGACCCAAGATACATCCCTGCCTTTAAGGAACTAACTTTCTACTGCAATAAGACATGCATAAATTAAAAGATATTTAATAATTAAGATGTGAAGTGCCAAATGAATGTTGGGGTCCATCATCGTCAAACTAAAATTTCCAGATTCTCAGCTTCATAAAGAATTCTTCCCTAAAATTGACCTTATTGAGAACATGCCTAAGGTTTTGTTGCATAGCTGAATTAGAGGATGTTTAATAAAAGACTTTAAAATATAGAAATATATTTTATTAGAGTAATGATCTGTAAGAAAGTACAATTGAAATGTAAGTTTGAGGTGGAGAAAGATAGAAAACTGGTAAAGAAAACTTGTTTATATTACTTCTTTTTATATTTTCATTGAGGTATAATATTCACACAGTAACGTGCACAAACCACTACCTAAATCAAGATATAATCCCTCACAAACATGACCTTTCAAAGTTATTGTCCTACTTCCCCCCATGATGTAACCAATTGCATATAGTGTGACTTTAGGATCAATAATCTTTTTTTTTCCTAATGGATGTCCAGTTATTATAGCACTACTTACTAAAAAGACTACTTGTTCTCCCTGTTTTCACTGAATTACCTTGGCATTTTTTGTCAAAATGAATTGACCATATATCTTTAGAGACTTTGTACTCAGTTTCACTTCTCTATATATGTCTTTCCTTTCATGAATACAATAATATGGGGAGAATTGTTATGTTAACAATACTGACTCCTCTAATTCATGAACATGGTATATCTCTCTATTTATTTAGGTACTCTTAAAATTCCTTTAACTGGCCCTGGCCGGTTGGCTCGGCGGTAGAGTGTCGGCCTGGCGTGCGGGGGACCCGGGTTGATTCCTGGCCAGGGCACACAGGAGGGGCACCCATCTGCTTCTCCCCCCCTTCCCCCTCCTTCCTCTCTGTCTCTCTCTTCCCCTTCCGCAGCCGAGGCTCCATTGGAGCAAAGATGGCCCGGGCGCTGGGGATGGTTCCTTGGCCTCTGCCCCAGGCGCTGGAGTGGCTCTGGTCGCGGCAGAGCGACACCCCGGAGGGGCAGAGCATCGCTCCCTGGTGGGCAGAGCATCGCCCCTGGTGGGCGTGCCGGGTGGATCCCAGTTGGGCGCATGCGGGAGTCTGTCTGACTGTCTCTCCCCATTTCCAGCTTCAGAAAAATACAAAAAAAAAAAAATTCCTTTAACTATGTTTTTTTTTTTTTAAGAGAGAGACAGAGAGGAAGGAGGGGGGGAGAAGCAGATGGGCACCCCTCCTGTGTGCCCTGGCCGGGAATCGAACCCGGGTCCCCCGCACGCCAGGCCGATGCTCTACCGCTGAGCCAACCAGCCAGGGCCTAACTATGTTTTTGCAGTTTCCAATATAAAGATCTTTTGTTAGATTTATTCATAATTTTGGGGGTGCTATTGTAAAATGCAGTGGCTTTATAAATTTCATTTTTCAGTAGTTTGCTGTAAGTATACAAAGATATATGTTTAATATTTGCTTTAGGCCCTGGCAGGTTGGCTCAGGAGATAGAGCATCAGTCTGGCATATGAACATCCAGGTTTGATTATTGGTCAGGGGACACAAGAGAAACGACCATCTGCTTCTCCCCCCCACTCTCTCCCCCATCTTTCCCTTTTCCCCTCCTGTGGCCAGTGGCTTGACTGGTTCTAGCATCACTCTGGACTCTGAGGATAACTTAGTGGTTTGAGTGTGTCAGCGTCAGGCACTAAAAATAGCTCTGTAGACTTGAGCATCAGCCCCAGACAGTGGTTGCTGGGGGGACCCTGGTTGAGGTGCATGCAGGAGTCTGTCTCACTATCTCTCCTCCCACACTTAAAAAATTTTGCTTTAAACAGATTCTTTTGTATAAACCCTGTATTCCGTGACCTTGATAAATTTACTTACTAGTTCTAGGAATTTTTTTTAGATTCCCTGGGATTTTTACTTTTAGATTATATTCATATGATTTGCAAATAGAGACTATTTTACTTCTTCATTTTTTATTTTAATGCCATTTCCTTTTTTTTCTCCTTTCTTAGAATAACAAGGATCTCTAGTACAATGCTGAATAGATGTAGTGATAATGGCATGTTTGCCTTATTCCTATTGTAGGGGAAAACAATTCAGTCTTTTACCATTTACTATGCTGCAGATGCCTTTTATCATTTGAGAACATTCCCTACTATTTCTGGTTTGCTGAAAGTTTTTTAGCAGGAATGAATATTGTAATCTATCAAATGCTTTTTCTGTATCTATTGAAATGATCATAGTTTCTTTTCCCAGTTATCATAGTGAATTACAGCAGGTCCTCTTTTGTACAAGTTCATTTGTTATAACATTGAAGAGATGCCTAGGAACTTAACTCTTGTTTATATTTATCAGGTTATGGCAAAATTGGTTATATTATATGTGGTTTTGCCACAGTTCCAAGAATCTATCAACGATGATGATGTTAAGTGAGGACTTATTGTATATTGATTGATCTGCAAATCTTGAACTAATTTGCATTTCTGGGATAAATCCTACATAATCTTGAAGTGTTTGTCTTTTTTATGTACTGGGCTTTGATTTCTTAGTGTTTTGCTAAGGATTTTGCCTCTCTATCCACAAAGGATATTGGTCTGCAGTTTTTTTATACAATCTTTGTCAGGTTTTGATATTAAGCTTATGTTGGTTATTAGTTTACTGAGGCTGACATAACGAGATATCACAGACCAGGGGTCTTAAACAGAAAATATTTATTTTCTCACAGTTCTGGAAGCTAGAAATCCAAGATCAAATTGTTGGCATGTTTAGTTTCTCCTGAGGACTCTGTCCTTAGCTTCTAGATCAGTGGTCCCCAACCCCCAGGCCGCGGACCGGTACCGGTCCATAGGCCATTTGGTACCAGTCCGCAGAGAAAGAATAAGTAACTTACATTATTTCCATTTTATTTATATTTAAGTCTGAACGATGTTTTATTTTTTAAAAATGACCAGATTCCCTCTGTTACATCCGTCTAAGACTCACTCTTGATGCTTGTCTCACCAAGACCTTTATCCATCCCGCCCTAAGGGCCAGTCCGTGAAAATATTTCTGACATTAAACCGGTCCGTGACCCAAAAAAGGTTGAGGACCACTGTTCTAGATGGCTACCTTCTCACCGTGTCCTCAAATGGCCTTTTCTCTGTGCAAGTGCATGTGCCTTATGTCTTTCCTTTTTCTTATAGGGACAAGTCTTATTAGATTAGGGCCTTAATTTTTCTTTTTCATCTGTGGTATTGAATTTATTGGCATAATATTGTTCATAGTGTTCTCTTATTATTCTCCTAATGACTGTAGGATCTATGTTCCCAACCTGTTTGACTTAAGCCCTTGTTTTAAATAGTCATACCTATTTTAAAGAACTTAAGAGGAAAAAAATTTAAAATGTACTTTGTTATTCTTGATACTTAGCTTATCCATATAATTAAAAATTAACTTGTCAATTTTTATAAAAAAGTTGATATTTTGGTTGAGAGTTCATTGAATCTATAGATTTTTTTGGTGGGGGGGAATTGCCACCTTAACAATAATATATTTTTAGATCCATGAACAACTCTATTTACATCTTCTTAAATTTCTCTCATAAATAGATTTTAGTTTTTAGGGTACAAATCTTGGAAAAAAATTTTTGGACATGTTCCCAAGTATTTTATATATTTTGAAAATGGTATTTGTAGCCCTGGCAAGATAGCTTGGTTGGTTAGGGCATTTTTCTGAAGCACAGAGGTTGCCAGTTCAATCCCCAGTAAAGGTACATACAGAAACAGATTGATGTTCCCGTCTCTCTCTTCCATTTTTTTTTTTTTTTTTTTTTTTTTTTAGTGAGAGGAGGGGAGGCAGAGAAACTCCCGCATGCGCCCCGACCGGGATACACCCAGAAAGCCCACTAAGTGAAGATACTCTGCCCATCTGGGGCCCTTGCTCTGTTGCAAACAGAGTTATTTTAGTGCCTGTGGCAGAGGCCATGGAGCCATCCTCAGCGCCCAACTCACTCTAATTAAGCCTTTGCTGCAGGAGGAGAGGAGAAGCGACAGGGGGAGGGGTGGAAAAGCAGATAGGTGCTTCTCCTGTGTGCCCTGACTGGTTATCAAACCTAGGACATTCACATGCCAGCCTGACGTTCTACCACTGAGCCAACTGCTATACAATTATGTTATCTGTGAATAAAGACAGTTTTATTTCTTCCAGTTTTATTATTATTATTATTATTTTTGTATTTTTCTGAAGCTGGAAACGGGGAGAGACAGTCAGACAGATTCCCGCATGCGCCCGACCGGGATCCACCCGGCAGGTCCACCAGGGGCGAAGCTCTGCCCACCAGGGGGCGATGCTCTGCCCCTCCAGGGTGTTGCTCTGTCGCAACCAGAGCCACTCTAGCGCCTGGGGCAGAGGCCAAGGAGCCATCCCCAGCGCCCGGGCCATCTTTGCTCCAATGGAGCCTTGGCTGAGGGAGGAGAAGAGAGAGACAGAGAGGAAGGAGAGGGGGAGGGGTGGAGAAGCAGATGGGCGCTTCTCCTGTGTGCCCTGGCCGGGAATCGAAAGCGGGACTCCTGCACGCCAGGCTGACGCTCTACCACTGAACCAACCGGCCAGGGCCTATTTCTTCCTGTTTTAGCTATATACTTTTATTTCTTTTTCTTCTCTTATGGAACTGACAAGATTCTTTTTTTTTTTTTTAAGTGAGAAGAGAGGAGGTAATTGAGACAGACTTCCACATGTGCCCCAACCGGGATCCACCCAGCAGCCCTTGTCTGGTGCCGATGCTTGAATCAACTGAACTATCCTCAATGCCTGAGGCCAAGCTTTGACCAATTAAGCCACTGGCTGCAAGAGGAAAATAGAGAGAAAGGGGAGAGGGAGGGAAAAAGTAGCTGGTTGTTTCTCATGTGTGCGCTAACCAGGGATCAAACTCAGAATTTCCATACACTGAGCCAACTGGCCAGGACCAAGATTGTTGAGTACGATATTGAGTAGAAGCAATGAAAGCAGAGACTCTTGCTTTGTTTTCAGTCTTAGAAGGGAAATATTTAGTCTTTTATCATTAATTATGATATTATAAATATGTGTTTCCTAGATTTTTATTAGGTTCAAGAAGTTTCATTCCTTTGTTGCTGAGATTAGTACATGTATCTTAATAATCTGTGTGATGAAATGGGAAATACACATGAAGTATTTCTGCTGCATATAGATATGATGATTGCCTTAAAAAAAGGAAGCACTTCTGTGATTGAATTGTAAACTGAATTGTTTACCTTTTTCGTAGAACGCCATTTTTTTTTTTTTCTTCATTTTTCTGAAGCTGGAAACAGGGAGAGACAGTCAGACAGACTCCCGCATGCGCCCGACCGGGATCCACCCGGCACGCCCACCAGGGGCGACGCTCTGCCCACCAGGGGGCGATAATCTGCCCATCCTGGGCGTCGCCATGTTGCGACCAGAGCCACTCTAGCGCCTGAGGCAGAGGCCACAGAGCCATCCCCAGCGCCCGGGCCATCTCCGCTCCAGTGGAGCCTTGGCTGCGGGAGGGGAAGAGAGAGACAGAGAGGAAAGCGCGGCGGAGGGGTGGAGAAGCAAATGGGCGCTTCTCCTGTGTGCCCTGGCCGGGAATCAAACCTGGGTCCTCCGCACGCTAGGCCGACGCTCTACCGCTGAGCCAACCGGCCAGGGCTAGAACGCCATTTTTACTTGAAAGGACCAAGGACAAACTGATTACTCAGACTTAGGTATTTGCCAGATAGTTTGTAAAAAAAAAAAAAAAAAAAGTGATCTCATCATTTCAAGGTGAACAACTATTTGTTGACAATGACAAAAATTGCAATTTCAAGCAAAAATTAGAATTTTTAAAAATATATATTCACTCTTCTAGGCTTAATATCTTCCTAATACCCTCATTCACTGTTGGTGGGACTGTAAAGTAGTACAACCATTATGGAGGAAAGTATGGTGGTTCCTCAAAAAACTGCAAATAGAACTACCTTATGACCCAGCAATCCCTCTACTGGGTATATACCCCAAAACCTCAGAAACATTGATACGTGAAGACACATGTAGCCCCATGTTCATTGCAGCACTGTTCACAGTGGCCAAGACATGGAAACAACCAAAAAGCCCTTCAATAGAAGACTGGATAAAGAAGATGTGGCACATATACACTATGGAATACTACTCAGCCATAAGAAATGATGACATCAGATCATTTACAGCAAAATGGTGGGATCTTGATAACATTATAAGGAGTGAAATAAGTAAATCAGAAAAAAACAAGAACTACATGATTCCATACATTGGTGGAACATAAAAATGAGACTAAGAGACATGGACAAGAGTGTGGTGGTTACCAAGGGTGGGGGGGAGGGAGGGAGGGAGAGAGTTAGGGGGAGGGGGAGGGGCACAGAGAACTAGATAGAGGGTGACGGAGGACAATCTGACTTTGGGCGAGGGGTTTGCAACATAATTTGATGACAAAATAACCTAGACATGTTTTCTTTGAATATATGTACCCTGATTTATTAATGTCATCCCATTACCATTAATAAAAATTTATTAAAAAAAAAAATCTTCCTAATATGTTATGACTTTTCTGTTGAGATAGGTGGTGATGTGAACAAATGTGATTTAAGTCAGTGGTCCCCAACCTTTTTTAGGCCATGGACTGGTTTAATGTCAGAAAATATTTTCACAGACCGGCCTTTAGGGCAGGACAGATAAATGTATCACGTGACCAAGACAAGCGTCAAGAGTGAGTCTTAGATAGATGTAATGGAGGGAATCTGGTCATTTTTAAAAAATAAAACATTGTTCAGACTTAAATATAAATAAAACGGAAATAATATAAGTTATTTATTCCTTCTCTGCGGACCAGTACCAAATGGCCCACAGACCGGTACCAGTCCACGGTCCGGTCCGGGGGTTGGGGACCACTGATTTAAGTGATATACAATGTGTCAGTATTTGGAAGATCTGCATATTTTGGTCAACCAATATTTTAAGTCACTACCACTTAAGTTCTGATGTAGTATTAAAGAAGACTATTCACAACTCTCTAAAAATAAGCTATTAAAATAATCCTTCTCATTTTCATTATATAGCTTCTCATTTTCATTATATAGCTGTATTTTCTTAACGTACTGCAATGAAAACATTTTATAAAAGGTTGAAAATAGAAGCAGATATTAGGGTCCAGTAGTCTGTTATTAAGCTCAACCTCAAAGAGATTTGCAAATATATAAAATAATGTCACTTCTTACTAATATTTTTGTTTGAAAAATATAGTCATACATAAAACTATATACACTGACAGGTAGGAATTTATTATTGTTATTTTTAGTTGTGGTAAAATACACACAACATAAAACTTACCATTTTAACCATTTTAGATGTAGAGTTACATTGTGGTACAGCTGACACCACCATTCTTCTCCAGAACTTTTTTATCTGCCCAAACTGAAACTCTTTATTCATTAAGTGAAAATTCTCCATTTGCCATCCCTTAGTCCCTGGAAGCTACCATTTTATTTTCTTTTTCTATGAATTTGCCTACCCTGGGTACCTCCTATAAATAGAATCATACACTATTTTTCTTTTGTGTCTGGCTTGTTTCACTTAGTACAATGACTTCAAGATTTATTCATGTTGTTATTGCTACTTTTTAAATAATAAAAACTGTCAGTTTTAATTTTTAATATGACAGATATTAATAGATATGCCCAAATAGATAAAAACAAACAAACAAACTCTTTGGTATTCTAAATAAGTTGTAAAAGTCCTGAGAATAGCCCTGGCCAGGGGGTGTGAAGACGTCCTGGGGTTTAATCCCTGGTCAGGGCACTCATGAGAAGTGACCATCTCTTTCTCCTCTCCTCCCTCTCTCTCTTCTTTATTTCTTCCCCTCTCACAGCTAGTGGCTCGGCTAGTACTGTTAGAGCATTGGTCCCAGACAAGGTTGTCAGGTGGATCCTGGTCAGGGCACACGCAGGAGTCTGTCTCTATCTCCCCTCCTCTCACTTTAAAAAAAAAAAAAGAGTTTTAAGACCAAAAAGTATGAGAACCACTGCTATATGATATACCAGTGTATGTATGTATGTACAATAATCTATTTAGCCATTATATTGCTGAAAAACAATTGATTTTTCTTCAGTTGTTGGATATTGTGGATAAAGTTGCTATGAATATTCTTGTACATGTCTTGTGGAGGACCTCTATACTACTTTCTCTCCGATGTCTGGGAGTGATATGGCTGGATTTTTGTGTCTTTTTAAAATAGTGGTGATGGAGATTAAATATTGTATTTAGGCTCCACTGGACACATTTTAAAGAACATTGTATAAGAGAGTTACTTATACAATGCTAGAATGCTAATATTTACAATATACAGTATATTTATTCTGTGTTTGTTTAAATTTATGATGAAAACTTTTAGATATCAACTTAAGCATGTGTGAGGGCATATATCATTTAAATACATTCTATTAGGAAGTGCATGGGGATAGTGTTTTGAAGACTGCTAGACAGTAGACCCTTTAGGGGTGCAGAAGAAAAACAAGAGAACTGAAGATAGGGAGGTCTCTTTCTCTCTCGCTCCCCTCCTCCCCTTTTGCTCTCATCCTTATGACTTATCCTGACATCTAAAAAATGTTTACTCAACAACTATTATATGTCAAGCACTCTGCTAGGTATTGGGGATAAAACTGTGAACAAGGTAGACAAGAATTTGACTTATAGTCTAGTAAGGGATACAATCAGCATGAAAACAAATAACTGAAATGACTATAAATTGTGTTAAACATCACAAAAGAAACAAATGAGTATTATTATAGAGGACAGTGGTGGCACTGGCTGTTATGGAGGCTGGTTATGGTGACCTGGTGTTGAACGAGTTGACTGTATTTAAGAGGCAGGGTAAGAGCCTTCCAGGTAGAGTCTCATACTGAGAACATTAATAAGACTTTGAAGAAAAAAGAGTTTGAAGTGTTCTAAAAGCCAAAAGCAGGCCACTGTGATGGGATTATGGTCAAACTCAAGTCTTTTTAAGGAGTTATTTCATAGTCAACTCTTAAAAATGTCTATGCACAAAATATATAATTAATATAAACTATATAAAAGGTAATAATAGGCCCTGGCTGGGTAGCTCAGTTGGTTAGAGTGGCATCCCTGTACACAAGCATTGCGGGTTCAATCCCCAGTCAGGGCACATGAATCAGGAATCAGCCAATGAATGCATAGATAGGTAAAACAATGAACTGATCTTTTTCTCTCTCTTTCTCTTTAAAAAATAAACTATAAGTTTATTATATACTTATATAATGAATGCATAGATAGGTAAAACAATGAATTGATCTTTTTCTCTCTCTTTCTCTTTAAAAAATAAACTATAAGTTTATAAATAAGTTAATAATAAAATTTATTTTTTATTTTCATTTTTTAGTGAGAGAGAGAAAGGGACAGACAGGGACAGACAGGAAGGGAGATGAAAAGCATCAATTCTTCGTTGCGACACCCTAGTTGTTCATTGATTGCTTTCTCATAGGTGCCTTGACCAGTGGCCTCCAGCAGAGCAAATGATCCCTTGCTCAAGCCAGCAGCCTTTGGGCTCAAGCCAGTGACCATAGGGTCATGTCCATGATCCCATGCTCAAGCCGGTGACCCCATGCTCAAGCTGATGAGCCGACACTCAAGCTGGAGACCTTGGGTTTCGAACCTGTGTCCTCAGCATTCCAGTGTGATGCTCTATCCACTGCACCACCACCTGATCAAGCATAAAATTTAGAAAACATACTATGTTCATCTTTGAGAAATGATAAAAGTGAACAAGGTTCTATTTCCCCAGAGAACAAAAGACAAGGAAAGAAGTTTCAGGAAAATAAAACAAGCTAACTCCATCTACATTAACAACAGCACTGCCATCATCCTGGTAAAACAGTCCATTGAGAAAAAGAGTATGTCTTGTTAATTTTTTTTATCTCCAGTGCCCAGCGTTGTGCTGAAGAAGATACTTACTCCATATGTGTCTTAAGGGAGAGAGAAACAGAATTAACATTATTTAGTGCCAATTTCTGTGCTGGAACCAATTAAGCAGAATTAAAGAACAAATAAAATACAAGAAAAATTGCAGCATGCATAACAGACAATAGGTTGATGTGCTTAATAGACTTTAAAAAACTAGCATATTGGTTAAGAGCTTATGTTCTGGAGTATGGAAGGTATACTGCTTTGAAGGCAAATTAGGGAGTTTGGTTTTTTTTTTAGTTAGCCAAAGGGGAGCCAGAGCATATAGGGGGTAGGGACAAAGAGAGAGAAAGAATATCATGGATCTGCAATGTCTGTGAAGCTCTTTCCTAAACTGATTCCCCTAAAACTGACCTTCAGGTGTTCCCTCACCATGTTTGTTCTCTTTTCCTGGTATCATACTGAGAGTGCAAATATAAATAGAAGAGACATATCCCTCCCAAACTGTCTAGCTTCAGAGAGAACAACAAAGGTCTGAGTAACCTGTCAATTGAATGATGACTCCTTGAAGTACTTACTATCTTTTAACTTTTTTTTTTTTTTCTGAAGCTGGAAACGGGGAGAGACAGTCAGACAGACTCCCGCATGCACCCGACTGGGATCCACCTGGCACGCCCACCAGGGGGCGATGCTCTGCCCCTCTGGGGTGTCGCTCTGCCGCGACCAGAGCCACTCTAGCGCCTGGGCCAGAGGCCAAGGAGCCATCCCCAGCGCCCGGGCCATCTTTGCTCCAATGGAGCCTTGGCTGCAGGAGGGGAAGAGAGAGACAGAGAGGAAGGAGGGGGGGGGTGGAGAAGCAAATGGGCACTTCTCCTATGTGCCCTGGCCGGGAATCGAACCCAGGTCCCCCGCACGCCAGGTCGACACTCTACCGCTGAGCCAACCGGCCAGGGCCTACTTACTATCTTTTAAAAAACTTTGTCAAAACTTATGTTGACACACAGTGTGGTTTTTTTTTACACTTGTGTATATTTATTACCATCATTTTACTCATTACAAAAAGTCCTCTTAATTTTGAGGAGGAAATGAGCTAACTTTTGTATTACGTGAGTTTTCCAACTTTAACCAAGCTAATTTTTGCTAAGTTCGTCCATTTAACATAACTGGTTGCCTAGTAAGTGCCACTGGCCCAGAGGCAGCAGATACAGCAGGGGTGAATAAAACAGGCAAAGTCAGTGACTTCATAGAGCTTTTATTCTACATGGGAGTGCAGTAGGACAAACAGGTAAAGAAATAAACTACCTTACATAATGTCAGGTAGGGATAAATATTGTGAAGAAAAATAGATCAAGGAAAGGAGCTGAAATAATGTGTGCTCAATGTTGGGAGAAGCAAGGTGGAGCAAAGGATGATGGGTAAAGCTCATCTCCAGTGAACAACATTATTGCCAAAAGGACTCTGACTCTACCCATCTTCAGAGTCCCCAGGCTGATTCTCATTTAATCAATGTTCAGGCAAAAATGAGTTTGTCAGGAGAAGACCTAGAAATCAAATGGTAATATAGATGGTATAAATGCCAGGAAATGAAAACACAGGGGTCCTTGGGTTATGACAGTTCCGTTCCTACAACAGTGATGTAACCTGAACTTTAATGAAAGTAGAAACACACCCTAGCCTAATTCACTTACCTATCTTAACACAGTTGTAAAATCATAATCTAGAATATAAAAACACAACTAAGCCACAGAAAAAGGAAAAAGACATAAATATACTGTCCTGTACATTGTACTGTAGTAACAGAATAAATGACCAAAAATGAGTGTAAAAAAATTTCCTTACCTTTATTCCTGTGGTTGGCTTGCACACTGGAAGGTCGGAGAGAGTGACCCATTGGGAGGAGGAAGCTGGATAGGCAGGAGAACCTGCAGAAGGTGCTGGAGATACTGGGTCAGGGGAATCAGGATTGTCTAAGGAACATGTAGGAGACACTGGAGATGATTCTACCTGCACTACAGGTGTTTCATCTCGAGAAGCAGATGGGATAGAGGGTATAATATATGTTTCAGGCCTCTCTACCTTTTTAAGAAGTTGTTCCAGGCTAGTTTGGAAGGTTGATGACTTCTTCTCTTCCCAAGGCATTCATAACAGCTCTGTAGACCTTACTGAATCAGTCATCACCGGGTCCTCAGCCTGAAATTTTGCCAATGCATCCTCTACCATAGAAAAACCTTCCGCCAAATACTTGGTAGTAAATCTCTTAGGTTCTAGGGTTTCTGTCTTCCTCTTCAATCAGCTGCTTCTCTGGCTGAATGAGGTCCTCAGCAGACAGCTCCTCTCCATGTGATATCGGTAGCTCTGACTTTTGTTTAGGAGCCATGATAAGTGCCAAATAGTCACCAAACAAAGTAACACAAATGGAACATCTGTGCTTTTCACATTCCAAATGGCGTAGGTAGGCATACTGAGGGACGCCATCTCCCTCACTCATATGCCGCCTTACTGTGTATTATTACACCACGCATAACCAAACTACTTTGCCCACGTAGTTCATAAGTATGCCGCTAACGGCATAAGCTGAAACTCTCCTGTCTCAATTTCTTTAAGTTTTAATCGGAGTGAGTATTGTAAACTCAAAACGTATGTCGAGACTGTCGTAACCCAAGGACCCCTGTGTCGCTAATGTCACCAATTCCCAACTGTCCTTTCCAATTGGCTGAAAAACCAACAGGCAAAGTAAAAAGGGGATGGCACAGTCACACCAAGTGGTTTATTATAACAATAAGATGGTTTGTTCGAAGGAATAGAAAATATTGTATAATCAGTAAGACTTGGGGGAAAAAAAAAACAGCCCTCAGAGGACTAGGGCTAATAGTGGTATTAAACTGGTTTTGTTTATATGAGTGCCCTTGAAAAGTTGTGTTTTTTTTTAACAGAGATCACCAATGACAAACAAATACCAAAGCCAATGGTTAATTTTCTCTTCTAACCTTGCTCTGAATTTATCCCAAAGCATTCTCTCCTCTCCTTCCTTCCTTCTCCTTTTCGCTCTCTATCTGGATTTTATGTAACCTCATTCAGAGCTATGGCTTAATAAACCATCTATATACTGATGGTCCTAATTTATATATTCAACCTGTTTGCTCTCCTGGACTCTAGTTTAATATACCTAACTGTTTACTTGGCATCTCCACTTGTATTTCAATTTAAATATGCTTAAAATGGAAAATTTGATTTTCATCTGTCTTCTCCAATACCCAAATATGGACTTCCTAAATCTTTTCCATTATACTGCTCTTGTTTATCCTATTGCTTGGTACAAACATCTTGATATCTCACTTTAATTTATACTCTACATCCAATCCTTCAATAAATTTTATTGGCTCTAACTCCCAATTTATATGTGGACCATCCATTTCTCATCATCCACACTTTAACTGTCTTAGTTTTAAAAAGTCATCACATCTTGCCTGGTCTACTGCCAGAATGTTCTCAATGGTCTCCGTCTCTAGTACAGGTGAGCCAAGGCTACTGGGTTGGGGGAGTTGAGGCCCTGCTGTAAACATGAAGCTCAGAGTGATGGTGTCTATATTGGAAGGACGATAGTGAGGCGGTCACTGGGGCCAGGCTGGGTTCTGTGAGGTCACCAAGGGACGGGGCACTTGGTGCACGGTTGGAGAAAGCCAGCAATGCCTCCCCACACACTTGCACCGCTAATAGATGATGCAGCAGGAACTAGAAAAAACAAAAGGCAGCAATGAGGAACCAGGAAGAAAATGTCCCTTCCTTCTGCAATGTCCCTCCCATGCTTTCTACTGATAAAGTTTAACGTGCTCACTGTAAGGGAGAAATGTTGCAGAGCAGGTTCTGAGGGGTGAATTTAGAGCTCAGAGGCAATATATTTGATAACTAGAACAATTTTTTTCATAATAAATAAATCTTAACTAGCCTCCCAAATCACCATAGTATAAGACTTATTAACTTCATTTCTGGAATTATTCATAAATTATTTATGAAACTGGATTTAAAATTTAGAATGTACAATTTCCATGTCTTTCCTATTTTTTTTTTTTTTTTAGCTAGCTAGCGAGAGACAGACTGACAGGGAGAGAGATAAAAAGCATCAACTCATAGTAGTGACACTTTAGTTGGTCATTGATTGCTTTTCATACATGCCTTGACCTGGGAGCTCAGCCAAGCCAATGACCCCGCACTCAAGCCGATAACCCCATGCTCAAGCTGGTGAGTCCACGCTCAAACCAGTGAGCCCATGCTCAAACCGATGACCCCACGCTCAAGCCAGTGAGACCACGCTCAAGCTGATGACCCCACGCTCAAGCCAGTGAGACCATGCTCAAGCTGGTGAGCCTATGCTCAAGCCAGCAACCTCGGGATTTTGAACCTGGGTCCCTTGCGTCCCAGGCTGGAGCTCTATCCACTGCGTATCGCCTTAACAGGCTTTTTGTTTGTCTTTTGTTTCTGTTGAGTTTCTTAGATGAACATCATTGATATAATTAATAACAACTCTTTCAGAGCAGAACTAGTCTTTTAGCCCAGATTAATCAAAATAGTCACTCAGAAAAAAAAAAAAAAAAAAAGGCCTGACCTGTGGTAGCGCAGTGGATAAAGCGTCGACCTGGAAATGCTGAGGTCGCCGGTTTGAAACCCTGGGCTTGCCTGGTCAAGGCACATATGGGAGTTGATGCTTCCAGCTCCTCCCCCCTGTCTCTCTCTCCCCTTTCTCTCTGTCTCTCTTTCTCCCTCTCTCTCTCCTCTCTAAAATGAATAAATAAAACAAAAATTTAAAAAAATAAATTAAAAAAAACCCAAACAAGTCTCTAAGGGGAAGATAAGGCTTGAAGTAAGATTTAAGACAGGAGGTGTTATGGACTGAATGTTTATGTCCCTCCCAAATTTGTATGCTGAAGCTCTAGCTCCCTGTCTGTATATGGAGTGGGGCCTCTAAGGAAGTAATTAAGGTTAAATAAGATCATAAGGGTGGAGCTCTGTTCTGATGGGACAAGTGTCCATATGAGTAGAAATACCAGGGAACTTGTGCTCCCCCAAACCCCCGCCATGCACTCACTGAGAAAAAGCCATATGAGCACACTGCAAACCAAGGGGAGAGCTCTCATCAGACACAAACCCTACTAGCCGCTTGATCTTGAACTTCAGTCTCCAGAACTGTGAGATAATTCCTGTTGTTTAAGCTACCCAGTTTATGGTATTTTGTGATAGCAGCCCTCTCAACAAGAATAAAAGGCACCGTCTGGGAAAGGCAAGCTCAGAGGGATGCCATAGGGTTTTCAGGCTACTTGTGTGTGCTGGAATAAGAGAAGAGACAGGGAAAAAGACGAGAGTGGAGGAATAGCAAAAACAAATATCCTTCACTATGTTATCATTGAGCTTAAGATGGGTCTTTTCAACTAATAGAGGGGGGTGGAATCAGGGTATCACCAAAACATATGAACACTTTTTCTACTTAACTTTAGAATCTCTTTCTTTCCTTCTTTCCTTTTCTTCCTTTCTTTTTTATTACTTTTATCTGAATATAAGTCTGTAGCAGTTTCAAAGTAAATATCATAAAGGTTTAATTTAGGAGAAGTCATAAAACTACTTTTCATTCTTATCTAGAGTATGAACTCTAAGACCTACTTTAACAATTAAGCCTCGTCTATATAAAAATGGTACCTCAATTGTTCATTTGGCTTTTCTCAGTTAAGAGGAAGGTGGAAAATTATTTGAGGTTGAAAGGACTTCTCTACAGCATAACTCAACACAAGGTGTAGAGATATCCATATAAATATACATGAATTAGATGATTGAGGGCTAAATTCTCAATAGTATTCTGATACAGCTAGCAGAAGCTCAGTAAGGCCAGTGAATGAGCAAACATGGCTTGAAGTAAATAAAGCATAAAAATTAAGTTTTACCCCTGACTCTGTTTTCTATGTATGGTTTTTCCCTAAAACTCCTTACTGTATCTCTTCATAAAGCTGTGATCAGCTCAGTGATGCACGCTTTAGTTTATTTCCTCTCTTTTCCTGCCTTATTTGGCTTATTTCCTTACTCTAAATTTAGTCTTCGGATTATAAACCTCCCAATAAAATGCTAATACTCAAATTTGCTCAGGTTCTTTTTTCTAGACAATCCAAGCTAAGACAGTGCCCAAAACAATATAGAAATGAGTGCTTAAGAAGATATTTTATAAAAATAAGAAAATATATTTTATAAATAAATTTCATCAAAATTTGCTTCAGATACAGACATGTGAATAATTATCCTTTGGTAAAACTAAGAATTCTTGGCAATAAATCCTAGAATTCAGATATTAAAAATTCTGACATTGACAATTTTGGAGAATACTTCCTTTTGTATAGACTGTTTATGACTTGGGATTTGTCTGATGTTTGCTCATGATTAGATTTATATCTGGCTAGAATATTACATAGTGATATTGTATTCTTCTTAAGGCATTGTATCTAGAGGTTCATTGTATCCATAATATCATCTTATTAATGATATTGATTTTGATCATCTGGTCAAAGTAGTTAATACATTTTTTTACATGTACACTTAAATATCTGTACTTTTCCCATTCATAACTTCATTATGGCTTGACAACACCACAATGCTGTAGCAGACTTCATTATTATTGCCTCACGCTCCAGTCCTTCACAACTACCAACTAAAACATATTTACCACAGAGGCAAGAATTATTGTCTGTTTTATTCACTGATACAAAATATTCCAAGCACATGGTACATTGCCTAGCACATATGTATTTACTGAATGAATGAATAAAAAAATAATTCATTTTAGTAAAAGTTCAAGAACAAATTTATTATAAAAAGATTTTTTTTTAGGTGAGAGGAGGGGAGATAGTGAGGCAGATTCCTGCATGTGCCCTGACCAGATCCACCTGGCAACCCCATTTTGTGCTGATGCTTGAGTACTGAACTGCTTTTAGCACTCGAGGCCGATGTACCCAGACCAACTGAGTTATCCTCAGCACCTGGGGCCATGCTTGAACAAATCAAGCCATTGGCTGTGGGCGGGAAAGAGGGAGAGAAGGGAGAAAGAGAAGGGGAGAGAAGCAGATGATTACTTCTCCTGTGTGCTCTGACTTGGGAATTGAACCCACGATGTCCATACACCAGGCCAACACTCTATCCACTGAGCCACTGGCTAGGGCCAAAAGTTTTTTTATGACAAAACATTAGTTTTAAAATTTATTTTTCAATTACAGTTTATATTTAATATTATTTTTTATTAGTTTCAGGTGTATGCATAGTGGTTAGACACCTATATACTTTACAGTGTGTTCCCCCCTCTAGATATTTCAAGTACACACCTGGCACCATACATAGTTAATATTATACAATGTTATTGACTTTATTCCCTAAGTGCTACTTTACATCTTCATGACTATTTTTTAACTACCAATTTACAGTTATTAATCCCTTCACCCTTTTTCACTATCAATCTATTCTTTGTATCTCTTTTGTATCTTTTTATTTTTTTATTTTTATTTTTTTATTTTTTTTATTTTTATTTTTTTTCATTTTTCATTTTTCTGAAGCTGGAAACGGGGAGAGACAGTCAGACAGACTCCCGCATGCGCCCGACCGGGATCCACCCGGCACGCCCACCAGGGGCGACGCTCTGCCCACCAGGGGACGATGTTCTGCCCATCCTGGGCGTCGCCATGTTGCGACCAGAGCCACTCTAGCGCCTGAGGCAGAGGCCACAGAGCCATCCCCAGCGCCCGGGCCATCTTTGCTCCAATGGAGCCTTGGCTGCGGGAGGGGAAGAGAGAGACAGAGAGGAAAGTGCGGCGGAGGGGTGGAGAAGCAAATGGGCGCTTCTCCTGTGTGCCCTGGCCGGGAATCGAACCCGGGTCCTCCGCACGCTAGGCCGACGCTCTACCGCTGAGCCAACCGGCCAGGGCTGTATCTTTTTATTTTGTTAAGACAAAACATTATTAAAGCCATGCTGTTTTAGCAATCCATGGTTATAGGATACAAGCACCGTACAGAAACTATATGATTAAGCATGATTTTAAACCTGTTCTCCCTTCCCCATCCCATCACCTCTCACATTTTAGCCAATTTAATTAAAGCCATCAGCTGCAAAACTGATTTAGGGTGCATTATAAATTTCCCTTACCACTCTTCAGAAATAATATTAGAAATGAAATGGCTAGGAAGCGAGTAAAAAGAGGAGGTACAAAAGAGAGGAAATGAATGTTGCATGGACACATCTAGATTTTACTCACCAGTGCCAAACTGGATCATATACAACAGGCCTTACTTTGCATGGTTCTAACACACACAATTTCCAGTTACCATGGCTTAGTTAAATAATCCAGTCTTCCAGCATAACAGTTCACATTTTAGGTACCATGCATGGTTCAGTTCAGTTTAGTAATTGCATAAAGTACAAATCTTATTGTTAGCTCTTCACTCCAATGATCACACTATGTAAATACCAGAAGCATATCATGATCAGTGACCAAGCATAGCACTTCTTTCAAAGCCCATCAGTGGTTGATCATGGTGCATCTATTATTCAATTCACATAGAGAGATAGTGAAAGTGTGTAGTTGTGTTTCCATCTTGTCTTCCAGTGATAAAATCCACGTGATATCTTACAAAACTGGTTAATCAAAAGAGAGAATTAGCTAACAGAGATGAAAGTACAGGAAATAACCCAAAAGTGACATTGCTGGAAGCGAAAATTAAACTGAATGTACATGGATTTATAGAATAAATAGCTGATGGTGAGGATGTTGACACTGCCACCATTTGAGAAACTTTAGCTATGCAACCAGAGGAACTCAGTGAAGGCAAACTTATCAACATGTATAAGGAAAGTGGTTATAAATAAAAATAAAAAGGTGTCCCAGAGGGCCCTGGCTGGTTGGCTAAGCGGTAGAGCGTCGGCCTGGCGTGCGGGGGACCCGGGTTCGATTCCCGGCCAGGGCACATGGGAGAAGTGCCCATTTGCCTCTCCACGCCCCCCCCCTCCCTCCTCCCTGTCTCTCTCCTCTCCTCCCGCAGCCGAGGCTCCATTGGAGCAAGGATGGCCCGGGCGCTGGGGATGGCTCCTTGGCCTCTGCCCCAGGCGCTGGAGTGGCTCTGGTCGCGGCAGAGCGACGCCCCCTGGTGGGCAGAGCATCGCCCCTGGTGGGCGTGCCGGGTGGATCCCGGTCGGGCGCATGCGGGAGTCTGTCTGACTGTCTCTCCCCGTTTCCAGCTTCAGAAAAGGAAAAAAAAAAAAAAAAAGGTGTCCCAGAAAAAGTAACACAGGCCAAAAACTCCACGTTAATGGAATTTTTGGAGATAGTTCACATCAGTGTGCAAAGGATGAAATGTTGAATGCTGATCCAGATTTAGGAAGGAGATTATCATTCACTAGAGTGTACAAAAGATCCTCTCTCCCTCTATAGTAAGTTGCACAACAGTAGAAAGCAAGCAGTTTTTAAACTACTCTTGATATATTTTTAACAAAGAAATAAAACACTTTAATTCTCAATGTTTTTAATGCTTTAAATTCCAATATACTATGTAAAAATTAGCTTTATTAGTTTTTCTCTATATATGAATAACTGACAGTAAGATAGTTTAAATGTTTTGACAAAAAATTTAAAGGTCACAAAAAAAGCATAATTTTCCCATTGATTATTAAGATCACTGCAGTTTCAGCTTGCACACTCATTTTTATGGTTCTGTACTGCCACGCAAAATCAAGATTGCTTTTATTTCATTCAAGGTAAAGTGCCAGTTAAATGCTCAGAAGTGAAAAATAGAAAGTCCTTATCATAGTCATGATCTGAAGAAAATTAAGAACCACTGAATGGAAATGATAAGCTGTAAATGTTAGACACCCACTTGGATCAATCCCAAATCTATATCACTAGCGTGTGTTTCCAAGTGACTTCTAGGCGTTTCACCTGCACCTCACAGACAACTTCCTTCCCATGCTGCTGCCTACCAAAAAGCTCCAAGCAACCTGATTCTCTATAATGGGGTATCAACTAGCATTAGCTTTAGTGGCTAATAACAGAGACCTAAAATAACAGTAACTTAAATAAAATAAATATTTACTTTCCTATCAAAATAAAATTCCAGAATTAGACAACACAGGGCTATTATGGTGACTCACCAGTGCTCAGAAATACATCTTTTGTTCTACAATCCTAGCACGATGTGTCTATCTTCAAGTTACTTCATGGTCTCAAACTAGCTGCTGGTGCTCCAACCATGTTGGGCAAACCAGTGTGTTACAAGTGTGTTAGGTTTGCTTACTTGCACTTTGCCTAATTGGTGCCTGAGCACGGGGCAGTGTCATGTGTATATAGTCTACTTAAGGCTGTGGGTGCTTTCCTTCAGGGCAGCAGACTGCAAATTGTGGACTGCCTGCTACCATTGGGAAGGTCCATTGCTTGCTATTGTTTGCCAGAGAAGGGTCCCCCAAACCCTGGCCTCTTTTGCTGGGGAGCCCTGAGAGAGGGAGAAGCATTTTTTTTTTTTCCTGAAGCTGGAAACCGGGAGAGACAGTCAGACAGACTCCCGCCTGCGCCCAACCAGGATCCACCCGGCACGCCCACCAGGGGTGATGCTCTGCCCACCAGGGGGCGATGCTCTGCCCCTCCGGGGCGTCGCTCTGCCATGACCAGAGCCACTCTAGCGCTTGGGGCAGAGGCCAAGGAGCCATCCCCAGCGCCCGGGCCATCTTTGCTCCAATGGAGCCTTGGCTGCAGGAGGGGAAGAGAGAGACAGAGAGGAAGGGGGGGGGTGGAGAAGCAAATGGGTGCTTCTCCTATGTGCCCTGGCCGGGAATCGAACCCGGGTTCCCCGCACGCCAGGCCGACGCTCTACCGCTGAGCCAACCGGCCAGGGCAGGGAGAAGCAGTTTTGCCCTGCCTGTTTGCTCCTCTGCCATTTTGAGACTCTAATAAATGGAATGGCCCACCATTTTCTGGCTCCACAGTTCCTTTACCGTCTGCTCAAATCCAATGTGAACCTGCATGGCCAGCAGGTTCACAAACCACCACATTTCAGGAATAAAGAAGGAAGATAAAGATAAACTGCTGCCACTCTTTTGAGTCAATGTACTTTAGAGAGCTTTCACAGATGCCCCACCCAAACATGACTGCTTATGTCATATGTCTTACTAAATAGAATGGAGACTTAAAAATACAGTTTTTATATAGTTTTTTGCTGGGTATGTTGTTATCTTTGATGCTATATAAACTAGTTACATAAAAAAATGAGTAAGCAACGAGTGGTCTTTGTTAGACATCATTAATGATTATGCTATTCACCAAGTTATAGCCAGAGACCTAGGGATTATCTGAGACTCTTCTGTCTCTCTCACTGCTCATGTTCAAGATTAGTTTATCATACTTTCTAAACTTCTTTCAGATTTGAAACTCTACTTTTCCTTTTTTTTAAAAAAAAAGCTCCATTGCATAAAATAATGAATGAAAGATATTGTGTATGTTAATAAATGTTTGTGGAATGCTGATTCAATAGCTGCTTGTCATACAAGTAGCTCAGTGAACTTCAAATTGGGATCTTCAAATAATATTCAGAGTATTGAACTCTTTTTTTAGATTTTTATTTATTCATTTTAATACAGGAGAGAGAGAGAGAGAGAGAGAGAGAGAGAAAGGTCGGTGATGGGTGGGGATTAGGAAGCATCAACTTCTTGTTGCTTTCTGCATGTGCCTTGACTGGGCAAGCCCAGGGTTTCAAACCAGAGTCCTCAGCATTCTACATAAATGCTTTATCCTCTCTGCCACCACAGGTCAGCCAATTCAATTTCTGGAATTCTTTTTTTTTTTTTTTTTTTAATTTTGTGACAGAGACAGAGAGAGAGACATAGAGAAGGACAGTTAGGGACAGACAGGAAGGGAGAAAGATGAGAAACATCAATTCTTTGTTGGGGATCCTTAGTTGATTGTTTTCTCATGATTCTTGATGGGGGGGTGCTTTAGCAGAACGAGTGACTCCTTTCTCAAACCAGCAACCTTGGGCTCAAGCCAGTGACCTTTTGGCTCAAGCCAACGACCATGGGGTCATGTCTATGATCCCACGCTCAAACCAGCAACCCTGTGCTCAAGCTGGTAACCTCCAGGTTTTGATGCTGGGTCCTCTGAGTCCCAGTCTGATGCTCTATCCACTGCACCACTGCCTGGTCAGGCTTCCTGGAATTATTTAAGTCACAAAGCAATTCTTTGTTCTCTAACACTAGTGGGATTTGATTTAGTTATTCAACTTCAATAGTAAGGATGGAACACAGGAAAATACACTCCCCTCTCTAGTATTTAATTTTTCTTAATTTAATAACTTTGTTAATAGATTTTGTCTCTTGCACTGTCTCCTCTAGGAGACATCTATGAGACATAACTCAGTATGCCCACAAGCACATGCATGCACATGTGCTCTTTCTTTCTCTCTTTCCCTTTCTCTCTTCTCTCTCTCTCTCTCTCTCTCTCTCTCTCTCTCTCTCACACACACACACACACACACACACACACTGGCCTCAAGAATCTTGTTCTTTAGCAAGTTGAAATGTCAAACATCTCAGCGGCAGGTATAAAAACATAAGCCTGTCCCTGCTGAGCCACCTGATGATTATTTCATGTGCAAGGTGTTAATTTTAGGAGAAAGAAAGGAAAGTTTTAAAATGTATTCTCCTCTTACTGTTACACAAAAACCTTTTCTTTTCTTTTTTTCTTTTCTCTTCTCTTCTTTTTTCTTCTCAAGCAGCTATAGCAAAAGTTTACATGAATGCAAAGTGCAAGCAGTACTAGAAACAAGGCATTATTTAAAAGAATTCACTAGATGACTTAAACAAATAAACCTAGTGGGTTAAGCTTGTTATTCTGGAGAGAATAAACAGTGCAGCTGGCCTCAGATTGATGGAATTCACTGGACTAGAGCAGAGCTGACAAATTGGGATAAAATATTTAGCAATTATTCTTTATCTTGGGACAAATGACCAACTATTTTAAATTCATTCCCTGCATCTGGTGACTGGGGGGACATGTCTGCATCTTACTCACCATAGCCAAGTAACGTTTCTTGACTTTGACACATTGTCCCCTTTAGATTGGATATCGGACAAGACAATGTCACACATTATTTTCAAAATATTTTTGTTTCTTTAATTCCTGACATTGAGGTATAAATGAAGACCTGCATGTTTTGAACATGCTCAGAAAATGGGTTGTTTTGACAAGATGGAGAATAGACTGCAAGCAGTCTTCAGGCCAGAGCTTTAATACTGCTTGTGTTACAAGTGCTCTTTTATCTTTACCTTTAACGCTTTCCTTTGTAGCTCTAAATACTTCCATTGCTCAGATAATTTATTTTAACACAGCACTATTGGGATGGGCAATAGGAGCAAATACACAGAGATTATTGTTGCAATTTCTTATCAGAGAAAATTAAGTTGCAACTTAATTTCATTAAGTTGGTTTTTCAGATTAAAATTTCATATGAAGTTGAAGTCACTTCTACATGAATATGATTTTATATAATAAGCTGTATGTGCAGAAATTCAAATATTCAGAAATTATGAAACAAGGAATCAGATATACAAAGGCTAATGACTCACTTTAGAAATAGTTTAGGCCTTCTGTGCTGTGTGTTCACAGTTTACCTCACTCCACCTCCCATTTCCTGTAGTTGTGGAGGTTCTTGTGACTGCTTTTTCCTATGTTTATTTACTGCTTCTTTTTTTCTATCAGTGATTCTGTGATGTTTCCACATCCCCTAACATTTGTATTTATTCATTCTAAAAGTCAGAAGTTTCCACAAAGTGCCAGCTGATCAATTAAAAATTATTTTCCCAACACATAAAACTTAGGAACAGGCCCTGGCCAGTTGGCTCAGTGGTAGAGCGTCGGCCTGGCGTGCAGGAGTCCCGGGTTCGATTCCTGGCCAGGGCACACAGGAGAAGCACCCATCTGCTTCTTCACCCCTCCCCCTCTCCTTCCTCTCTATCTCTCTCTTCCCCTCCCGGATGGGCAGAGCATCGCCCCTGGTGGGCATGCCGGGTGGATCCCGGTCGGGCGCATGCAGGAGTATGTCTGACTGCCTCCCCGTTTCCAGCTTCAGAAAAATACAAAAAAAAAAAAAAGAAAGAAAGAAAACTAAAAGACACTGATTAAAGAAATTGAAGTTGATAAAAATAAATGGAAAGATATTTCATTCTCATAGACTGGAAAAATTAATATTGTTAAAATGTCCATACTATCAAAGCAATGTACAGATTGAATCTGATACCTATCAAAATTTCAATGTAATCATACTTCATAGAACTAGAACAAATAATTCTCTTATTTATTTATTTATTTGTTTATTTATTACAGAGACAGAGAGTGAGTCAGAGAGAAGGATAGACAGGGACAGACAGACAGGAACGGAGAGAGATGAGACACATCAATCATTAGTTTTTCATTGCGTGCTGCAACACCTTAGTTGTTCATTGATTGCTTTCTTATATGTGCCTTAACCGTGGCTCTTCAGCAGACCGAGTAACCCCTTGCTGGAGCCAGCGATCTTGGGTTCAAGCTGGTGGGCTTTTGCTCAAACCAGATGAGCCCACGCTCAAGCTGGCGACCTCGAGGTCTCGAACCTGGGTCCTCCACATCCCAGTCCGATGCTCTATCCACTGCGCCACTGCCTGGTCAGGCTAATTCTCAAATTTATAAGAAACTACAAATATTTCAAAAGCAAAAGCAATCTTGAAAAATAAGATCAAAGCTGGAAGTACACTGGTACCTTGAGATACGAGTTTAAATAATTCTGTAACCAAGGTCATAAGTCAGTCAACTCGTATATCAAACAAACTTCTCCCATTTAAAAGAACTGAAATAGATTTAATCCATTCCAGCCCTGTGAAACATCCCCAAACCATCCTAAATTATGAAAAAAGGTATGTTTTTAATTAAGAAACACACATGTATACTTTACCAATTCATAACAAAATATATGAAATAAAAGAAAAAAGTATTATTTAGTACTTTATTCTTACCTTGGAGACAGACGAGTGTGGCTAACGGAGGTGAATGGCGGAGGAGGAGGGAGGGAGGAAGGGATGCAGGCACTGTAGACACGTAAACTAAAACTGCACTTTCTTAACACTAAATGGAAACTAAAACTGCATTTTCTTTACTTTAAACAAAACTAAAACTGTACTTTCTTTACTTAAAATGAAACCACAAAAACTTAATTGTAAAAAAATGCACTTTTGTAACTTTAAACTTAACCTAAGCTTAACATTATGTATTTTTCATTTAATCACCTATTTTTGCCTTTTTGGCTGCACTTTTGGCACTTTTACTTGCAGGACTCTTGAATAAAAATCTATCCAAAGAGGTTTGCTTTTGTCTGCCTTTTAAAATGTTATGAAAATGTGACAAACAAGTGTCATTAAAAAGTGTTGAAGCACGACCAGTTGAAACTTTTTCTGGGTGTTTCTTTTCAATGGAACTTGAAAGCTTCTCCCACATTGCCAGCTTGTCTTTAACTTCACTTGTAGAAATCACTTCCTCTGACTCTACCTCCTCCTCACTACTAATCTCTTGCAGAAGCTCTGTATGTTGCATTATCTGTAGCTCCTTCAACTCCTCATTTGAGAGTTTCTCCTCATGTTCCTTGATGAGCTCATTTATGTCACTCTCTTCTACCTCCAGACCCATCGACTTTCCGAGAGACACAATCTCCTCCATCGCTTCTACCTCGGTCTCGGTCTCTGATTCTAATCCTTTAAAGTCCCTGTCTGCAACAATGTCAGGCCATAACTTTTTCCATGCCAAGTTCACGATTCTTCTTGTAACCTCTTGCCATGCCAAGTCAATAATGTGTAAACATATCACGATGTTACAGTGATTTTCCAAAACTCTCGAAGGGTTAGAATTGTATTCTCAGTTAACTCAAAGCAGCAGTGGAACAAGTGTTTTGTGTAAAGCTTTGTAAAGTTGGAAATGATCTGCTGATCCATAGGTTGCAAGATTGAAGTCATGTTGGGTGGGAGGTAGAGGACTTTCATGAATTTTAACTCATTGAGAATGTCATCTTCAAGACTAGGTGGGCAGGCTGGAGCATTATCAAGGATTAGTAATGCTTTCATCGGGAGTTTATTTTCTTGAAGATATTTCTTCACTGCAGGACCAAAGATGAGATTTACCCATTCAATAAAAAACTGCCGTGTAACCCATGCCCTAGCATTGGCATGCCACATAACCTGCAGTTTTTCTTTAAGAATCTTGTGAGTCTTAAAGGCTCAAGGATTTTTGGAATGATACACTAGCAGTGGCTTTACTTTACAGTCACCACTAGCATTTGCACACAATGCAAGGGTCAGATGGTCCTTCATGGGTTTATGGCCTGGCAACTTCTTCTCCTCTGTGGTGATGAAAGTCCTCTGGGGCATATTTTTCCAAAACAATCCTGTTTCGTCACAGTTGAACACTTGTTGGGAGATGTAGCCTTCCTTTCAGATAAGCGCAACAAAACGTTTGATGTACTCCTCAGCTGCCTTAATGTCAGCACATGCAGCTTCACCATGCCTCACCACCAAGTGGATGCCAGATCTCTTCTTGAAATTTTCAAACCAGTTGTGACTTGCCTTAAAAGTATCTTCTGCTGCCTCTTTTGAGGTTGATGGTTCTTTCTTCCTCAAGTCGCCGTAAATAATACGTGCCTTTTCGCATATTACAGTCTCCATCACTGTATCTCCTGCCAGCTCTTTCTCTTTCACACACACCAGCAGAAACTTCTCCATTTCTTCATGGATATTTGTCCTTAATCGGCACAGAATTGTATTTCCTTTTGCTGGATTTGCACTTTTGATGGCATCTTTTTGTTTAAGGATGGTACAAATTGTAGATGTATTGCGGTCGTACAGCCTTGCCAGTTCAATCACTCATACACCATGCTCATGTTTTTCTATTATTTCTTGCTTTACTTTTATCAACATCATTCTCTTCTTCTCACCACTGTTCTATACACTCACATGACAGCACACACAAAAAAGTTAGTAAAAAATGCAAAAATGGTGCAAGAACGAGTATAGCACATGAGATTCGACTTGATTCTGCAGGTAACACATGAGAAAGAACGAGATGCTGGTGTTGTGCTGCCAATACTGGACCCGTACGCCAATGCGTCAACTAATGATAGCTTCCTTAATCACGACTTGTATCTCGGAATTTCACTTGGATCTCAAACAAAAATACGGACCGAGTTGCAGCTCATATCTTAAAAAATTTGTATGTTAGTCTGCTCGTATCTCAAGGTACCACTGTATTGTGTGTCTTGATTTTAAACTATGCTACAAAGCTATAGTAATCAAAAACAGTATGGTATTGGCACAAAAAACAGACATGTAGCTCAATGAAACAGAATTGATAGCCCAGAAGTAACTTCACACAAATGTGGACAATTAAATATGGATAAAGGACTCAAGAATGTACAATGGAGAAAGGACATACTCTTCAATAAATGGTGTTGGGAAAACTGAACAGCCACATGCAAATAATGAAAGGACTACTATCTTACACCATACAGAAAAATTAACTCAAAATTGTTTATAGACTTGAATATAAGACCTGAAACCATAAAATTCCCAGGAGAAAAAATAGACTGTAGGCCTGACCTATGGTGGCACAGTGGATAAAGTGTCGACTTGGAATGCTGATGTCGCAGGTTCAAAACCCTGGGCTTGCCTGGTCAAGGCACATATGGGAGTTGATGCTTCCTGCTCCTCCCTTCTCTCTCTCTCTCTCTCTCTCTCTCTCTCTCCTCTCTAAAATGAATAAAGTCATAAAAAAGAAAGGAAAAAAAATGACAGTAAGCTCTTTGACATCAGCCTTAGTGATGTCTTTGTTGATCTGACTCCAAAGGCAAGAGAAACAAAAAAAAATAAATGTGATTACATCAAACTAAAAAACTTCTGCAGAGCAAAAGAAACCATCAACAAAACAAAAAGGCAACCCACAGAATGGGAAAAAATAGTTGATGAGGGGTTGATATTCAAAATATATAAAGAACTCATACAACTCAACAACAACAAAAAAACAAACGACTTAATTGAAAAATGGGCCAAGAATCTAAATGAATATTTTTCCAAAGATAAACAGATGGCCAGAAGGCACATGAAAAAGTGTTCAGCCTGGCCTGTGGTGGCGCAGTAGATAAAGCATCGACCTGAAACACTGAGGTTGCCGGTTCAAAACCCTAGGCTTACCTGGTCAAGGCACATATGAGAGTTGATGCTTCCTGCTCCTTCCCCATTCTCCCCCCCCCCCCACTCTCCTCTCTAAAATATGAATAAAATCCTAAAAAATAAATAAATATATGAACCAAAAAAAAAAAGGTGTTCAATATCCTTAATTATTAGGGAATACAAATCAAAACCACAATGAGATATTACCTCACACCTGTTAGAGTAACTATTATCAAAAAGACAAGAAATAGGAATTGTGGAGTAGGATGTGGAGAAAGAGAGACCTTATATACTGGAATTGTAAATTGGTGCAGCCACTATAGAAAACAGTATGGAGATTCCTCAAATACAATTAAGACTAAAACTACCACATGATCATGCTATTCCACTTCTAGGTATCCATCTGAAGAATAAGAAAATACTAATTTGAAAAGATATATGTACCCCTATGTTCACTGTGGCATTATTCACAATAGCCAAGACATGGAAACAACCTGAAGTGTCCACTGATAAATGAGTAGATAAAGAAGGTTAGGTATATATGGAATTCTACTGAGCCATAAAGAAAGAATAAAAGCTTGTATTGCGACCACATGGACGGACCTTGAAGGTATTATGCTGACCAAAATAAGTCAGATGCATAAAGAAAAATGCTGTGTAATTTCACTCATATGTAGAATATAAAAGAAACAAAACAGACTAACAAAACAAAACCAAAACAAACATATATACAAAGTTCAGATTAGTGGTTACCAGAGAGGAAAAGCAGATTGGAAGGTGAGCAAAATTGGCAAAGGTGGTCAACTACATGGTGACGGATAGCAACTAGACTTGTGGGCTGATCACTTCGTAGTGTATACAGATGTCAAATTATACAGCTCTACTCTTGAAACTTTTACAATAAAAGAATTTATCTTATCTGCATTTGTAATAACTATAAATGTAACCCTAGGCATTTTGTATTTCAATTTTGGGACTAATTTTGAAGATCTGTTATTATTATTTTATCAGAATTATGTTTGGAATTAGATTTTCTTAACTTTTAAAAAATTTATTTAGAAAGTTGAATTTAACAGGGGGATATTTATCAATAAGAGTACCTAGATTTCAGGTAAGCACTTCCATAGCATTTGAACTGTCAATTATACTGTCTACCCAGTACCCAAAGTCAAATCATTTTCTGTCACCATATATTTGTCCCTCTTTACTCCCTTCTCCTCCCCACACCCATGTAACCACTTTACTTTTATCTATGTCTATAAGCCTCAGTTTTATATCTCAGCTATGTTTGAAATCATACAGTTCTTAGTTTTTTCTGGTTTACTTATTTCACTCAGTATAATATTCTCAAGGTCCATCCATGTTATCATAAATGGCAATATGTCATCATTTCTTATGGCTGTGTAGTATTCCATTGTATACATGTACCATATCTTCTTTATCCAGTCCTCTATTGAGGGACACTTTGGTTGTTTCCATATCTTGGCCACTTTCAGTAATGCTGCAATGAACATGGGGGTAAATGCATCTTTAGATACCAATGTTTTTGAGTTTTGGGGGTAGAAACCCAGTACAGCAATTGCTGGCTCATATGGTAGTTTTATTTTTAATTTTCTGAGGAACCACTATATTTTCTTCCACAATGGTTGTTCTAGTTTGCATTCCCACCAACAGTAAATGAGGGTTTTTTTTCTCTATAGCCTCTACAACACTTGTTATTATCTGATTTGTTAATAATAGCCAATCTAACAGATGTGAAGTGGTATGACATTGTAGTTTTGATTTGCATTTCTATAATGGCAAGTGAAGATGAGCATCTTTTCATATATCTGTTGGGCATTTGTATGTCTTTTTGGGAGAAATATCTGTTCAGGACATCTCCCCACTTTTAATTGGATTTTTTGCTGGTTTGTTGCTGAGCTTTGTGAGTTCTTTATATAGTTTGGATATTAGCCCCTTATTGGAGCTGTTGTTTACAAATATCATCTCCCATTTAGTTGGCTGCCTATTTGTTTTGTTGTCAGTTTCTTTTGCTGTGTAGAGCTTTTTAGTTTGATATAGTTCCCTTCATTACTTTTGTCTTTACTTCCCTTGCCTATGGGGTCAAATTCATAAATTGTTCTTTATGGCTAAGGTCCATGAGTTTAGTGCCTATGTTTTCTTCTATGTAATTTATTCTTTCAGATCTTATATTTAGGTCTTTGATACATTCTGAATTAATTTTTGTGCAGGGGAAGAAACTGTAGTAAAGTTTCGTTCTTTTGCATGTGGTTCCATACAAACCTAGTGATTTTTTGTTCTAGTTCTTTAAAAAATGACATTGGGATTTTGATGGGGATTGCATTAAATTTGTATATTCCTTTGGATAATATGGCCACTTTAACTAACTATGTTGATTCTTTCAATCCATGAGCATGAAATATTTTCCCATTTCATTGTGTCTTTTCAATTTCTTTCAATAATGCTTTGTAGTTTTTAGTATATAGATCCTTCATATCCTTTCTTAAATTTATTCCCAGGTATCTTATTCTATTTTTTGTTGTTGTTGTTGCAATTGTAAGAGGAATTATGTTTTGAGTTAATTTTTGAAAGTTTCTTGGTTGGCTTATAGAAAAGCAATAGACATTTGATATTCTGCATTCTGCAACTTTACTGTATTGGTCTTTTTGTTTCTAATAGTTTATTGGTGGAGTCTTTATATACAGAATATGTCATCTGCAAAACCTCATATCTTTATTTTTTCTTTCTCAATATGAATGCCTTTAATTTCCTTTCCTTGCCTCATTGCTCTGGCTAAAACTTTCAGAACTATTTTGAATAGGAGTGGAAAGAGTGGGCAGCCATGTCTTGTTCCTGATTTTAGAGGAAAAGCCTTCATTTTTTTTTTTTACCATTTAGTATGATATTGGCTGATGATTTGTCATATATGGCATTTATTATGTTGAGATACTTTCCTTCTTTTCCCATTTTATTGAGTGTTTTAAACATAAAGGGATGCTTTATCTTATTGAATGATTTTTCTGCATCTATTGATAGGATCATATGATTTTTGTTCTTTGTTTTATTGATGTGGTGTATTACATTGATCAATTTTTGTATGTTGAATCATCCTTGTGCTCCTGGAATGAATCCCACTTGATCATGATGTATTATTTTGTTAATGTGTTGTTGTATTTGATTTGCTAGTATTTTGTTTAGGATTTTTGCATGTGTATTCATTATAGATACTGGTCTGTAGTTTTCTTTTTTTGTGTTGTCCTTGCCAGGTTTTGGTATCAAGGTTATGTTAGCCTCATAAAATGTGTTAGAGTGTTACTTCCTCTTCTAATTTTTGGAAGACTTTGAGTAGGATGGGAACCCAGTCTTTAAATGTTTGTTAAAATTCACTATTATAGCCATATGGTCCTAGACTTTTATTTTTGGGAGGTTTTTGATAGTTGTTTCTATTTCCTCCTTGTGTATGGGTCTATTTAGATTTTCTATTTCTTTGTGTCTCAGTCTAGGAAGATTATATAGTTCTAGGAATTTATCCATTTCTTCTAACTTGTTGAATTTGGTGGCATATAACCTTTCATGGTATTCTACTATGATCTTTTGTTTATCTATATTTGGGTAATTTCTCCCCTTTTATTTTATATTTTGTTTATATGAGTCCTTTATCTTTTTTCCTTAGTAGCCAAGGGTTTGTCAATTTTATTACCTTTTTAGATAACCAGGTCTTTGTTGTATTAATTTTTTCTATATTATTTTGGTCTCTATTTCATTTAGTTCTGCTTTAATTTTTACTATTTCCTTTCTTCTGCTAACTTTGGGTTGACTTCATTCTTCTTTTTCTAGTTCCTTAAGATGTAATGTTAGCTTGTTTACTTGGGATTTCTCTTGCTTCTTGATATAAGCTTGTAATGATATAAACTTTCTTCTTATTGCCTTTGCTGCATCCCAGAAATTTTGATATGTTGTGTTGTCATTTTCATTTGTCTGTATATATCTTTTGATCTGTGCTTTTATTTCTTCTTGACCCATCATTTTTTAGAAGTATGTTGTTTACTTTTCATATTTTTGTGGGTTTCTATACTTTCTTTTTGCAGTTAAATTCTAATTTTAAAGTTTTATGATCAGAAATATGCTTGGTATAATTACAATCTTTCTGAATTTGTTGATGTTAGTTTTGTGGCCTACCATATGATCTATTCTTGAGGATTTTTCAGGCACACTGAAAAGAATGTATAATCTGATGTTCTGGGATGAAATGTCCTGTAAATGATTAACATGTTCTTTTGGTCTAGTGTGTCTTTTAAAGTCAATATTTCTTTATTTATTTTCTGTTTGGATGATCTATCTAAAGCCATCAATAGTGTGTTGAGATCTCCAAGTATGATTGTGTTTTTGATTGTTTCTATTTTTAGATCAGTTAGTAGATATTTTATATATTTGGTGCTCCCTGATTTGGTGCATATATATTAAGAAGTGTTGTGTCTTCTTGATACAATTTCCTCTTTATAATTATAAAATGTCCATCTTTGTCTCTTGTTACCTTTGTTTTCTTAAAGTCAGCATTGTTAGATTTAGTGTGGCTACCCCTGCTTTTCTGGAGTTCTTAATAATACCATTCTTAAATGGCATTAAGGAAGAAGAAATCAAATACCATGGCTATGGAAGACAGACAAGTAATTCAGAAAGAAAATAAAAAATCTCCAGAAAGCATCTGTTTTTTATTTTTAATTAAGTGATAGCAGGAGAGGCAGAGAGACATTTTCTCACATGAACCTCAACTGGGATCCACCAGGCAAGCCCCCCAGGGGGCAATGCTCTGCCCATCTGGGGCACTGCTCCGTTGCTTGGTAACTTAGCTATTTTGAATGCTTGAGGCAAAGGCCAGGGAGCCATCCTTAGCACCTGTGGCCAACTCAATTAAGCCAATCAAGAGAGAAAGGTAGAGAGAGAGAGAGGGAGGGGAAGAGAGAGAGAGAAGGAAGAGGGGAAAGGTGGAGATGCAGATGGGCACTTCGCCTGTGTGCTCTGACCAGGAATTGAATCCAGGATGCCCACATGCCAAGCCAACATTTTATCACTGAGCCAACTGGCCAGGGCCCAGAAAGCCATCTCAATCACATGTAAACTTTGGAGTTAAATGATAGAGAATTCAAAATTAAAGTTCCGAAAATATTCAAAGATATGTGAGAAGACATTGATAGACAACTTAATGAACTCAGAGAATATATTAATGAACAAAACAAACACCTCACCAAGAATATTGAAACTTTAAAAACAGAGATAAAGATCTCAATACATGAATTGAGAACTGAGGTAGCAAGTGTAGCTAATAAAGCAAGCCAGATAAAGGAATCAGTGACATCAAATATAAGAAACTAGAGATGCTACAGAAAGAAGAGGAGAGAGACTCATGAATTTAAAAACAGAGTTCTACAAGAATTTTTTAACTTCATCAGAAAGAGCAATATAAAAATAATGGGTATATCAGAAGAAGAGAGAGGGAGAAGGAAATGAAGAGCCTATTCAAACAAATAATTGATGAGAATTTCCCAAGTCTATGGAAAGAGCTAGAGCCTCAAATCCAAGAAGCACATAAAACGCCAAATTACTTCAACCCAAACAGACCTTCTCCGTGGCACATTGTAATAAAATTGTCAAAAATCAATGACAAAGAAAGAATACTCAAGTCAGCTAGGGAAAAGAAGACCATAACATATAAAGGAAGGCCCATTAGGTTACCATTAGACTTCTCAGCAGAACTCTACAAGCCAGAAGGCAGTAGACTCAAACATTCAAAGTACTGAAAGAGAAGAGAAGAATTACCAACCAAGAATACTATATCTATCAGAGTTATCCTTCAAATATGAAGGAGAAATAAAAACTTTTGCAAACATATAAAAGCCGAGGGAATTTATCACCAGAAAACTCCCACTACAGGAAATACTCAAGGGGGTTATTTGACCAGATACAAAGAACAAAAAAAATGAAAACTACAAATAAAAGCTCCAGCAAGGTCACAATAAAAACAAACAAACAAAAAACCCAATAACATAAAAGGGGAGAGGATAAAGATCTGCAGTCGCTAAGGAAGTTAGAGTGCAGAAGTATGTACTCATAAGACAAAAGACTCTTGTACATAAAAACAGTTTTCTCTTAATAACCTAATGGTAACCACCCATAGAAAAGCCTCTACTGAAACATAGCTTAAAAAAGAAGAAACAAAGGAAAGAAGTATGGAACAACTAACAGAAACACAAAAGAGAAAACCAAAGGAGACACAGAGCTACCAGAAAACAAAACATAAAATAGCTATAGGAAATCCTCAAGCACCAATAATTACTCTAAATGTAAATGGATTGAACTCACCAATAAAGAGGCACAGAGTAGGAGATTGGATCAAAAAGCAAAACCCACGTGTACGCTGCCTTCAAGAGACACATCTAAGCTGCAAGGTCAAAAGTAGACTCAAAGTGAAAGCTTGGAAAAGGATTCTCCAAACAAATTTATCTTTAAATCTAATTTTATGTTTAGAGACAGAGGATCTTCTTAAGGGACTGGCTTTCCTTTAAAATATTTATTTTAGCAAGAACAAATAGTGATTTAAATGAAAGGAGCCTCCAATTGACCTTCAACTCATAGTCACAATTTTACAAAGGAGACAAGTGAATTAGCCCATCTCACATCTTTTGTTGTGTGGTGCTGTACTAGTTATTTAACATCATCAGGCCCCAATTCCCTTATCTATGAAATGTGGATCATAGTACCGACTCCTACCATGGTTGCGAGAATTAAAAGACATATGTGTATGAAGTACTATGGCTCATACTTGGCACATAATAAATGTTTAAAAAATATAGCTATTGTTCTTTTATCATTATTACCTCTATATAAATACTTTCTCCTATTCATTCTCTTTTTTGTGTGTGAAAGAGAGACAGAGAGATAGGGAGAGACAGACAAGAAGGGAGAGAGATGAGAAGCATCAGTTCTTCATTGAGGCACCTTAGTTCATTGATTGCTTTCTCCTATGTGCCTTGATCAGGGGCTACAGCAGACCAAGTAATCCCTTCCTCAAGCCAGTGATCTCGGGTTCAAGCTGGTGAGCTGTGCTTAAACCAGATGAGCCCGCGCTCAAGCCAGCAACCTCGGGGTTTCGAACCTGGGTCCTCTGTGTTCCAGTCCAATGCTCTATCCACTCACTGCACCACCACCTTGTCAGGCTCTCTTACTCATTCTATTTTTCTTTCTTTTCCCCCGTTGTGAGGGAACAAGTTACTTCCAACCATGTTAGGAGATTAAGATGTATGATTTGAAGCTGTTGTTATAGTTTAGTCCTTTTTACAGGATGTTTAAATCCCATAAGAAAATGTGTAAGTCCCAAAGAAAAGGAAGTCCACCAAGACTGCCCTAATGCACAACTCCAGGGGCTGTCATCCACCTTGTAGTCAAAGTCACTGCTATCCCTGAAATTTTGTAGTGAACAATCCATGCAGCATGCAGCCACACACGTTAGCTCTGAAGCCTACCATTCAGTCACTTCAACATTTTTATTTTCCTCTTTCCATTGTTTCATTTTTTTTTTTTCATTCATTTTTCTGAAGCTGGAAACAGGGAGAGACGGTCAGACAGACTCCCGCATGCGCCCGACCGGGATCCACCCTGCACGCCCACCAGGGGGGATGCTCTGCCCACCAGGGGGCGATGCTCTGCCCATCCTGGGCGTCGCCATATTGCGACCAGAGCCACTCTAGCGCCTGAGGCAGAGGCCACAGAGCCATCCCAAGCGCCCGGGCCATCTTTGCTCCAATGGAGCCTTGGCTGCGGGAGGGGAAGAGAGAGACAGAGAGGAAAGCGCGGCGGAGGGGTGGAGAAGCAAATGGACGCTTCTCCTGTGTGCCCTGGCCGGGAATCGAACCCGGGTCCTCCGCACGCTAGGCCGACGCTCTACCGCTGAGCCAACCGGCCAGGGCTTCATTTTCTTATACGTGTAAGTATGTATACTTACTAGATGGTATGCATACATAACACTTTGGTTCACCTATACAAGTCTTTTTTTTTTTCCTTTCCAGTGCTGACATTAAACTGGGAGTGTGTGTTTAAAGATTTTATTTACTGATTTTAGAGAAAGGATCAAGAGAAAGAAAGGTGGGGAGAGGGGTACAAAGCATCAACTTGCAGTAGTTGCTTCTCGTATGTGTCTTGACAGGGCAAGATAGGTTTCGAACCATCAACCTCAGCATTCCAGGTCGACGTTATGTCCACTGTGCCATCACAGGTCTGGCAATTGTGTGTGTTTGTGTGCACAGAAGCTTATGTGCACACCTACGTGAAGTATTAAAGTGATAGAAAATATAGTAAAAATATAAAAAATAAATTACATTTGCTAGGATTAAAAATGCTCATAGTGCATAAACAAGATTGCCTTTTCTTACATTTATTAAATGATTACAGCTGGATCAAAGCAAACAATTTAAATAGAAGTAAAGCATTAAATTAATTAATCACTAAGTGATAGAGACTAGTGGTAGATTTCTTGCCATTAGATGAAAGGCATAAACAAACTGGACTAAGGTTAATTGACCAACTCTTTCAGTGATGTTGACATCCACTTTCTTTTGTTTGTATAAATACTGCCCATGATTTAAATCTATATAACACTTTTTATTATTGTAAATAAAATGCTTCATTTAGTTAGTTCTTTGGCTGATACGAGGAAAAATTGTTCTCTGATGAACTAATTCAAGAAAGATCCTTTTAATTTTGAACAGTATTTTATTTCAATACAATTTATGACCAGTAATAGAACTACATACAGGTGGTATCGGATTTCTATGCATTTCTTACCACCATTTAGACATCCCAGATGTTTCCTTTATTCATAATGAGTTAATCCACTGCCATTCATGTACAAGGAAAGAAGAAGGCATGCAAAGGTCTATGCAGCTACAGGGAGCAGAAGATGCAAAAGCCTTGCTAATCTACAAATTTGATAATTCACCCTCAAATAATTGAAAGTTGGATTTATTTGCATTAGAAATGTGTGAATCAGGAACACTAAAATTGAACACATTCTGTGCTGCAATTGAAACAGCACTCAAATGGACTGAACCATGTTTTATCATGTGCGTTTTTTTTCAGACTTTGGTATAGAATTTCCCTACTTATGGAGGAAACAATCTAAAATAAATTAAAACGGTAACTCTACCTCTTGAGATGAATATTCTGCATGCGACGATCTCTCCCTTCTCAAAATTACCATTCAGTTCACTTCAACAGTCATCTTTTGAGCATTATATTCTGCTACTTCTGAGAATTCAAAGATGAATAAAACATGGTCCCTGTTCATAAGTAGTTTTCTTTATTCAAAAGATTGGAAAAAAGTCAGGGATCAAGATATGAGTGGATGAAGCATGTAGGAGGATGCTAAAAGGTGTGTGTGGGGGAGACATTTGGGTCTTAATTTTTATAGCACTCCTTTTATTTTTTATTTTTATATTTTTTAATAGCACTTCTTTTAATAATCACTAACAAATTGTTCTCTGGACCAGATTGCCTCCCCATTTCTTTGTCAACTTTTAGTATTGCCAATCATTCTTGTTTTGTTTATAGTAAGATATTCATCTAATAAGTGTTTATGACAAAACTTCTATGTGCAAGAAGCATTTTCAGTGCTGTCAGTGACACAAAGTTATTGTCTTCCAGGAGCTCATAGTGTGTTGCTTGAGAAGACTATCATGTGAGCAGTCAACTCCAAAACAAGTCAAATGATGGTTAAAATAATGATAGAATTATAGATAGCATGTAATGGAAGGTGAAGTAAGGGTTTTTCACAGAGAAGCAGGTTCTTGATCAAGATTTCACCACTGGTAAGGAGCAGAGTTGAGATTTGAGATTAGAGCTTTCTGTCTCCAAGATCCGCATTCTTTTCACTTAAAAGTTGCAAAACACAATATTATAAATATGGGGTTTTATCACAAGAATATGCAACATTAAAATTGTTTTCAGCATTCCATGTGGAACTTCTACTAATTATATAATCTCAACCAATTTGGTATCCTTCAGAGCTTTTTACACATGACCAGAAGGGGAAAAAGATAATTGTTCCTTTACCATGCAGTGGAAAGAACATGAATACTGAAGTATATTTTTACTTAGGTGCTCTGAGCTTCAATTCTCTCATCTATAAGAACTTTGCTGTGTTGTAGTAAAGATTAAATGAGATGGTTAATGCACAGTCCATGGCACAGTGTATGTCACTGAATGCCCACTCCAGAAAGGTGAATCATCTTCTCTTGAGTTCAGAGAAAATATACTTTTACATCAATCTGAGAAGATATATTAGAGCTGGCAAGGATTGAGGGAGTATTTTTGTTTACCTCCCTTATTGCCCAGAGTTGAGCATGGAAACCCAGTGCTTTGATATGCTTTTCTCAGGGTCACATAGACCGATGTAAGCAGAGTAAGTTTTATTATATTTCACTTAGTTTTCTGTGGCTGGTGAAGGGACACTCTACTTCCAAGAGCACACTAGGGAACTGGCCTGGATTTAGGGGATTATTGTCATCCTTTCTGGTTCAAATATAAGACTGTGTGAAAATAATGTGTTTTAATCACTAATTATATTAAACTTTTTAAAAATTTATTTTCAGCTTTCCTCAGATATAACAACATATAACATTGTGTAAATTGAAGAAGTACAATGTAATGATTTAACTTATGTACAAATGTCAAAATCATTACTACAATAAGGATAGTTAACACATCTATCACCTCATATCGTTACAATTTGTTTTGTGGAGAGAACTTTGGAAATTTACTCTCTTAGAACTTCCAAATATATAATGAACATTGTTCAGTAACTATATCATCATGCTGTACATTATATCTCTAGAACATATTCATCTTATAACTGGAAATTCGTGACCTTTAAACACCTTTACCCATTTCCTCCACTCCCATTACCCTCACCCCCAGCATCTGGCAATCTCTAGTTTGTTTTCTTTTTCTGTAAATTTGTGTTTTTTTTTTAATTCCACATTTAAATGAGATCAGACAGTATTTGTCTTTTTCTGTCTGGTTTATTTCACTTAGCATAATTCCCTCAAGGTTCATTCATGTCATTGTAACAGATACCAAGATTGCTTTCTTTTTATGGATGAATAATATTCCAAAATATTGGATGGAGCCACAAAAGACCCAGTTTGCCAAAGCAATTCTGAGAAAGAAGAACAAAACTGGAGGCAACACACTTTTGAATTCAAACTTCACTTTAAAGTTATAGTAAGCAGAATAGTATGGTACCGACATAGAAACAAAGAGGTAGACCAATAGAATAGACTCAAAAGCTCAGAAATAAACCCATTATGTGGTCAACTAATATTTGACAAAGGAGTTAAGAATACTCAGTGGAGAAAATACAGTCTTTTCAATAAATGGTACTGGTAAAACTGAATATTCATATGCAAAAGAATGAAACTGGGCTCCTATCTTATACCTTTCAAAAACAATTAATTTGAAATGTATTAAAGACTTACATTTAATACCTCAAGCCATAAAACTTCTAGAAGAAAACATAGAAAAGAAGCTCTTTGACATAGGTCTTAGCAATTTTTTTAGACTATGGCAACCAAAACAAACAACAAAAACAGAAGTAAACAAGTGGGATGACACCAAATTTAGAAGCTTCTGTTGAACAATTTATAGGTTTATTGACACTTCATATTTATTTTCCCATGAATTAATTGTTCCGTATCTTTTACTTAATTTGCAGAAACTTTTGATATAATATGACATTTAATCCTTTGTTGGTTTATCTTATACATTTATTTTCTCTTCAAAAGAGCTGTCCTTTCTTTTTTATCTTTAAATTGTTTAAATTATCTTTTGCAGCTCCAAGTTCTAAATTTTTATGTAGCCCCATCTGCCAAATATGACATGCCCTGAGAAGCTCTCTGTAATTCAGTATAATAATTTTTTTCTCCCATGTCCTAGCACCATTGGTTGAAAACAGTGTCCTTTCTCCACTGAATTGCCTTTGCCCCTTGTAAAAGTCAGTTCTCCATACATGTATGTATCGTTCTATTTCTGGACCCTATTTTGTTCCAATGATATCTTTGTCATATTTACACAAATACCAAACTGGATTTATTACTGTGGCTTTATAATAAGTGTTGAAATCAGGTATTATTACTCTCCAAATGTGTTTTTCTTTTCAAAACTGCATTATCTATTATAGGTCCTTTATATTGCCATATTAATTTCATAACTAGCCTTTCAAATTCTACCAAAAAAAAAAAGCCTACTGGGATTGCATTGACTCTATAGCTCTATTAAAGAGAATTGACATCTTTAAAAGATTAAGCCTTCTGACTCATGAGCAAAGTATAGGTATTTATTCAGATTTTCTTAAATTAATCTCAGTAATGTTTTGGAATGTTTAATGTACAAGTGTTTCATATTTTTTGCCAGATTCATTCCTAAATGTTTCATTTTTTAATGCTATTGTAAATTATATTATTTTAATATTTTTAATTTTAAATTGTCATTGCTGGTATGTAGAAATGCAATCTATCTTTACACATTAATCTTATATCCTGCAAGTTTTTTTTTCTTTCTTTTTTTTATTTTTTTGTATTTTTCTGAAGCTGGAAACGGGGAAAGACAGTCAGACAGACTCCCGCATGCGCCCAATCGGGATCCACCCTGCACGCCCACCAGGGGGCGACGCTCTGCCCACCAGGGGGCGATGCTCTGCCCCTCCAGGGCGTCGCTCTGTTGCGACCAGAGCCACTCTAGCGCCTGGGGCAGAGGCCAAGGAGCCATCCCCAGCGCCCGGGCCATCTTTGCTCCAATGGAGCCTCGCTGCGGGAGGGGAAGAGAGAGACAGAGAAGAAGGAGAGGGGGAGGGGTGGAGAAGCAGATGGGCGCTTCTCCTGTGTGCCCTGGCTGGGAATCGAACCCGGGACTTCTGCACGCCAGGCCGACGCTCTACCACTGAGCCAACTGGCCAGGGCCATATCCTGCAAGGTTTTTAAACTCACAAACTCACTTATTATTGTTAGTAGCTTTTTAGTAGATCTCTTATGTTTTTCTACAAAGACAATCATATATGAAAATGATGACAATTTTAATTCTGCCTTAATGTAAAATGTTTAATAGAGATAGTGAGAGCATACATCCTTGTCTTGGTCCTAGTCTTAGGGAAAAGCATTCCACCTTCAAATTTAAGTATGTATTATGCTAGTTGTAGATATTTATTTATTTATTTATTTTTGTAGATGACCTTTATAAGGTGGAGGAAATTACTTTTAGTTTGCTAAGAGTTTTTTTTTTTTTTTAATCAGGAACGGATGTTGGATTTTTTTCAGAGACATTATATATGTTTATTGAACAGACAATTTGGCTTTCTTTTTTAGTTGTGTTAATATAATGGATTATATAATTTAATTTTTAAATATAAGACAACTTTTCTGGGATAAACCCAATTTGGTCATAATGTTTTATCCCTTTTATGTACTATTATTAGAGTTGACTTACTAAATTTTGTGTAGTATTCTTTATCTATGTCACAAGGGCTATTGTTTGTAGTTTTATTTTTTTCATAATGTCTTTGTATGGTGGGACTCACAGAATGAGTTGAGAGGTTCTCCTCTTCTTCAATGTTTTGGGAAGAGTTTGTATAGAATTAGAATTACTTCTTACTTAAATGCTTAGAAGAATTCACTAGTGAAGCCATCTGAATCTGGAGTTTTCTTGTGGGAAGGATTTAACCCAAAAATCAATTTCTTAAATAGATACAAATATATTTAAGTTATCTACTTCTTCTTCAGTGAGTTTTTGTAGTTTTTGTCTTTCTTGGGTTGGTCCAGTTCATTTGAATTGTCAAACTTATGGGCTTAAAGTTGTTGTTAATATTCCTTTATCCTTTTTTTTTTCTTTTTTAAAGAGTCAGGGAGAGGAATAGATAGGGACAGACAGACAGGAACAGAGAGAGATGAGAAGCATTAATCATCAGTTTTTTGTTGCGACACCTTAGTTGTTCATTGATTGCTTTCTCATATGTACCTTGACCATGGGCCTTCAGCAGACCAAGTAACTCCTTGCTCGAGCCAGTGACTTTGGGTCCAAGCTGGTGAGCTTTTTGCTCAAACCAGATGAGCCCGTTCTCAAGCTGGCGACCTCGGGGTCTCGAATCTGGGTCCTCTACACCGCAGTCCGATGCTCTATCCACTGTGCCACTGCTTGGTCAGGCTCCCTTATTCTTTTTTTTTTTTTTTTTTAATTTTTTTTTTTTTTTCCATTTTTTTCTGAAGCTGGAAACGGGGAGAGACAGTCAGACAGACTCCCGCATGCGCCCGACCGGGATCCACCCGGCACGCCCACCAGGGCGACGCTCTGCCCACCAGGGGGCGATAATCTGCCCATCCTGGGCGTCGCCATGTTGCGACCAGAGCCACTCTAGCGCCTGGGGCAGAGGCCAAGGAGCCATCCCCAGCGCCCGGGCCATCTTTGCTCCAATGGAGCCTCGGCTGCGGGAGGGGAAGAGAGAGACAGAGAGGAAAGCGCGGCGGAGGGGTGGAGAAGCAAATGGGCGCTTCTCCTGTGTGCCCTGGCCGGGAATCGAACCCGGGTCCTCCGCACGCTAGGCCGACGCTCTACCGCTGAGCCAACCGGCCAGGGCTCCCTTATTCTTTTAATACCTGTAGAATCTATATAATGTCACCTCTCTTATTCCTAATATTGATGACTTGTGTCATCTTACTTTTTTTCTGATCAGTTCAGAGATTTATCTTTTTGTCTGTTTTAAATTTTATTTAGAAAATTAAATTATTTCCACTAATTTAATCTATGTTTTTGGTTTTTTTTTCTTTCTTTTTTTTTTTTTTGTATCTTTTTGAAGCTGGAAACGGGGAGGCAGTCAGACAGACTCCCGCATGCCACTGGGATCCACCCGGCACGCCCATCAGGGGACGATGCTCTGTCTAATATTTGACAAAGGAGTTAAGAATACTCAGTGGAGAAAATAGTCTTTTCAATAAATGGTACTGGTAAAACTGAATATTCATATGCAAAAGAATGAAACTGGGCTCCCATCTTATACCTTTCAAAAACAATTAATTTGGGGCGTCGCTCTGTTGCGACCAGAGCCACTCCAGCGCCTGAGGCAAAGGCTATGCAGCCATCCCCAGCACCAGGGCCATCTTTGCTCCAATGGAGCCTCGGCTGCGGGAGGAGAAGAGAGAGACAGAGAGGAAGGAGAGGGGGAGAGGTGGAGAAGCAGATGGGCGCCTCTCCTGTGTGCCCTGGCTGGGAATCGAACTCAGGACTTCTGCACGCCAGGTCGATGCTCTACCACTGAGCCAACCGGCCAGGGCCTCTATATTTTATTTTTTGATTTCTGCTCTGACCTTTATTAATTCCTTTCTTTTGTTTATTTTGAGTTTAATTTGCCTCCTCCTTTTACTAGTTTTTAAAAGTAGAAGCTGAAGTCATTGATTTGAGATCTTTCTTCTTTTCTAATATAATCTTTAGTGCTATAAATTTCCCCCTAGGTGTTGCTTTGGTAAATATCACTAAGTTTTATATCTTTGATTTCACTTTCATTCATTAAGAAATAATTTTTAACTTTCTTTTTGATTACTGCCTTAATCCATCTGTTTCTTATGTGTTTTATTTGATGTCTACATATTTGGGGGTTTCCCCAAGATCTTTATTAATTTATAACTTAATTTCTCTGTGGTGCAAGAACATACTTTGTATGACTTGAATCTTGTTATATTTATTGAGACTTGTTTTATAGCACAATATTGTCTATCTTTGTAAAATATTTCATATGCACTTGAAAAGAATGTGTATTCTGTTGTTGTTGGATAGAGTGTTCTATTATGTCTATTAGGTCAACATGGTAGTATTTACAGAATGTATGTCATTACTGATTTTGGGCTGATTTGTATAATTAATTATTGAGGAAACATTGTTGGAATTTTTTAGTAGAATTTTTGATTTTCTATTTCTTCTCATAATTCAATTAATTTTTTATTTTATTTTATTTTTTTCTTTTTTCCAAAGCTGGAAACGGGGAGAGACAGTCAGACAGACTCCCGCATGCGCTGGACCGGGATCCACCCGGCACGCCCACCAGGGGCAACGCTCTGCCCACCAGGGGGTGATGCTCTGCCCCTCCGGGGCGTCGCTCTGTCGCGACCAGAGCCACTCTAGCGCCCTGGCCATCTTTGCTCCAATGGAGCCTTGCTGCGGGAGGGGAAGAGAGAGACAGAGAGGAAGGGGGGGGGTGGAGAAGCAAATGGGCGCTTCTCCTATGTGCCCTGGCCGGGAATCGAACCCGGGTCCCCCACACGCCAGGCCGACGCTCTACCGCTGAGCCAACTGGCCAGGGCCTTCAATTAATTTTTACTTCACATAATTTGAAGCTTTATTAGGTGAATAAATGTTTTAATTATTTAATTTGTTTATATTTATGATTTAAAATCAAATTTATTGGGATGACGTTGGTTCATAAAATTATATAGGTTTCAGGTGTAAAATTCTGTAATGTATCATCTGTATATTGTATTGTGTGTTCACCAAGTCAAGTCTCCTTCCATCACCATTTATCCTTCTATACCATCTTCTACCTCCTCCCACCCCCTTCCACTCTGATAATCAGCATGCTGTTGTCTGTGTCTATGAGTATTTTGTTTGTATTTTATTTTTTGCATAATTCCTTCTGGATTGTTATACTCTTTTTTTTTCTGAAGTGCGAAGCAGGGAGGCAGAGAGACTCCTGCATGCGCCCGACCGAGATCCACCTGGTAAGTCCACTAGGAGTGGTGCTCTGCCCATCTGGGGTGTTGCTCAAGTGCAACCAGAGCCATTCAAGTGCCTGAGGTGGAGGCCATGGAGCCATCCTCAGCATCTGGGCCAACTTTGCTCCAAGGGAGCCTTGGCTGCAGGAGGGGAAAAGAGAGAGAAAGAAAGGAGAGGGGGAGGGGTGGAGAAGCAGATGGGCACTTCTCCTTTGTGCCCTGTCAGGGAATCAAACCCAGGATATCCTCATGCTGGGCCGATGCTCTACCACTGAGCCAACTTGCCAGAGCCTATACTCTTTTGTTTAAATGACCTATTTATTATTACTAACTGTCCTTTTAAAATCTCTGGTAATATTCTTTGCTCTGAAATTTACTTTGAAGATAATTAAAGTTAATTATTTTTATTACTATTAGTGTGATATATTTTTCCATTCTTTTACTTTATTTTCTGGGGGTTTTTTTTACTTTATTCATTTTAGAGAGAGAGAGAGAGAGAGAGAAGAGTGGAGGAGCAGGAAGCATCAGCTCCCATATGTGCCTTGACCAGGCAAACCCAGGGTTTTGAACTGGCAACCTCAGCATTCTAGGTTGACACTTTATCCACTGTTCCACCATAGGTCAGGTAATTCTTTTAGTTTTAACCTACTGGTGTTTTTGTCTTTAAAATATATTTCTTATAGACAGCATATAATTGTCTTGCTTTAAGTGAAATACTTAAGTTATCAAATGTTGGCTTGAGACTAGGAAAACACTCATATATTGAAAAGAATGTAAATTGGTGCAATCTTTCAGAAAGCAATTTGGCACATACATGTTTTTTACCTTTAATCTGTTATATGACCTTATGCTTCAGAAATATTTGCACTGCAAAACAAAGATATACTTCTAAGAATACTAATTTTAGTGATGCTTATAATAGTAAAAAATTGAAATAATCTAATTTAGAGTTTGATAAATTATTATATATACACAGTGAAGTATTATTAATGTAGTTTTAAAAATGAAGCAGGTCTCTATATAAATCTAAAGTTATTTACAATATGATTTTGGGTGAAAATATCAAGTTTCAGAAAATGTTGTCAGGTATGGTGCCATTTTTAAAAAATAAATGTTTATTAAGTGCATTATATACTAAGAATTGAGCTATTATTTAGAGGTCCAACACAGAACATGACAGGCCAAGTTCCTGCAACTGTGGAGTTAAAGAGTTGTTAATAATGATTACCACTGAGGAATGAAATAGTTGGGGATAGGGTAGGGAGGATGTTTACTTTTTACATATTTAGACTGTTACTTTTGCCAAAAAGCAACTTTGGCTTTTGCAATTTAAAAATTAAATACAATTTTCAATTATATTTTCAAATATTTCAAATAGTGATAAAGCTAATTAGTGTTTTAAGAGTGTGAAGAAATGAGTACTCACTCTCTTGGTGACTTTTTAATTGAATTTATTTGGGTGACATTGGTTAATAAAATTATACAGGTTTCAGGTGCAAAATTATGCAACACATGTATTGTGTGTTCACCACCCCAAGTCAAACCTCCTTCCAGCTCCATTTATTCCCTCTTTACCCCCTTCAGCCTCCCCACAATCTCCTCCCCTTTGATAATCACCATACTGTTGTCTGTGTCTATGAGTTCTTTTGTTTTTGTTTTTCACTTAATTCTTTCACTTTTTTACACCCAGCTTCCAACCCAGCTTCCCACCCACCTCCCCTTGGACAGCTGTCAGTCTTTTATTCAGTTTCTATGAATCTGTTTCTATTTTGTTTGTTAGTTTATTTTCTTAATTGGATTCCACATATAAATGAAGTCATATGGTACTCGTCTTTCTCTGATTGGCTTATATCACTTAGCATAATGCTCTCTAGGTCCATCCATGCTGTTGTAGAGAGTTAAGATTTCCTTCTTCTTCTTTTTTTTTTTTGTATTTTTCTGAAGCTGGAAATGGGGAGAGACAGTCAGACAGACTCCCGCATGCGCCCGATGGGGATCCACCCCGCACGCCCACCAGGGGGCGAAGCTCTGCCCACCAGGGGGCTATGCTCTGCCCCTCCAGGGCATCGCTCTGCCGCGATCACTCTAGCGCCTGGGGCAGAGGCCAAGGAGCCATCCCCAGCGCCCGGGCCATCTTTGCTCCAATGGAGCCTTGGCTGCGGGAAGGGAAGAGAGAGACAGAGAGGAAGGAGGGAGGAGGGGTGGAGAAGCAAATGGGCGCTTCTCCTATGTGCCCTGGCCGGGAATCGAACCCCGGTCCCCCACACGCCAGGCCGACGCTCTACCGCTGAGCCAACCGGCCAGGGTCTTTCCTTCTTCTTTTTAATGGCCGACTCATGTTCCAATTGTATAAATGTACCACAGCTTTTTTATTCACCCATCTACTGATGGGCACTTGGGCTGTTTCCAAATCTTAGCTATTGTGAATAATGCTGCATTGAATACAGGGGTGCCTAAATTCTTTTGATTTAGTGTTTCAGGTTTCTTCAGATAATTTCTGAGAAGTAGAATCAGTGGGTCATAGGCAGTTCTATTTTTAACTTCTGAGGTATCTCCATACTGCTTTTCACAGTGGCTGCACCAGTCTACATTCCCACCAACATACAGGAGAATTCCCTTTTCTCCACACCCTCGCCTATACTTGTTGTTTGGTTGACTTATTGATGATAGCCATTCTGATAGGTGTCAGGTGATATCTCATTGTGGTTTTAATTTGCATTTCTCTGATAATTAGTCACACTGAGCATCTTTCCATATGTCTATTGGCCATCTGTATTTTCTTTTTAAAAAAGGGTCTATTTAGGTTCTTTGCCCATTTTTAAATTGGATTGTTGTTTGTTTGTTTGTTTTTGGTATTGAGTTTTATAAGTTCTTTATAAATTTTGAATATTAATTCCTTATCAGTGAATATGTTCTCCCATTCAGTGGGTTGTTTTTTAATTTTTAATTTTTGGTGGCTTCCTTTGCTGTGCACAAACATTTTAGTTTGAGGTAGTCCCAATTTTTTGTTTCACTTGCTGGAGGAGCTATATCAGAAAAAATATTGCTATGAGAAATATTCAAGATTTTACCACCTGTTTTCTTCTAAGATTTTTATGGTTTTCAGATTAATATTTAAGTCTTTAATCCATTTTGAGTTTATTTTTGTGTATGGTGTGAGAAGGTGATCTAGTTTCTTTTTTTTTTAATGTATCTATCCAGTTTTCCCAGCATCATTTATTGAAAAGGTTATCTTTACCCCATCGCATATTCTTGCCTCCTTTGTCAAATATTCCTTATCCATAAAGGTGTAAGTTTATTTCTGAAGTCTATTCTGTTTCGTTGAGCTATATGTCTGTTTTCCTGCCTGTGCTATGCTGTTTGATTACTATGGTCTACTTGATATTCTCCAACTCTGTTCTTGTTTCATAATATTGCTTTGGCTATTCAGGGTATTTTGTGGTTTCATATAAATTATTGGAATATTTGCTCTAGTTCTGTGAAATATGCCATTGATATATTGATAAGAATTGGATTGAATCTATAGATTGCTTTGGAAAATATGGACTATTAAATTATATTAATTCTTCCTACCTATGAACATGGTATATGATCCTACTTATTTGTATCTTCTTCAATTTCTTTCTTCAGGTCTTATAATTTTTCAAGTACAAGTGTTTTACATAAATTTATTTCCAGATATTTTATGTTTTTAAAGTGATTGTGGCCTGCCCAGGTGGTGGCGCAGTGAATAGAGCATCAGACTGGGATGTGGAGGACCCAGGTTCGAGACTCCAAGGTCGCCAGCTTAAGTGCGGGCTCATCTGGTTTGAGCAAGGCTCACCGGCTTGAGCTCAAGGTCACTGGCTTGAGCAAGGGATCACTCCGTCTGCTGTAACCCCCTGGTCAAGGCACATATAAGAAGCAATCAATGAACAACTAAGGAACTGCAACGAAGAATTGATGTTTCTCATCTCTCTCCCTTCCTGTCTGTCTGTTCCTATCTGTTCCTCTCTCTGACTCTCTCTGTCTCTGCCCCCCCAAAATAAATAAATAAATAAAGTGATTGTTGAATGGTATTGTTTTCTTAGTTTCCCATTTTGATAGTTCATTGTTGATGTATAAAAATGCAACTGATTTCTGGATATTCACTTAGTATCCTGCTACTTTATTTAATTCATTTATCACTTCTATTGGATTTTTTCTATAGTCTTTTGGATTCTTTACACACAGTATTATGTCCTCTGCAAATAATGGCAGCTTTACATCTTTCTTTCCAATTTGGATACCTTTTATTTTTTTCTTGTCTGATTGCTATAACTCGGACTTCCAGTACTACGTGGAATAAGAGTGGTGAAAGTGGACATCTCGTCTTGTTTTCATTCTTAAGGGAAATGCTTGTAGTTTTCCCTTGTGAGTATGATGTCGGCTGTGGGTTTGTCATGTATGGTCTTTATTATGTTGAATTATGTTGCCTCTATTCTCAGTTTGTTGAGAGTTTTTATTATGAATGGGGGCTTGATTTTATCAACTGCTTTTTCTGTATCTATTGATATTATCTTGTGACTTTTACCCTTCATTTTATTTATGTGGTGTGTCACACATTGATTTGCAGGTATTGTGTCAACCTTGCATACCTGGAATAAATCCCACGTGATCATGATATATGACCTTTTTAATGTACTGCTGAATTCAATTTGCTAACATTTTGTTGAGGATTTTAGCATCCATGTTCATCACAAATATTAGTCTATAACTTTCTTTCTTTGTAGTGTATTTATCTGATTTTGGAATTAGGATACTGTTGACCTTGTAAAATGAGCTTGGGAGTCTTTCCTCCTCTTGAATTATTTGCAGTAACTTGAAAAGAGAAAGTGTTAGTTCTTTGTATGTTTGGTAAAATTCACCTGTGAAGCCCTCTGGTCCAGTACTTTTATTTGTTGAGAGTTTTTTGATTACTGCTTCAATTTCACTAGTTGTAATATGTTTATTCAGATTCTCTAATTCTTTCTGATTTAGTTTTGGAAAATAATATGTTTCTAAGAATCTATCCATTTTGTACTCATAGTCCAATTTGTTGACATATAGTTGTTTGTAATATTTCTTACAACCTTTTGTATTTTTTTGTTTTGTTATCAGTTGTTACTTCTCTTTCATTTCTGATTTTATTTATTTGGGTCTTTTTCTTTTTCTTGATGAGTCTGGATAAAGGTTTCTCAATCTTATTTATCTTCAAAGAACCAGCTTTTGGTTTCATTGATCTTTTGTATTATTTTGTAGACTCTGTTTTGTTTATTTGTGCTCTGAGTTTTATTATTTCCTTCCTTCTACTCACTTTGGTCTTTGTTTTTTGTTCCTTTTCAAGGTCCTTTAAGTATAAAGTTAGATTGTTCATTTGAGATTTTTCTTGTTTCTTGAGGTAGGCTTATATGCTATAAATTTCTCTTTTGAGACTGCTTTCACTGTGTCTCATAAATTTTTGGTTGTTGTATTTTTATTTTCATTTGTTTCATGGTATGTTTTGATTTCTTCCTTAATTTCATTGTTAACACATTCATTATTTAGTAACATGTTATTTAGCCTCCATGTCTTTGTGTGTTTTTCATTTTCTCTTGTGATTGATATGTTTTTCATTTTTTCTTGTGATTGATTTCTTTTTTTCTTTTCTTTTTTTTTTTTTTTTTTTTTTTGTATTTTTCTGAAGTTGGAAACAGGGAGGCAGTCAGACAGACTCCCGCATGCACCTGACCGGGATTCACCTGGCATGCCCACCAGGGGGCGATGCTCTGCCCATCTGGGGCATTGCTCTGCCACAAGCAGAGCCATTCTAGCGCCTGAGGCAGAGGCCATGGAGCCATCCTCAGCACCCGGGCCAACTTTGCTCTAATGGAGCCTTGGCTGCGGGAGGGGAAGAAAGAGAGAGAGAGGAAGGAGAGGGGGAGGGGTGGAGAAGCAGATGGGTGCTTCTCCTGTGTGCCCTGGCCGGGAATCGAACCCAGGACTCCTGCATGCCAGGCCGACACTCTACCACTGAGTTAACCAGCCAGGGCCGTGATTGATTTCTAGTTTTATTATTATGATCAGAGAAGATACCTGATAGAATTTTCTTCTTCTTCTTCTTCTTCTTCTTCTTCTTCTTCTTCTTCTTCTTCTTCCTCTTCCTCTTCCTCTTCTTCTTCTTCCTCTTCCTCTTCCTCCTCCTCCTCCTCCTCCCCTTCTTCTTCTTCTTCTTCCTCCTCCTCCTCCTCCTCCTCCCCTCCTTCTTCTTCTTCTTCTTCTTCTTCTTCTTCTTCTTCTTCTTCTTCTCCTTCTCTTCCTCCTCCTCCTCTTTCTTTATTATAATAATTTTTCTTTCTTCTTATTTTTAGAGAGAGAGAGAAAGAGGCAGGGAGAGAGAGAAAGGAATATGTGTGCACCCTGACCAGGAAATCAAACCAGCAACCTCCATGCTTTGGGACAATGTTCCAACTGACCTGGTTATCTAGACAGAGTTTCTTTTCTTTCTTTTTATTTTTAAATTATTTTTTTCAGAGAGACAGAGAGGAAAGGAGAGAGGAAGGGGTGGGGGAAGGGAAACATTCATCTATTCCACTCAGTCATGCTTGTGCTTCCTGTGTGTACCCTGACAGAGGATCAAACCTGCAACCTTGTTGTTTCGAGACAATGCTCTTAACCAACTGAGCTAACTGGCCAGGGCCATGGAGTCCATCTTTTTAAATGTATTGAGACTTGCTTTGTGTCCTAACATGTGGTTTATCCTAGAAAATGTTCCATGTGCACTTGAAAAAAAATGTATATTCTGCTGCTTTTAGGGTGAAATACTCTAAAGATATCAATTAAATCCAGGTGATTGAGCATGTCATTTAAGCCTCCATTTCCTTGTTGATTTTTTGTCTGAAAGATCTACCCATTGATGTCAATGTGATGTTAAAATCCCCTACTATGGCCTGACTAGGCAGTGGCACAGTGGATAGAGTGTTGGACTGGGATACAGAGAACCCAGGTTTGAACCTCAAGGTCACCAGCTTGAGCACAGGCTCATCTGGTTTGAGCAAGGCTCACGAGCTTGAGCCCAAGGTCACTGGCTTGAGCAAAGGATCACTTGGACTGCTGTAGCCCCCTGGTCAAGGCACATATGAGAAAGTAATCAATGAACAACTAAGGTGTTGCAACAAAGAATTTATGCTTCTCATATCTCTCCCTTCTTGTCTGTCTGTCTCTATCTGTCCCTTTCTCTGTCTCTCTCTGTTTCTGTCATACATACAAAAAAATCCCCTCCTATGACTTTATTACTTCAATCTCTCCCTTTATGCTCATAAAGATTTGCTTTACAATATTTTGTGCTCCTGTGTTGGGTGCACAAATGTTTACAGAGGTTATATTTTCTTGTTGGATTTCTCCCTTTACCATTGTGTAGTGTTTTTCTTTGTCTCTTACTACAACCTTTGTTTTAAAGTCTATTTTGTCAGATATAAGTTTTGCTACCCCTGCTTTTTTAAAATTTCTATTTGCATGAAATATATTTTTTCATTTCTTTACTTCTAGTTTGTGTGCATCTTTTGTTCTGAGGTGGGTCTCTTGCAGATAGCATATATATGGTTCTTCTTATTCTTTCAGTTCCAGTATATCTTTTGATTGGAATATTTAAGTCACATTTAAAATGATTATTGATAGGTATGTATTTATTGCTATTTTATTCTTTTACTTATGTTCTTCTCTTCTTCTCCTTCTTCCTTTTCTTCCTCCTCCTCCTCCTCTCCTCCTCCTCCTCCTCCTCCTCCTCTTTCTTCTTCTTCTTCTTCTTCTTCTTCTTCTTCTTCTTCTTCTTCTTCTTCTTCTTCTTCTTCTTCTTCTTCTTCTTCTTCTTCTCCTCCTCCTCCTCCTCCTCCTTCTCCTCCTCCTCCTCCTCCTCCTCCTGGTCAGAGAAGGTGGGCATAGTCCACAGAGAGAATTGTGATGAGGAGGATAATCCATACCTATGTGTTTGGTTCACAGATCAACAGGTGATTTATTTCTAAATACATCAAATCTTGGGTAGCTCTTATTAGGGCTACTAACCATTAGACCATGGATAATTTATTTAAATTGTCAATGTCTTGTTTCCTCATTTGTGGCATAGGGATAATACTATAGTGTCTTTCTTATAAGGTTGTAGTATGAAGTTTAAATATATTTAAGAATTTAGCACAGTACCTTCAGTAAAAGCTCAATATATATTAACTATTAATAATTAGAGTAACGCCTGACCTATGGTGGTGCAGCGAATAAAGCATTGACCTGGAATGCTGAGATGGCCAGTTTGAAACCCTGGGCTTGCTTGGTCAAGGCACATATGGGAGTTGATGCTTCCTGCTCCTCTCCTCCTTCTCTTTCTCTTTTTCCCTCTCTCTTCCTTTCCAAAAATGAGTAAAAAATAGAGTAACAATATTAATCTATATTAATATGAGAGAATGCATATGGTTATATTAAATGATAAATGAACTATTATGTTAGGCAGAAATAGTAGAAAACTTTCAGAGGATATTCAGAAGAAGGAATGAGAAATAAAGATTATTACTGTTGCAGAAACAAATAGATGAACTGATTTTAAGACGGGAATAGTTAACATTATTGAATGCTTATGAGACATGGCCAGTCAGATGAACACTGTAAAGCATTTATTGAATTTCACATTATCAAGTCACCTTAGAAAAACCTGTATCAACCAAAAAAATGAGAATGTAGTAGAAATGAGAAATAAATCCTGAATTAAGAAATAGGTTGATAGGTAAGTAAATGGAGAACATGAAGTGTATATTAATTTTTGAACAAGCTCAGCTGTGAAGAAAGAGTGTTTTGGAAAAAAGCTAGCAGAGAGGAATATAGATATAAACTGCAAAAGAGAAAGGAGAGTAGCTAGGGCAAGGACACCAAGGAGGCAGAAGAAAATGTTACACAACTGTACTTGTGGGGAAAAAAATCTCCAAGTGAGAATTTTCACCACTTCACTCAGTAGAAAATTTTTCTACTCTTTTTTAAAATATATTTCTTTCTTATTTTTAAACTATTATTTTTTATTTAATCATTCTTTTAGAGAAGAGAGACAGAGAAAGAGACAGAAAGAGAGAAAAGAGGGGAGGAGGAGGAAGCATCAACTCCCACATGTGCCTTGACCAGGCAAGCCCAGGGTTTTGAACTGGCGACCTCAGCATTACAAATTGACACTCTATCCACTGCGCTACCACAGGTCAGGTTTTTCTACTCTATTGATGATGTATTTTGATGAACAAAATTTCATAATTTTAATATAATAAAAAACCCAATCTTTTCTATTATTGTCAGAGATTTTATGTCTTATATAATTTTTTACCTCAAGTTCAGACAGATGTTCTATATTATTTTATAAAAATCTTAAAAATTTGCAATTCATACTTAAATCCATAATTCATGTGCAACTGAACTTTGTATGTAATTAGGAGGTAAATATTCAATTTTATTTTTAAAATATGGATAGCCTGATTATCTTTATCCATGAATATTCAGTGGTACCATTGTCATATAAATGGTATTCAGGAGCCACCTCATAGTAATTTCATTGAAAAATGATTGTTAGCATCTCTCCCCAACTCAAATTCAGTAAAACTACACTGGTAGCTTGAAAGTAATAAAGTTTGTAGTGTTTGTATCATGGAAATCAGCAAACAACTACAAACCAAAACTTTTTTGGCTGGAGAGCTGGCTTATTTATAATGAATGCTTTTTAAAGAATATTCTAGATTTGGGGAGCAAATGTTTTAGTTATTCTTGCTGCATTTATGTTAATGAGTGAAATTGATCTCAAATTTTCATTCTTGTAATATCCTTGCTTGAATTCGGTATCAAAATTATACTATTGTTATAATTTAGTTGAAGAGTACTTTCTTTCTATTCTCTGGATAGTTTGACTAAACTGGAATAAACTCTTCCCAGCAGAACTTCCCTTTCATTAAAAAGACTGTTCTTTTTCCATTAAATGGTCTTAGCATCCTTGTCGAAAATCATTTGGCCACAGATGTATGGGTTTATTTCCATGGTCTGAGGGCCTAATTTTGTGCTGGTAATAACCTGTTTTTTTAATTGATTTAATTTTTCTATTTAGTGAGAGGAGGGGAGGCAGAGACAGACTCCTGCATGCACCCCAACCGGGAATCACCCTGCAAGCCCACTAGGGGGCGAAGTTCTGCCCATCTGGAGCCATCCTCAGCGGCCAGAGACAACTTGCTCCAATTGAGCAATGGCTGCAGGAGGAGGAGAAGAGGAAGAGAGAAGTGAGAGGGAGAGGGTTGGAGAAGCAGGTGGGTGCTTCTCTCTGTGCCCTGACTGGGAATCTAACCCTGGAGAATCTTACCCTGGACATCCACATGCTGGGCCCATGCTCTACCACTGAGCCAAATGGCTAGGGCCATCCTGTTTTGATTACTGTTGCTTTGTAGTAAGTTTCTAACCAGAGAGTGTGAGGCCTCCAACATGGTTCTTTTTAAAGATTATTTTGGCTATTTGGAGTTCCTTGCAATTTCATATGAATTTAAGAATTGGCTTTTCTATTTTTGTCAAAAAAAAAAAAGCCATTGGAATTTTGAAAGGAATTTTAGTGAATCTGTAGATCACTTTGGCTAGTATTGCCATCTAATAATACTGTTTTCAAATCCATAGACATAGGATATATTTCCATTTATTTATCTGTTTAATTTATTTTGACAATTATTTTATTTTATTTATTGATTTTTAGAGAGAGGGGAGAGAGAGAGAGAAGGGGGAGGAGCAGGAAGCATCAATTCCCATATGTGCCTTGACCAGGCAAGCCCAAGGTTTCGAACCGGCAACCTCAGTGTTCCAGGTCGACACTTTATCCTACTGCGCCACCACAGGTCAGGTCTTGACAATTTTTTATACTAATCATTGTATAAGACTTGCACCTCCTTGCTTAAATTTATTCTGGACTATTTTTGTTTCTGGGATGCTATTTTAAATGCAATTTTATTCTTAATTTCTTTTTCAGATTATTTACTCTTGGTGTAGTTAGCAAAGTTACTATTACTTTTTGATTGTTGATCTTATGTGCTGAAACCTGCTGAATTAGTTTATTAGTTCTTTTATGAATTTCTTGGAGGGGAAGAAATTTTCTATATAAAGTATAATGTTATTGGTGAATAAGAATAGTTTTTCTTTTTTCAAATTTGTATGCCTTTTTTTTTTCCCCCTTGACTAACTGCTCTGGCTATAACTTCCAGTGTAAAGTTGAATAGCACTAGTGATAGTGGGTATCCTTGTTTGTTCCTGATCTTACTGGGAAAACTTTTAGTCATTCACTATTGAGTACAATATTTGCAGTTTTCCAGTGGTGGTTTAGGTCTAGATTTATATATATATAAAAATCTATATTTAATATATAAATAAATATATATTTATTTATTTTTATTTTATTTTTTTCTGAAGCTGGAAATGGGGAGAGACAGTCAGACAGACTCCCACATGCGCCTGACCGGGATCCACCCGGCACTCCCACCAGGGGGCGATGCTCTGCCCCTCTGGGGGGGGTCGCTCTGCCAAGACCAGAGCCACTCTAGCACCTGGGGCAGAGGCCATCCCCAGCGCCCTGGCCATCTTTGCTCCAATGGAGCCTTGGCTGTGGGAGGGGAAGAGAGAGACAGAGAGGAAGGGGGGGGTGGAGAAGCAAATGGGCGCTTCTCCTATGTGCCCTGGCTGGGAATCGAACCCGGGTCCCCCACACGTAGATTTTTTTAAACTGTATTTGCAATATATTGAGCTTCTTAAATCCAACAATTCATGTCTTTAATCAGTTTGGAAAGATTATTATTATCTCATTCATTTTCCTATTCATCTTTTAGTATTGCAAGTATTTATTGTTAGATGTTCTCACTGTATGCTATTTGTTCATCTTTTTATATATATTCTACCTCTTTGGCTTTCTGTGTTGTATTACTAATTATTTATTCATCTCTGTCTAATCTGCTAGTTAGTCCACATGCTGTGTTTTTAAAATTTTATTAATTATATTTTGCATTTCTTAAACATCATGTTGGTTCTTTTATAACTCAACTTATTTTTTATAGACTCATTTTTGGCTACACTTTTATTTATTTATATATAAGACATATTTATTTTATATTCTGTATCAATAATTTTTGTAACTAAAGCTGAAACTCTGAAATTTTTATGCTGACACTTTGTCACAGCTTATTCTTCATATCTCATAATGTTTTCTATGGGTTTATGTTCCTTGAAATTTTCTTAGTGGAAATTTTTGAGACCTAAGTTGAAGTTGAATTTCTTTTTTTTGTTGTTTTGACAGAGAGAGACAGAGAGAGAGTCAGATAGGGACAGACAGACAGGAACGGAGAGAGATGAGAAGCATCAGTTTTTCATTGCGACACCTTAGTTGTTCATTGATTGCTTTCTCAAATGTGCCTTAACCATGGGGCTACAGCAGACCGAGCAACCCCTTGCTCAAGCCAGCAACCTTGGGTCCAAGCTGGTGAGCTTTGCTCAAACCAAATGAGCCCACGCTCAAGCTGGTGACCTCGGGGTCTCAAACCTGGGTCCTCCGCATCCCAGTCTGATGCTCTATCCACTGCGCCACTACCTGGTCAGGCTGAAGTTGAATTTCTTGAAAGAGATTTGTTTTAGTTTCTGCTTAATGTCTGGGACACCACCAACCTAGGATTAATTTGAATAAAAATTTCTACTTGTGTTTTTGGGACCATTCATAGTCTGTAAATTCTCTCACCAAACCCAGTTGAGGTTGGGCTTGTAGTCTTGAATTAACAAAAGATGACTTACTGTTTGCCTCTTTTCATGATCAGGACTGAGACAGAAAATTTTCTGTAACATCTCCTTCTATGAGGTAGATTGTTTTCTAGTTTACTCTCTGAGGATATTGCTTTTTTTTATTCCCTGCAATATGCTGTAATATAATAAATATAATATATATAATGTAATGTAATGTAATGTAATATAATATAATATAATATAATATAATATAATATAATATAATATAATATAATAATATAATCCTGCCTTTTTTGGGCCTACATTGTTTTTTGTCTGTCATACTCAACCTTGTTTTAAACTAAAGCTCTAGGCCACCAATGATTGACAGATACCCAAGGCAGAACCTGGCTTCAGATCTCTCATGTCTCTGGATTTATGATTTCCTCCTTCTTGCTTTTTGTTTTGGCTTCTGAGACTCTCTCTCTTACATTGTTGATAAATCATTCATGCATTTACAAAAAGAAAAAATTTAAACTTAATTAGCTGAGCATTTAAAAAACATTTTTAATAGCTAGTCTGCCAAAAACTATACTTTTATATTATTTCTGAATGAGGATAACCTGTACCAAATTTAGCTCAATCTTTCCCCTACTCTTAAGAGGTCATATTGTATTAGTTTAAATATAACAGTGAAGTGACCATCTTTACTCTGGGTCTATTTGTTGCTTTATTAATTTTTGGAATATTTCCTTGGAATAATTTTTAAGTAGGATTTCTGGGTGAAAAGAAAAATAACCGTCATTTGAAAGATGTTTAGGATGTAGAATCTACAAAGACTTGCATATAGGTGAGGCAGAAAAAGGAATCTAGTATGAGACTTAAGTTTTTGGCTTAGGTAACTGAGCAAATAATGATGTCATTAACTAAGATTGGGAATACAGGTTAAGGTGGGTGTGTGCGTGGGGAATGATAACAAGTTCAGTTTGAACATGTTGCATATGAGGTGATTATAGGTCATGTAGGTAGAGAAGTTTTTAGTAGGCAGTTGGAATACAAGGCAAAGGCACAGAAGAAAGTTTGAGGCTATCAGTACAGATCTGAGATTCACAAAATTGAAGTTCCTGGATAGCTGAGATCCATCAGTTATCTTTTCAGGGGTCTATATGTTCACTTAATTGATTTTTACATTCATGCTCTTGTTTCAACAATAGTCTGGATCATCTGAGTACCGCCAACTTACTTTAGTGTCTGTCTTTGTATTTATGTTTATAATCTTGCTGGTGGCAAGAATCCCATAGCCAGGTTTATTAATAAATGATGCAATCAGGTCAAGTGAAGACAAAGTGGTGTCATGATGTGCTGGCCTATATGAATGAAGATTTCACAGTAGTCTGAATAGAGAAAAGTGGTAGAAGAACTGAATCATCATATGGTACATATTTCTATTTAAATTAAAAAGAACCTATGTTATTAGCAGCCAGCCCCATATTCACATTATGAGTTGGCAGTTTATTTTCAAGAAAACAATGTAATCCACATAAATTGATGTTTATTTCATTTTATGAGTTTTTTAGAATTTTAGTTTTATTTAAATTTGTTTTATAAAGTTTTTGGTTGTACACTTGTGTAAGAGTAAGAGTTATAAGCACATGGAATTTATTTTTAGTTTTCTATTTAGGCCAGTAAATAATATTATAATAAAAATGATTTTGGTCAACATTAAAAACTTAAGAGAGTCGATGGCCATACCACCCTGAACGTGCCCGATCTCATCTGATCTCGGAAGCTAAACAGGGTCGGGCCTGGTTAGTACTTGGATGGGACAAAACTTAAGAGAAATTTTTTCTTTGAAAGGCATCTATGTTCATTATACAAATTTGTGTATGAAAGGTGAGTCATGGATATAAGTGAGATTTGTCCAGAGAAAGGACAGAATGAGAAAGATAGAATGTTGAGAGAAGAACCCTAGGAAATGTCAGAAACCTAGTGTTAAGAGAAGAATAAGAAAGCCAAAAGAGAAGAGAGTTCTCAAAAGGAGGGAATTGAAATGCATTTTAAACACAGATTGTTTTGTCCCCCAAATTTGCAGTTGTATAGTGTGTCAAACTCTTATTTTTGAAATTGAAGGAATGAATAGGAGGTGAGATTTCAGAACCGGTGAGAGAATACCTTTACCAAAATAAAATTGATTTTGATGAAAAGGAAAAAAATGTGTCTGGAATGGGGTAGAAAGTCATGATACATGCAAGTCCTTGAGCATGTTTATGTGCTAAAAATAAGGAGTTAGGGCCTAACTGTTAGGCTCTGGCCGGTTGGCTCAGTGGTAGAGCGTCGGCCTGGCGTGCGGAAGTCCCGGGTTCAATTCCCGGCCAGGGCACACAGGAGAGGCGCCCATCTGCTTCTCCACCCCTCCCCCTCTCCTTCCTCTCTGTCTCTCTCTTCCCCTCCTGCAGCCGAGGCTCCATTGGAGCAAAAGATGGCCCAGGCGCTGGGGATGGCTCCTTGGTTTCTGCCCCAGGCGCTAGAGTGGCTCTGGTCGCGACAGAGTGACACCCCAGATGGGCAGAGCATTGCCCCCTGGTGGGCGTGCCGGGTGGATCCCAGTCAGGCGCATGCGGGAGTCTGTCTGACTGCCTCTCGGTTTCCAGCTTCAGAAAAATACAAAACAAACAAACAAAAAAAATCTTAAAAAAAAAAAAAGGAGTTAATAGGGAAAGAGTTCCCATATATGTGAGAAGAAATAATCGAAAGATTAAGGTCTCAAGGAGATGGGACTCAGTGTGGTACAAATAACAAATGGCAGATTACCCTTGAAAAGTAATGATAATGTTTCTTTGAGATGAAATATGAGAAGTTTAAAAGTGAAAGCTGGAATCATATGTAGTGACTTTAAGTTTTCTTTGAAGTAGGGGCCAGAGTGATGGGGAGGGGAGTTAGTAGCATAAGGTTCAGGAAAAACAGCAGTGGAGATGTGTCATAGTTATTATGGGAGATGGATAGCGAACTCATCAGCAATGCTGAGAACTTTGCTGAACTCTGAGTTCTAGGTTTGGTTGTGCTCCTTCCTAGCTGTGAATTGGGCAAGTAATTTAACCTGTCTGAATATTTGCAGAACGAGGAATTTGGACTAGGTAATTTCTTTTTCTTTTTCCTTTTTTTTTTTTTCTTAGATAAGAGGAGGTGAGATAATGAGGCAGACTCCTGCATGAGCCCCAACTGGATCCACTCAACAACTCCATCTGGGGCCAATGCTCGAGTACCGAGCTATTTTTTTGCGCCTAAGGCTGGCACACTCTTGGACCAACCAAGCTATGCTCAGCACCCAGTGTCATGCTTGAACCAATTTAGCCACTGTCTAAAGAAAGGGAAGAGAGAGAGAAGGGGAGAGGGAAAGGGAGAGAAGCAGATGGTCACTTCTCATGTGTGCCCTGACTGGAGATGGAACCCCTGGGTCCATATACTGGTTCGATGCTCTATCCACTGAACTACTGGCCAGGGCCTCGACTAGGTAATTTCTAAAGAACTTCCTATTCCCCAAATCATATAATTTAGAATTAAGGTACTAATTATTTTATAATAAATAATCTAACAATAAATGTCTTATTTTCCCCCTTTTAAGGGTTACTTTGGGAGCAAAAAAGAAAAAGGTTAGTTTAGACCATTTAATTGAAAAGTCCACAAGGAAAATTAAAAAGCTAATTAGAAGAAAAGAAAAAGGAATAGAAGATTTACTTTTTTCTCCTTTTCAAACACACCAATCATTCATTGAAGCCAAACAATAGTCCCAGAAAGGTGCAGGTACTAGGATAAGAAAAGAAAAGGTGAAATAAATTGTTTTCAGTATTTGTTGGCTTTTAGTTCCTAGGAGTTTGTAAGTGAATTCTAGCCATGGGTTACTTTACTGAAAAATTTCAGTGAAGAATTGAGGACAATGAGACAACCTGGAGAAATTTCTTGTAACGCAATCCACTCTAACTGCCTATCTGATATGCATCTTAAGGGAGGGGTTGCTCCAAATAAACAAAGGCTTGACATTGACTGAAAATGTAAATGGAATGGGTCTCTCTCGGTGTCCTCAAGAATTTTGTTCATAATTTAACCTTTTACAATTTAAACTTAATTTACAAATGGAAGTGTGAATCAACCAAAGTAATTTTCTGATCATATTTGGCCTTGTAAAGAGAGTTAGGCATCCATCAACCATGGATACCTAACTCTTCTTCCCATAAGAAAGTTCTTTACATAAAAGAGACCACAGCAATGAGCTGTGCTTAAAATGCCAGAAAATCCAGGGCTATGTGATTTACTAAGCAGGTTAGCCTGAAATACCCAGGAGCTGTTTTCATGAAGCTATGTACACCTACTGTATCCATTGCATCCAGCTTTTGGCTAACAGCGCCCCCCTAGGAGAAAGAGGAAACTTCCAGTAGAAGGAAGCTTACAGACCTGAACTCTTACACTGTTTATCTATTTACACTTTTGTTTTTCTCGCCAGAATGTGAATTCTTGGTGGGCTGAGAAATCATCTAATCCCTCTTTTTATCTCTAGAGCCTATAACAGTGACTTGCATATAGTAACCCTCTAAAATGTGCTTATAGGATGAATAAATAATGTGAATCATGCTTCAGTGTTCCAAATAATTAAAGGCAGAGTGTATAATAATTTCCAAACATTCTTAAGGTATGGGCAATAATAGTTCCTTTCATTTATGTTCATACAAAAAGAAATGGCATCTGGCATATTTGAAAATTAAGGAGAATAAATATATATTTCTGAATACATGTATGAGCATATGTTGTTTTGATTATTTCCACACATCTCTTGCCAAGCAAACTTTTCTGAAACACCATCTTTATTTTGTTATCCCCTGATTAAGGACCCATGATGGCTTCTAGTTGCATAATATAGTGGTTTGGAGCCGTAAGACAATCTAATAAAAAGCAGAATTTTCAATTAAGTCCAAGATTTCATCAGCATTGTGTAATGGAAATTATATAGAATTATGTTGTGTGGGCACAATTATTAAGTAGTTATAAGAATGCAAGGGACAAAAATTCAACTCAATTTGGTTTAAGTAAAATGTAAATAGAAAAAAAGAACAAGAGAAAGAAAATAATTCTTTGAGTAAATGGAAAGTCCAGGAAATTGTACTTGGCCACAGGCATGACTGGATCCAGAGGTTTAAACAATATTATCATACAGAGGTCTTCAATTTTCGTTAAGACTTCTCTATCAAGGCACCAGGCTCCTATCCTTTAAGTTTAGCCATCTCCAAAGTAGAGGAAACCTTCCCAGTTCACTCTAGAGGAAAAGTTCTAGAGGAGGATTCTGCTTGGAGTGAACTGGGTCATGCACCCATTTCTCAACCAATACTGTGGTGAAAGAATGGAATATTTTGACTGACTAAATAAAGATCATGTGTCCCAGTCTTGTGGCGAAAGAAAAGTGGGATTCTGAAATGGCCATTTCTCTCAAGATCACTTGGAATGGGGGAGGGCAATTCCCTATAAGAAAATGTGTGGCTGTTATCAAGGGGGAACTGTATGGGCAAAAGTAGCTTGTATGTGCAGGTCCAACGAACCAGCTGCCATCTATCCAGATTGCTCAGGGGTCCATTCGAAATGGCTGGTGTACATGCTGGACCATGGTTAACTATTTTGAATATCATCCATGCACGACAGCATCTCACCACTTATGAGTTAAAAATAACATAAGTAATGCAATATGAGCACCATTGAACACATAAAAAGGACATTTATCTTTATGGAACAAAAATTACTTTGCACTTAAAAAAATTTTTTGACAGGGTATTTTTCAATGCCTGGTTAGATTTGGAGCAGGGAAAGAGAATTGGTGAAACCCAGTGCCTTTTGTTCCTTTTTTAAAAAAAATAAATAACATGTTTATATAGTCCTTTATGAAATATTTGTATCTTATTATCACTTACCCCAACATTTAAAAGTGGCTTGACTTTCTGATAATAAGACTGAATACTTCTGTCATTAGTGAGCTTAGGGAAGCATGTTCCAAAGCAAAGCTAACTCCCAAGTCCCTGAGATGCCCTTCAAAAGCAGTCATCCATTTAATTTGATCTATTAAACAAACTTAGCAGTTGGGATGCCCACACAGTGAGAAAGGCTGCTTGGAGATGGAATTTTGGCTTTAATTGGAATCTTCTGTCCTTCATTAGACAACCATAAGTTTCTGATTACACACACCATCTTCATTTCAAATATGGATTTATAAAACTTTATGAATTTACATTCTTAGCAACAGATTTAGGAATAAAAACAAGCTCCTGTCATGAACAAATATGAGGGGTTTCTTTTTCTTTTTCTTCTCTCTTTTTGTCACTTCCCAAAGGATCATTGATAATTGACTAAGTACCCACTTTATATCCAGAGCTGTGTTAGCTGCTTGGAGCTATTAAGAGGAAATTTAAGAAATAACCCTTGTCCTTGAAGAATTTGAATAATATATCTCAGGAATAAAAATCAACATATCTGGAACAATCAGGTAACAATTAAATGACTACTTTGCTGTTCACTAGTGATATAATGACTTCTCCTCCATTTCAGTCTGTTGGGATTTTGTCCATTCTTCAAGGTCTGTCTCCATAACTTTCCTTACTTTTAACTTTACTTGATTGCTTGAATGCAAAGCGGGGCCCACATTCCTTGGGACCATCCACCTAAATACTTGACATGTAAAATGTCTTCAGCATCTCTTCATCCTCTGCAGGCTGCAGTCCAGGCTCTGTAGCCTGGGAAGGAGACCTCGACCACCTCTCCCGCCTTATCTCTCTTTGCTCTTCTGTTTGTACACTGTTTTGATGGCAAACCAAATCCTGGTTCCAAACCTGGTTTAGTAAACAATGCAAAACAAAGCCAAAGTTACCCAATGCTGTGAATTTCCACATCCAGTCTTCAGTGTCTAGAGCAGTCTTTTTTCATCATCCCTTTCCCCCAATTTAGCCCCTGATAAATTCCCTCTCATCTATTAACCTACCTCAGACATCACTCTCTCAATGAGGTCTCTTCCCTTTCCATCTTCTGGGTTGTGCTATTTCTGTCTCTCGTACCTATTTTTGTAATTCTGAGTAGGAATAATTTCTTTTCAATTCTAAATTCATTCCCCTTTTAGACTCTTAGCACCTTAAGGGCAGCACCCAGTCTTTACTTATTTTGAAATCCTGAATGCCTAGTAGGAGTGCCTGGCATACAGCAGTCCTTTGTAATATTTTATTAAAATGAACTGGATTGCATTGAGCTAACTAAAAGTATGGAGAAGACTTGAGATAGCTGAAGATCCTAACCATGCCCCAGGTTTTATGTCAGTGTTGAATTGGAGATAAAACTTTACAGAAGGGGGAAATAACAGAAGCAATGTCCCAGAGGTAAGAAATGAGCCTGGGAAAAATTGGGGACTATGGATGGTCCTATTGGCTGGAGTGAAGGCTATAGAGTGGGAAGTATTGAGAAGTAAAGGTCAGAAAGGCCAGGCAGGGCCATATTTTGGAAGACTTTGAATGCCGAGCAGAGGACATAAAACATGATGCAATAAATTCTGCAATTCAAGAAAAGAAAAATTTAGAAATACTGTATCTCAAGTATTTGTTGTGTGCCAAACGAGCCTTATCCCTTCTATTGTATTCTGTTTCAGAATTTATCATACTGTTACTGCTGGTATGTCACTGGTTCCAATTGGCCTTGAGTCATCTGAGCATAATAGTGTGTTGGCCTGAAGTAGGATGTGATGCATTGAGAGTCAGAAACCCTGGGGTTGAATTTCTGCTCTGGCACTCATTTGTTACCTGATAGGTAAAATCGCTTCACTGTTCTAATCCGCAGTATTCTGATTTGTAAAACGATGTAAAAAGGTGGGTGACATGATTTGTGAGGTCTTTTTGAGCTAATTTATTACTCTATCTTTGCTCCACGGTTCCATTTGTTCATTTAGTTACTTGTTTTCTGGTTATCAGAGTTGCTTTATTAGACTGCTCTCTGACAGTTCCACAATCTGCTTTTTGGAGACCATCCTTTGAGGTCTTGATCATCTTGTCACACCTAACAATCCCTTCCCAAACTCCACTCCTTAAAAACCCAGCTCTAGTCCACCATCTTTTTTCATGCTTTTCCTAACCTCTCCAGGTCTCCGTTATTTACTTGCTTGCTTTTGGTGTTTAAATCTTTTGTCTTGAGTTATTCTTTTTCTCTCTCTAATTAGTTTGTAAAGTTCTTAAAATAAGGAACAGTTACATGCAATATTTAATCCCTTATTCTACACCAGTCCACCTCAGCACAAAGCTAGGCACAAAATAGACATTTAATAAGATGATTTTTTTTTTTTTTTGTATTTTTCTGAAGCTGGAAACAGGAGAGACAGTCTGACAGACTCCCGCATGCGCCCGACGGGGATCCACCCGGCACGCCCACCAGGGGGCGACCTCTGCCCACCAGGGGGCGATGCTCTGCCCCTCCAGGGCGTCGCTCTGTTGTGACCAGAGCCACTCTAGCCCTTGGGCAGAGGCCAAAGAGCCATCCCCAGCGCCGGGGCCATCTTTGCTCCAATGGAGCCTCGGCTGGCTGCGGTAGGGGAAGAGAGAGACAGAGAAGAAGGAGAGGGGGAGGGGTGGAGAAGCAGATGGGTGCTTCTCCTGTGTGCCCTGGCCAGGAATCGATCCCAGGACTTCTGTACGCCAGGCCGGCGCTCTACCACTGAGCCAACCGGCCAGGGCCTAATAAGATTCTTGAATGTTAAACTGAATGATGTACAGGAATATTACTAAAAATAGAATAACCAAACCATCAAAAAGACATCCACAGGACTTGGAATTGAAATAACGTAGCATATCAATGATTTTATAGATGATATTCTGTACTCAGCTAAAGGCTGTTTTAAGATAGGGTGATATGTAAAGTTTCTGGTCTGTGGGCTTGGTTTGAATTAAAGAGTGGGTGGTACTAGGGCCTAGAGATATTACAGCCAACTCAAGGAAAAGAGAAAACAGAGAACTGTTTACTGAGTGACTTTGCTGTTGGACGTGTCCCAACTGCAGCTTGAGAACATCGGGCAGAGTTACCACCCTGCTGCCACAACCCCTGCCAACTTGGATAAGAAGCAGTGAAGTTGACCTGTCTTTTGGCTCTGGAACAAGGCGAGGGAGCGTACCAGCAGGCATGGGAGGAAGAAGTTGGGAAATGACAGACATGAACAGAGATGACTGTGATCCTTTTCCCTCTCACCCCCCACCCCAGTCTCTCTCCTGCCTCTTTGATGTCTGTAAATGAAATAAAACCAATCTCTGCGCTCCTCACCAATTGGTTTATGGGACCTTAGGGATCTAGTTGGGGTCACAGAAGGCAGTGAGAGTCAGTTTTTTTGGATTATTTTGTTTCCTAAAGTGATCCTAAACTAAAAGGTTTGAAAATACTACTATGCGCAGGCAATTAGCCTTTAAACAACCTAAAAACAAGTTTTAAAAAACTCAATGCAAAATATAAGAGGAAAGATTACTGTTTGAAGTAGTTGAGTCTAGATCTGGCAGTATTGGGACTCTCTTGAGTATAAATTAGCTAACGGAAAGAAAACGTCTCAGGTTAGGAACTCCAAATCCTGCTTTTGCTCTCAAGTTGCCTCTGGCTGTCTCTGTTAGGAAAAGTCTAGAAACTATGGATTCATTGTACGCCCTTCCCCCTCCTCCGACAAGCCCCAAAGCTGTTGGTGTTTATAACAGAAGAACTTAGCAGTGAGTTGATCTGTCTTACTGTGTGCGGAAAATGTAGAATAACTCCCATGTGTCATCAACCATTTAGTCAGCACTCAGTTCCTTAGCAGGGGAAATGGTGAGATTTATTAGGGAAAGTATCTGTCATCCCATATAAATAGATGCACAGATAAAGCAGATGCAGTGGACAGGGTGTATATTTCTGTGTGACTAATCATAAGGAGCTTATTATCAAGAACTATTTGGAAAAATCAGTCGTTTGGGAAGATGGCAGACATAAGGATACCTTACGTTTTTATGCAAAATACTCCTCGAAACAGTAATTTAGGTTCTAAGTGCATTGTAGGGTTAGGAATCATTTTAATTAAAAAATTTTTTGGCTTTAATTTTTTTTTTTACTTTTGAAAAAATATATGCAAGTAATAAAAGCAGCCCAATAGTAGAAAAAGGTACATAAAGTCGGTCTCTTTCCCACTGCTGATCCCATCCCCAGTCTGCTGCCGGCTTAGAGGCCGTGATTGTTGTCAGTTTATTTTGCGTCACTCAGAAATATTCCATGTAAACAAGCTGATTTTCCCCTCCAGTTTTTACGCACATCGTACTCACTATCCATATTCTTCCACAGCTTACTCTTTCCCTTAACAAAGTGCCCTGGAAATCATTTCTTCTCAGTCTGTGCTTGTGGGCCAGACTCACTGTTTTTAATGGATTTAACTGATGTTGACATCTTGCCATAATGGCTTTAGGGTTTTTTGTTTTGTTTTAACATTACAAATACATTTAACCACGATCCCCACTGCCCAGTTTCCTTACTGTCTGCCCAAAGGTAATCACTACCTTGAAATTAGCATGTATCCTTCCTGTTTGGTTTTCATATATTTAGTACATACATATATAGTCTTTCATTCTGTGCGTTTATTCACAGTTCTATTTTTGAACATTTAGGTTGATTCCAAATTTTTGCTGTTAAAAACAATGCTAAAATAAACATTCTGTTCCATCCCTCCTTAGGATATATGCCCACAGTACAAATGCTAGGTCATAGGGTATGTGCACACCAATTTCATATGATATTACAACATTGTTTTACACAATGGTTTTTAACCAGGCACATTCATACCAACTATGCTTTGAAAAAATCTCTTTCTTTCTTGGCCACATTTTTACCAGCACTTGGACTCCTCAGACTTCTAAAATGTTATCAATCTGATAGACATAAAATTGTGCCTCATTATGGTTTTAATTTGTATTTATTACCAAAGATATATTTTCTTATATATTTTTTGTTATTTACTTATCTCAAATAATTAACAATTGAACCCTTTGACTTTTTTTTTACAGTATTACTTGTTTTATGGAGATTTTTTTATATATTCTGGATACCAATACCCAGTAATATGTATTTAACTTTTCCAAGTCTGTAAGCTGCATATTTACTGTTTATGGTCTCTTTTGTCTAATTAGATGTTAATATTTTAATGTGTTCAAATTCTCACTGTTCTCAGTTGTGTTTTTGGTGTTTTGTTTAAGAAAACTAAAGAAATGTAAAGAAGCATTTTCCTTACTTTCTTTTAAACTTTGAAAATTTTCCCTGTACTTTAAAGTTTTTAACCGTATGGAATGTATTTTTTGTTATGGCATGAAGTGGAATCTAAAACAATTTCCCCTGTATCTGTATTGACTATGGCCAGCTGTCTTAGTACCATTTAAATAATGATCACCACTACCTGCTGATATGTAAAACCATCTCTGCCCATTTCAAATTTCCATATATGTACAGGTCAGTATCACTTACTTTGTTCATTTCGTTCCTTGCCCGGATACCATATTGTTTAAATCAGTGGTCCTCAACCTTTTTTGGGCCATGGACCGGTTTAATGTCAGAAAATATTTTCACGGACCAGCCTTTAGGGTGGGACAGATAAATGTATCACATGACCGAGACAAGTGTCAAGAGTGAGTCTTAAAGCATGGTAATGGATTTATGGTGGGCCCTTGTCTGTGGGCCTCTCATAGTATACCCATGCCAGAGTAAACTACAGCCTTGAACCATTGCCTAGCTGCCTTACCTGTGGGCTGTGAGCACTGAAGGGGGTTGTACAGTGTAAAGAAAAAAAAAAAAAAAAAAAAAAGAGTGAGTCTTAGAGGGCATCTGGTCATTTTTTAAAAGTAAAACATCGTTCAGACTTAAATATAAATAAAATGGAAATAATGTAAGTTATTTATTCTTTCTCTGCGGACCGGTACCAAATGGCCCACGGACCCGTACCGGTCCATGGCCTGGGGTTTGGGGACCACTGGTTTAAATAACTATAGCCTTATAATTAGCCTTGTAGAGCAAATTCCTACCCCTTAGTTTTGTTTTTCAAAAGTTTCTTTGCTAATTTCCTCTCTTTAATCTTCCATATGAATTTTTGGGTAGAATTGTTAAAGTTCATGAAAAATCTTGTTTGGGTTCTGATTGGAATTAAAATGATTCATAGATCCTTATAAATTCATAGGGAGAACTACAGAATTTAACAATTATATGTTTCAATCGTTCAGCATCTTATCCAGGGCCTCTTTTATATAAATATTATCATTTTCCCCAAATAGGGCTTGTATGCATTTTATTAATTTTGGCATAAGTATCTACTGTAAATGAGAAATTTTATATATATGCACACATTATATATTCACATTTTTTTTCTCTCTTATACCCTGAGCATGAACTCAGACTGCTGAAATTTTCTTTTGGTTTGAATTATTTGCCCAAAAATTTTCTTGCAGTTTCTATGTCAAAAATATTATAGTCTGCAAATAAGAAAATTATTCTTACCTTATTTCTAGTTCTCATTTTTTTTAAAGGTGTTGCCCTGGCTAGGACTCTATCCAGTGTTTAAGAGAAACTGTGATAACTGGTACCTTTGACTTGTTCTTAGAGCACACTTCTAGGCCTGATCTTTGTTGGTGCAATAGATAAGGCATGGAATTCTAAGGTCATCAGTTTGAAACCTTAGGCTTGCCTGGTCAAGGCACATATGGGAGTTGATGCTTCCTATTCCTCCCCCTTCTCTCTCTCTCTCTCCTCTCTAAAATGAGTAAAATCTAATAAAAAATTAAAAATAAAGAGCACACCTTTAGTGTTCCAAGAATCATGTTTTCTAGAGGTTTCTGATAGCTACATGTACAAGATACTGCTGGTCTTCCCCATACCCCTCCTTTTTTCTCAGAAGAATCTTTTATTTTATTTTTTGTAAAGGAGAGGAGGGGAGACAGAGAGACAGATTCTTGCATGCGCCCCAACCAGGATCCATCCAACAAGCCCCCTACAAGGCAATGCTCTGCCAATCTGAGACCATGCTCGCAATCGAGCTATAAAGTGCCTGAGGCAGGGGCTCTACAGAGCCATCTTCAGTGCCCAGGGCCAATGTGCTCCAACGAGCCATGGCTGCAGGAGAGGAAGAAAGAGAAAGAGAGAAGGGGAAGACGAGGTGGAGAAGTAGATGGTCAATTCTCCTGTGTGTCCTGACTGGGAATTGAATCGGGACATCCACACACCAGGCCAAGCCAGTCATAACTGGCTGCTGCTTTTCATCACACCAAGACTAACACAAATGGGACTGGGTCTGATGTTATCTTGAGCTCTTCATTTATTTTGACCTTGATTTATTTGGAGCAGAGGCATTGTTTTTAAGAAAAAAACATGTCATGTAGGTTGACTAAAAATAAAATGCATTTAAACTAAAAACAAAACAAAACAAAACACACCTCTTTATCAGAATAATAAATTGTAGTTTATTTCCAGTTTCCCAGTAGTTCTTCCTTCTTCTATTTTTTATAAATTGTCCTTTTATAAGTTGTTCATCTGTATAATAATGATGAATTACGTTTTCGAAAGTGAGAGAGTCAGGAAAGGAGAGCGTGCGAGAGAAGTATCGACTTGTTGTTTCACTTTAGTTGTGTATTGATTGCTTCTTGTAAGTACTTTGAATGTCATTGTGTATTTGTTTGAATTTTTTTTTTTACTTATAGCCATTTAAAACATGTTTCATGTGTTCTAGAAAGAGTGTATTTCTTATAATTTGGGTATCAGATTACTTATGTTATTTACATCTTCTGTAACTATGATGATAGATTCATACACACAGGTGATCAGACAGGTGACTTTAGGCTCAAGTTGAGCCAGCAACCCCTTGCTCAAGTCTGCAACCTTTGGGCTCAAGCTGGTGACCTTTGGATCATGTTGATGATCTTGTGCTCAAGCCAGCCGGAGCTCAAACCATGGACCTCAGCATTCCCAGTCAAGGCTCTATCCACTGGACCACCTCCAGTCAGGCAAAGATTTTTTTAATTTAATGTTCAACCATCCTTGGGAGTCTGTCATGATGTGTTTTTAGAGGCTGCAGATGTTCAAAGATTTTGTTTCTTACTTTGCCCAAGGTTTAAATATAAAGAATTTTAAATACAGAAAAGTTGATCTGTACAGTGAATACCCATTTATCTATCACCCAATTAACATTTTATTATATTTGCTTTGTGCCTTATCAATTGTGATGTTGTTTTTAATGAATTGCTTTATTCAGTTAGCTAATATATTAAAATATTTGTGCATGTGTGTTCAAAAGTAAAGGTAACTATTTTTTCCATATTGTCTTTGTTTGGTTTGAGTGTCAAAAATATATTTATCTCATAAAATGAAGCAAGTAGCTCTTTTATCTTTGTCTTTATTGCAAAAGTCTGTCCAATGTAGGAAATAAATGTGGAAGATTTAGTAAAACTCACCTCTTTGAGTGAGTTTAGTTGGCATGGTGTTTTTTTAATGACTACAATATTTTTAACTACAAATTTAATTCATTTGTTTAAATAAATATATTGATTGCCATTTATTTGCAAATTAATTTCAAATGTATGTATTTATGTATTTCTAGAGAATTATTTATTTCACAAAATTGCCAGATTAATGTAATGATATTCAATTGTATAACCTAGTACTTTTAATAATCTCGCCTCTGTTTGTAGTCATGTCCTTTTTTCCAACTCTTTTCTCTTTTTCTCTTAATCAGTTTTTCCAGATTTTTCTATTTTGTTAGCATTCTGAAAAAACGAGCTTTGCATTTATGGATTCATTACTGATTTTCCCCCTTTCATCTATTTCTCTCCTTTCTGTTACTATTTCTTTCCTCCTACTTTCTCTGTTCTATTTACCTTTGAGAGATATGCTTCCTTCTGTTTAGTTATTTGAAGCTCTAAATGTCTTCATAAATACTGCTTAAACTGCATATCACACATTTTGGTATTAGCATTTTCATTGTCTGAGCAGTGCTAACCATTTGGTAATTTCCATTAATTTTTCCATCTTAATTATTATTTAGAAGTTTTTAAAATGAGTTGGTCAATATAAACATTATGTTACCTTCTAATTTTATTATATTGTTGTCAGAGAACATGTTTTATGTAATTTGGGGTTATTGTGTATTTGTTTGAATTTTTTTTTTACCTATAAGTCATTTAAAAATATTTCATGTGTTCTAGAAAGAGTATTTCTTATAATTTGGGTATCAGATTACTTTTGTTGTTTACATCTTCTATAACTATGATGATAGATTCATTCACACACACACATGCACACACAAACACACACATATTTGAGGTTCTAAATTACTATTTCTTCTATGTGAATTAATCTATTAACCTTTGTTTCCTTATGTAATGACCCTCTTCTTGTCTTAAAGTTTTAAAAATTGATACTCTTATATGAGTTTAATTTTTGTTAATATTTTTCTAGTAAACTTTTAAAAAAGATTATGTTTATTGATTTTACACTGGGGGTGGGGGACTGAGCAGTGTTAACTCATAGTTGCTTCACTTTAGTAGTTCACTGATGGCTTGTTGTATGTGCCTGGACCAGGCAAGCCCAGAGTTTCGAATCTGCAAACTCAGCATTCCAGGTTGATGCTTTATCCACTGTGCCACTACAGGTCAAGATTTTTCTATTAACTTTTATTTTGTTTATATATCTTTACATAACAACCTCCCCATCATCATATTTTAGGTGTGTCTCTTATAAGCAGTACATGGTTGAATTTTAAATATCCTTCTGAGAATTTCTGTGTTTTCATAGGCAAGTTCAATATACACATATTAATATTTACCTGTACTTTGATTATTAATCTATTTGAACTTATTTCTGCCATTTACATTGTGTTTTTTCATTACCATTCTTTAAATTTGACTCTTTTTCCTCTTCACTATTTTTTATTAGGTTGATACAGTTCTTAAATGTTTTTCTTTTCCTTCCTTTCTACAGGAATTTTTCTCTCTCCCTAGGGTTGGGATTAAAATGTAAGAAGCCCCCTATGAGAAATCAAAACCCCAGGCTTCCATTCTACTTTCCCAAGCTGGATGAGCTGGACTTTTCTACTATTTCATGGCAGGGATAGCTCTTTAAGGGTCATTCTCTTTGTCTCAGGGAGCGCAGGGAGATCCTTTGTTCGGCTTCTGAACTTGAACAGAGAAGAGGGCCAAGAGCCTGGTTGGGCACAGGGCTGGGACTTCTCTGCCCAAGGGTAGGGGTCAACATGAGATACAAGGGCCCCTGAAGAAAACTCTGTACAAGAACTATTTAAGCCATGAAATGAATCAGAAACTCAACACACACTGAACCCACTGTGCCTTCCTTTTCTTTTTCTCTTCATTCTGAACACCCCCCTTTTTTTCTTTTGAGCTCAGCTGTTTATTTAAAAATTATTGCTTTTTAACCAGCATTTCCATGGGTAGATATCAATCTGCTATACTCCAAAAAGCTTTGGGAGTTAATTTACTCAATCTTACAAAATGTTTACAGATTTCAAGTCTTACCTTCCACCTCAGATCCTTTCTATATTTCTTTCTTTCTTTCTTTCTTTCTTTCTTTCTTTCTTTCTTTCTTTCTTTCTTTCTTTCTTTCTTTCTTTTTCTTTCTTTCCTTCTTTCTTTTTCATCTTTTTTCCTCAGCTTCTGATTAGTCAACTTACAAGTAGATTGTTTTTCTCTGTCTTGCTCCTCAGCAATGATGATTCATTCTGCAGTTCTGAGTAGTTATTGTTCTGGCCTTTCCTCAAATGCCCTTGTCTCTCAGACTGAAGCAGGTAAACTCTCTCCCATGCACAAGCTCCCGGACATGGTGCTGTGATAACACCCACAGCATGAAAATTAGATGTACTTCTCTGTAGTGAATTTCCTGGGTGTGTTGTCTTTTTTCCATCCTCCAGCAGTTTCTAAAATGATGGCCCTGACAAGATCTCAGCCTCCCAGGATGGGCATGACCCTGGCTGTCATGGAAACATACCCAACTGGAAGCAGCTGACATGCCCAGACCTTCCAGCATTGGACTTTCCAATAGACCATCTTGGGGCCCTAATTTCCTAACACAACTTTCTGGTTAGGTGGTTCCCTTTGGCCACGGGCATTCCCTGAGCAGCTGTCTGAGTTAACACCTAAGCTGTGCAGCTGTGCAGCTGTGGGCTGCGGCATTGCCTCTGGTGAGTAAACTCCCAGAGAGCCTGCAGAGCTGTCTTCATGTCTCTTTTAGGTACGATTATCTTAGAACAAAGCAAACTTGGCTTTATAGATGTGAGAGCTATGTGGTTACATTGGGCCCCATGCTCAGAAAAAAAAGTACTTGGATTAATACTCTGTTGTTGCTATCTTGAAATTTTTAATGACTTTTTTTTAAGTGAGAGGAGGGGAGACAGAAGGACAGACTCCCACATGCACCCCAGGATCCACTGGCAAACCCTCTACTGAGGATGCTCTGCCCATTCATGGCTGTGGCTTGGCAACAAGCTATTTTTGGCACCTGATGGGGAGGCTTCAGGAGCCATCCTTAGCACCCGGGGTCAACTTGCTAAAACCAATCGAGCTTGGCCCCCTGCTGGAGGGGAAGAGAGAGAGAGAGAGAGAGAGAGAGAGAGAGAGAGAGAGAAGGGGAAAGGGAGGGATGAAGAAGCTGATGGTTGCTTCTCCTGTGTGCCCTGACAGGGAATTGAACCTGGACATCCACATGCAGGGCTGATGCTCTACCACTGATTTAATGACTTTTGAATAAAAGTACAAAATTTTTATTTTGCACTATGTTCATTACCGTGTAGCCTCTCCTTAGGAGAAATAGAATATTATTGACACTTGAAGTGGGTAGGGCTTATTGACTAACTGAGCTTCTTAGGAGTCCAGGGCAATAAACATTAAAAATAACTGTTTAAAAATGTATTTTCAGAGGTAGTGTCTTATCCTGCAAAACTCATTCTTATGGGATGCTTCCATCTAAATAAAACATTTTAGTACTTCAGGAAAGGGAAAAGGGTACAACTCTAGAATAGCTGTCCAATAAAACTTTCTACAATGATGTTAATATTCTATATCTTTGCTGTCCAATATAGTGGCCACTAGCCTTGTGTAACTAAAGACCTAAATTCCTAAATTTTAATTATTTTAACTTTAAAGTTAAATAGCCATTTAGGGCTATTGGCTACCATATGGGACAGTGTAGCTCAAGAACAACAAAGTAATTTTTTACCTTCTGTGCTTTGATTGTATTTTGCATTAGTTCTACATCAAGACTTAACATTAGCCCTGGCCGGTTGGCTCAGCGGTAGAGCGTCGGCCTGGCGTGCGGGGGACCCGGATTCGATTCCCGGCCAGGGCACATAGGAGAAGCGCCCATTTGCTTCTCCACCCCCCCTCCTTCCTCTCTGTCTCTCTCTTCCCCTCCCTCAGCCAAGGCTCCATTGGAGCAAAGATGGCCCGGGCGCTGGGGATGGCTCCTTGGCCTCTGCCCCAGGCGCTACAGTGGCTCTGGTTGCGGCAGAGCGATGTCCCGGAGGGGCAGAGCATCGCCCCCTGGTGGGCAGAGCGTGGCCCCTGGTGGGCGTGCCGAGTGGATCCCGGTCGGGCGCATGCGGGAATCTGTCTGACTGTCTCTCCCCTTTTCCAGCTTCTGAAAAATACAAAAAAAAAAAAAAAAAGACTTAACATTAAGCTTTGTCAAGAAAGGATTTTCTAAATTTAGATTTAAGGCATACCTAGAACTGGGTGGGAGAATTCAAATCACATTATTTTTTCTTAAGTGTAGGAATATAGCCTTTCCATTCATGAAAGCTAGGCCATGTGGCTCACTGACAAGGGAGATATTACGTGGACAAATGAATTGCCTAAAGACTGCCCCTTCAGTTCTAAAGGATTATGAAAGACATAAGGAAGACAAAGAAGAGGCAAGGTCAGAGGCCAGAGTCTTGGCAAGGACTGATGGTGAGGAGGAGTAGTGGAAGGTGACTTAATAGATGTGCCTGAGTCATCCCTTCTGGGCCTCCACAGCCTGGGTATACCAGTGACCCAGCAAGTCTCATGTGTTCTGATGAGACATGGCCTTGGAGCACAAAGATAGAGCAGAGGGCTCTGGTTAAGACAAAGAGGCACCTGAGTAGGAACTATGAGAAGGCCAGGAACACAAATTTCAGAGATAAATAGTACTTCATCTCAAAAAGCCACACCAGCATGACCTATGGTGGCACAGTGGATAAAACATCGACTTGGAACACTGAGGTCACCCATTTGAAACCCTAGCTTGCCAGGTCAAGGCACATATGAGAAGCAACTACTATGAATTGATGCGTCCCACTCCTTCGCCCCTTTCTCTCTTTCTCTTCTCTCTAAATCAGCGGTTCTCAACCTGTGGGTCGCGACCCCAGCGGGGTCGCCTAAAGCCATCGGAAAATACATAATGCATATCAGGTATTTAGATTCCAAATCATAACTGTAGCAAAATTACAGTTATGAAGTAGCCACCAAAATTGTTTTTTGGTTTGGGGTCACCGCAACATGAGGAACTGTATTGCGGGGTCACGGCATTAGAAAGGTTGAGAATCACTGCTCTAAATCAATAAATAAAATCTTAAATAAAAAGGCCGCACCAGGAAAAATAAACTTCAGTACCAGGCCAGCTACTCCACTATCCCCCAGTGAAGATCCAGATAATATACCACCTCTGCTGCCATGAGTCATTACCGCTCCCAGACCTCAATACACATGTTATCTTAGAGAAGAACAAGGAGATGGAGAGAAAGTTTAAAAGCCTTAACATTTTACCCAAAAACTCAAGATAATTCACTTAAAAAAAGATTTGGGAGATAAGATCAAGTTCTAAGGGGTTGTCTGAATTCTTGAACTGAACTAAGTTTAACTGAGTGGTCTAAGTTAAGGGTTCTTTTCCCAGTTCCCCATGGATGAGCAGACAAGCCATAGAGAAATAAAGGAGCTGCATTTTCTTTGTACATCTCAGTGCAGAATGAATAAATGTGTGACTCCACTCCAAATATGTATGGCTTCCTACCAAGCCAGTTATGGACAGAAATTCTATTCACAAGCTTTAGCAAAGGTAGAATACGTGACAGCGAAGGGGCAGGGATGCTATACTGCTCTGTTGAGCCTCAGAGCCTCCATCATACAGAACTGGCCTCTGACCTCATAGGCATTAGTGACCTCATCTGGGGAGGTCATTTGGAACTTATCTGGAAAGTTGTTTTTCTCTTACCACCTACTTGGTTATAGAAGAGGTTATACATACTCCAGTCGACTGGTCTAAGAACTCTGAGATCAATGGGAGAGGGGTAGTCTGGCAGATTATGGTGTCATTTTGCCTGTGCAGTGCCCTAGGCATCTTCTTGTGCTGAATGAATCATATCCGGGATCAAGGTGGCAAGATCTACTTGGGATAAAATCTTAATATACTTATCTGGATCTAACATCTCATTAGTCCCTTGTCCACACAGTCCTCTGCGGGCTACAACACCACCTGCAGGCCAACCCTGAAAAGTATAAGTACAAAAAAATGGAAGAATCCCTGGTTTCTGTTCTCTGCAGCCAAGATATCTGCATTATGCTTCAAGTCTTCACGGTTCTAGATTAAGAACCCACATGGTTCATCAAATATATTCAGCAATTCCTTGAATATATTAAAAAATTTATTACACATTTTCCATTCTTGGCTATTTTAATAACTGACATTCTCAAAGGTGAAGGAGGCTTTTTTTTTTTTAATTCTCAGAGGCAGATGCAGACTTCAAATTAGCCTTGCTTAATTCCTCCAATCTTCCTCTAACCTATTTGACCCAGGCCAACCCTAAATGAACATTGCCAACCATTGAGATGGGAAATATTAGACCCCAGGAAGACCCCAGCCCGTGTGCTTCTATCCCTTGGATTTCTTTCTCTGGGAAATTGGCTTTTGGAAAAATTCAATTGTTCATCCTCCTCAGGAACATGAATCACTTGTCACAGAAGCTAGAGTGGCTAAGATAGATGCAGAAAGCCTGTCCGCACCAAGGTTACCTTCTTAAAGTACTTTAGATTTACCATTTCATGCCCAATCCTGGAAGCCACAGGGAAAACTACAACACCAATCCTTGAAATCATCTGGCGGGAAATTCTGAGGACATCCAGTCCTAGCCATTATTAATTTATAATCAGGCACAGACAGGATTTTTATGATATTTAAATGTATATGAGAAACAAAATGATTAAGAATGAGCTTTAAGTTTATATCCTGAGCTACTAGATTGTCCATTCAGGCTGCTATAAAAAATGGCCGCAGACTAGGTTTTTAAAGCTCATACACAACAAGAACTTACTGTGCATAGTTCTGGAGACAGGAAGCCTGGGGATCATGGAGGAAGGAGGATGCCCTTCTAGGGAGGGTCTTTTTCTGTTTGGTAGCCAGCACTCTCTTGCTGTGTCTTCTCATGGTGGAAAGGGTTAGGGAGCTCTCTGGAGTTCTTTTATAAGGATGCTAATCCCATTCATGAGTGCTCCATTTTCAAGACCTAAGTACTTCCTAAAGGCCCCACCTACTAATAATATATGAATCTGGGGAGAGACAGTCAGACTATATAGCACAGAATGAATGGTTAAGTCAGTATCTTCAGTAGAGAAAACTATGAGAGAAAAAGATTTGTGAGATAAGATCAAGTTCTAAGTGAATGTATTTCTAATTAAATAGGATTCAGAGTGAATATTTATTTTCCTAGATAATAAGCGAGGCTACTTAAAACAAAACAAAACAAAAAACAAAAAAACACACAAACAAACCACAAACCTTATATTGAAAGCCTTGTTTGTCATGTGCCGTGACTGACTCACAATGATTTTGGAACTTCTTCTTTGGAAGTACCTCAGAGTTCTTTCTATAAATAGGGTGACTAATTATCTCAGTTTGTTCAGGATTTCCTGTTTGAAAACTGAAACAATCTTGGGTGAACTTTTCTGATTTACCTGGAACTTAGGAGATTTTCAGTCCTAAAACTAAGAGAGTTCCAGGCAAAATGCGTTGAGTTCAGTCACCCTATTTATAAACTACATAAGAACCACCAGCTTGTTGCTTTATAGTTATAAACATATTATTCAACTTGATCCCTTCTTTATTTAAAAACAAAAACAAAAGCAAAAAACACTTGGCTCTAAATGTCTTTTAGCCGTTTCAAAAGATCAAATTTATCTTCCCCAACAAATATGTGACAGCACTCAGAATAGTCTGAGTTTGGAAAGCAGTTTAAAACAGCTTTTCCTTCCCTTCTTTCCCTCCTTCCTTCTCTTTCTTTCTTCTTTTTATTTTTTATTATTAAGCAAGAGGTGGGGAGGCAGAGACAGACTCTGGCATGTGCCCCGAGCAGAATCCAGCCTGCAAACCCCTTACTGGGTGACGCTCTTCCCATCTGAGGTCATTGCTCTGTTGCTCAGCAACTGAGCTATGTTAGCGCCTGTGGAGAAGCCATGGAGCCATCCTCAGCACCGGGGGTCAACTTTGCTTGAACCATTCAAGCCATGGCTGCAGTAGGGGAAGAGAGAGTGGAGAAGCAGATGGTCGCTTTTCCTGTGTGCCCTGACCAGGAAATCGAAGCCGGGACATCCACACTCCAGGACAACGCTCTACCACTGAGCCAACCGGCCAGGACCCCTTCTTTCTTTCCTTCCTTCCTTTTTCCTTTCCTTTCTTCCTTCTTTCCTTTCTTCCTTCTTTCCTTACATTTTCCTAGCTGGATAACTATTTATTTATTTATTTATTTATTTATTTATTTATTTATTTATTTTTTCATTTTTCTGAAGCTGGAAACAGGGAGAGACAGTCAGACAGACTCCCGCATGCACCCGACGGGGATCCACCCGGCACGCTCACCAGGGGCGACGCTCTGCCCACCAGGGGGCGATGCTCTGCCCATCCTGGGCGTCGTCATGTTGCGACCAGAGCCACTCTAGCGCCTGGGGCAGAGGCCACAGAGCCATCCCCAGCGCCCGGGCCATCTTTGCTCCAATGGAGCCTTGGCTGCGGGAGGGGAAGAGAGAGACAGAGAGGAAGGAGGGGGTGGGGGTGGAGAAGCAAATGGGCGCTTCTCCTGTGTGCCCTGGCCGGGAATCGAACCCGGGTCCTCCGCACGCTAGGCCGACGCTCTACCGCTGAGCCAACCGGCCAGGGCTGGATAACTATTTAAAATGGTGGACATGACAAACGCTTTCCTCGACCAAACTTTAGTTAGGCTCATCTGAGTCCTTCTCTCTTCTAGTCCCTGACCTTGGCTCTCATCTTGTCTTTGGCTTGTCTGGCTCAGTTTTAGCAAAAATCTTTCGAAGTCAATTTAGTGGAAATATTGCCACCCTTGATCACCCTCATACATGACCAAATTCTTCATCTTCTACTCTTTATAGTTGATCACATTGGCCTATCTATAGCAAGAATCTTATTAGGTTGGTTTAGTAAGAACTTCCTTACTCAGCCCTGGCTGGTTGGCTCAATGGTAGTGCATTGGCCCAGTGTGTGGATGTCCCGGGTTCAATTCCCAATTAGGGCACACAGGAGAAGCACCCATCTGCCTCTCCATGCCTCCCCCTATCACTTCTCTCTGTCCCTCTTCCCCTCCTGCAGCCATCGCTTGATGGGAGCTGGTCTGGGTGCTGAGGATGGCCACATGGCCTCTGCCTCAGGTACTAAGATGAGTTTGGTTGCTGAGCAATGGAACAATGCCCCAAATGGGCAGAGCATCACCCCCTAGTGAGCTTGCCGGGTGGATCCTGGTCAGAGCGCATGCAGGAGTCTGTCTCTGCCTCCCCTCCTCTCACTGAATAATAATAATAAAAAAAGAATCTCCTTACTCTTGATGTCTCCTCTGAGTAATTTTTATTCACTGACCCTCTCACTCTGCTCATTGGCTATAGCTCTCTAGCTACCTTTGCTGCTTTGTTGTGATTTCTCCTCTAGTATAATGCTCTTATTGCAATAGTCCTGAATAAAGTCTTTCTTACTATTTTAATAAGTATATGAATAACTTTTTCTTGAACATTGATGATGTCATAACTTAGGATCAAATTCATCCTTGGGGTCCTTTTATCCAGAACCCCAAGTGTGCACTTTTAAAGCCTTCATTTCACTCTGACTGGTTGGGGATCCACTAGCAAGTCCAATTCCTGAGCCAGTGCACTGGATAACAGCCTTTTGATGCCTGGTAAGGACAGATTTTGATTCTTAACATTCTGAGTTTACTCTCTAAGGCAAGGTCAGAGTCCCAGAATTCCTTGGTTGAAAGATACTTGTTTGAGCAAGCATCTTGCTGGATGGAAGTCTTTTCAGATCTTTTTGAATAGAGATTTACTCTGATTCTTGAGTAGAAAATTTCCGACTCTTTTTGAGGCCTCTACTCTAGAAGCTGGGTTAGGGTCCCAGGCAAATGGAGGCTGGGTCAGAGTCCCAAGCTTCTTTGTTTACAAGGTACCATGAGTTAAGAACCTAGGAGCATTTCATGAGACTGAAACCCCCTTCTCATCCCCCCACTGACTATATGTTCTACCACCATGGCACCAAGTCTGTCCACTTCCTTTCTGGTTGGAATGATTTTACTAAGGATAATTTGGAACTTCATATGACTTCTTGAAACTGGTTCCTCAAAGACAGTATGGAGTGTCCTTAAAAAATTAAAAAGAACTACCATATTGGTCTTCTCTTAATAAGAGATTATAAAAGGCTTTTCTTTACCTTTTAAGCAATCCTCCTAGAAAACAAAGATACTGTGTCTTATCAGAATAATTTCTTAGCCTGACCTGTGGTGGTGCAGTGGATAAAGCGTTGACCTGTAAATGCTAAGGTTGCCCATTCGAAACCCTGGGCTTGCCTGGTCAAGGCACATATGGGAGTTGATGCTTCCAGCTCCTCCCCCCCTTCTCTCTCTCTGTCTCTCCTCTCTCCCTCTCCTCTCTAAAATGAATAAAAAATAAAAAAAGAATAATTTCTTATGCTTTATGTAAACCTTTATCATGTCCTTAATTATTTAAGAAAACCAAGTCCTCTCATTTTTAAAAAATTGACTTTTTTAATTGTCATGTTATCTCTATCTCTTATATTTACTTTTAAATTCTTTTATTGTTACTTGGTTAAATAGGTAGCTAAAAGTTGTTTCACTGTGACCTGAGATTATATTTAGTCAAGTATTCAAATCATTTAATATTTTGGACAATTTTGCTTTCCCAGAGTCAAATTCTGAATGAAATCTTGATCTTGTACTGACCTTGAGATTTCTCAGATGGCTCTTGAAAAATTTCAAAGGATTTTTGGTTTCATCTTGTAAAATGAGAGATGCCAAAAACTAATTAGGTTTATTTGATACGCTCAGTTGCATGAAAAGCATTGTCAAATGATAGATGCTTGACTCTCCTCTAGGTTGTATTTCTGTGGAAAAAATGTTCATATAAATAATCTCTGAAATTGTGTAAAATTTGTCAGTACTCTTGCTGTCCATAATATGTTCTGGTATAATGCTATTAATCATAATTCCAGTTATTTTAAATGTGTATGCCAAAGAAATACCAAATTCCTTTGTCAGTAGAATCATTTTTATAATGAACTCTCATCGAATCCTTAACCACAGCCATTTTAAGTCTTTTGCCATCAGCAGTAGTTTTTCTTTTACTCTTATTTTACTCTAAAAGCACTTGCAATCAGCTATAGGCCAGAGTGCCTCTTCTTGAACAAAAAGGCACTGTCTCTGAGGCCCATGGAAAGGTCTGTGACAGGTCTCTGAGATTCAGGCTTCTGTTGGTATTACCAGAATAATTCCGAAGCCACACCATTTGACTAAGAAAGGATTTCCAGAACTCTAGTGGAGAAGCTGATTGATTCATAGATCTGCAAACCCAAGACCAAGCAAACAAGAATTCATTACATGAGACTCAATGGACTAATGAAATATGACTATGGCTTTCATTTGGAATATCGCCGCTGGATTTAAAGGACTCCTTTTCCTTTTCTCTTAAATTACAACTCATGACCCTGGCCGGTTGGCTCAGCGGTAGAGCGTCGGCCTGGCGTGCGGGGGACCCGGGTTCGATTCCCGGCCAGGGCACATAGGAGAAGCGCCCATTTGCTTCTCCACTCCCACCCCCTCCTTCCTCTCTGTCTCTCTCTTCCCCTCCCGCAGCCAAGGTTCCATTGGAGCAAAGATGGCCCGGGCGCTGGGGATGGCTCCTTGGTCTCTGCCCCAGGTGCTAGAGTGACTCTGGTTGCGGCAGAGCGACACCCCGGAGGGGCAGAGCATCGCCCCCTGGTGGGCAGAGCTTCACTCCTGGTGGGCGTGCGGGGTGGATCCCGGTCGGGCGCATGCGGGAGTCTGTCTGACTGTCTCTCCCCGTTTCCAGCTTCAGAAAAAAAAAATACAAAAAAAAAAAATTACAACTCATGACCATTTAGTAGATAATACTTTTATAAATAGAAATAAAACATTTATTTTTCTCCCTGTCTGATCTCTCCAGCATTCAGAAACTCTTATTGAGTGCTCTCATTTTCATGGCAATGCAATTATTTGTGTAAGTTCAATAAGAATCTGTTCTCCTTGAGAAGGACATAATTGGAAACATTGATTATATAACCAAGGCTTTGACTGAAATGTCTATTTGAGAATAATGTGCACAGAATCAGATATGACCAGGTAGTTTTAAGGAACTAAGGTTGAATTCATGGAGCCAAGGCTTACAAAACCCTTTTAGGACATCAGGGCTGATACCTGGTTTACAGGTTTCCAGCTGCACAGGTGAGCAAAGAAGGTCACTTGCTGGCAGGCCCAGGAAGCTTGGGATATTGGAAGGACCGAGAGAAGAGAGAAGTTCACGCAAATTTACAGGTACTGGAGGTCAAATCTGGTGGCAAGTCCTTGACTTGGCTTTGCAGTCTCAAGAAGCTTTTATAAGTCTAATTTGAGATTTCTTATGAAAAGTTCCAACAAAACAAACTTTCAAAGGTCTGTGTGGTCAATTATTCTTCTTCCTGCAATTATGTAAATAATAGGCCAGATCCAATGAGACAAGACTTATTCTATAAACAAGAATCATCTCACATTGGTTAACTTTGATGAAAAAAAGAATGAGTGTCGAGGAAAATTTCATGTGTCAATGGAAAATTATATAGCACACCCCTCTGGGTTATCCGACTCTGGTCCTCCCTATTCATTATCTTTGAGATTTTGTTACCTATTGATACTTATCAATTGTACTGAATCCTGACACCTTGCACACTTTGTCAGCTTTTACCAAATTTTCAGTTCTTCTAATTTCTTATAATATCTGCCTATAACTCTCCAGATAGAAGTTTCCAATTTTCCTCCCACTTTCTTAACTTGATGTTACTGAGAACACAAACCTGACTGCCCGGATCCTATTGGGACTCTAGGATGTCCTGCAAGCTGGAGTTGGACAACAGGCACCTTCATGCCTGGAGCTGCTGCTGCATAGGCTCCTCGGGAACTTTACTGAAACTTTCACATCTTCCATGCTGTGCTCTGAAAAATAACCATGACTGTGACACTGATGTTTTTATGCCTTCACCAACGACATTCAAACTGCACAAAAATCTGTCTGATTGCCCCTACTGTCCTCACTCCATCGTCTAAAGATGCTTCAAGTACAACATCTAGAAAGCTGCTCGACTGGCTGTCCTCTGGGCTCAGAAACTGGATTTAAAAGTTTCCCCAATCATGAATCCGTGTGTGTGTGTGTGTGTGTGTGTGTGTGTGTTTCATGAAATTCTCTTTCTTTTATGTCTGTTGATTTGCACCATCCAGCAAATATCCTCTAGTCCCAACAGATGGTTCATCTAATCCTTACTGAACAAAAGGAGACTGAACAGGAAATGGATTTATATTCTTCAGAGGAAAGAAGAATGTCTCTTCTTTCTTTGAATAAAAAGAGGGCCTGACAGATTCTCAGGCCTCCTCCTTGGCCTCATCCTGTCTTTGGCATGCCTTGCTTAGTTTTAACAAGAATCCAGCTAAGTAAGTTTAGCAAGAGGCCCCTCAACAAGTAATATCTGATCACCTTCAATATCTGGTTAAGTCTTTCATCCCCCAACTTTGATGTATAAGTCCTTGGCTGGCCTTGGGCAAAAATTCTGTTGAAAATGAATATCACTACTCTTGATGTCTCCTCTTAGTAATTTTCCTCCACTGACCTCTCACTCTACCTCTTGGCCTGCTGTATTAGGAGTTGAGCTCACTCTGCTATTGCAATAGAGTCGGATCCTATTGCAATAGTTTTGATAGAACCTTCTTTACCATTTTAACAAATGTCAGAAAAATTTTTTTCAGACACATCAGACAAAAGAGGTTTCTTAATCAGTAAATAAACCACAAGAGACATGAAAATCAGCATCTCCTCTTTAAAGGTCATTTTGCCCTATCTCCCACCCAGTTTTGGAATCCCCTTCCCCTTATTTTTGGCTGCTTAACACATTTCATGGTAATCACTAATTCATCACGTGGAACTGAATAAGAACCATTTAATATGATTATCTTCTCCATTAAAGCTGTCATCATAATTAGAGCTGCAGTGAACTGTTTGCCAGGAATGATAACTTCTGCCAAGAAAAACTTGGGTGTCATTTTAGAAAAATTCTTCAGTGGGGGAGGAAGAGATCAGGACCATCTGTGTTGGGATCCAAAGCTGAATAATGAGAAATAAAGCCCCTTTGCTCTGCTATCTGCCAGATCTGGACAGACCTCCAACTGGACCTTGCCAAAGACTTTAGAATGATTCAGCTTTCAAGGGAGTCCAAAGAGCACACCCTCTCAGGGAATTACAGCCTTGGAAAAGTCACCTGTTAGGAAGAGAAAAAAAGGAAGCAGCTAATAAAAATTAGGCCTTCATGCATAAGGCTTCCTAAAAGTTGTTCCAAATGGTTTTGTTTGCCACCCCACTGTTTCCAGGGCAACCACCTAAGCCAGGACAGAAGTAGAAGAACACAGGAGGCTCGAATGGGACCACCCACTGCAATTCTCATTTTCTCCTGATGGCAAGAACCTTTATATCAACTCGGAGTGTTTGTCAGGCCTCTCGCTGTGAATCACTGGAATAACATTTTACCCTGATGGAAGTGTGTCACAGGCTGCTGCTCCCACATCCCCCCACTCTGAGGGGGTTTTAAATGGAAGCAAATATCCCAGGGGATTTTTTCTCTGCACTACTAGTTTTGCTCTGTTGCACATTTTTAGATCACACACTGTAAATTATAGATAAAATGCATTATGCTAATTCCCTACTGCATATCTTTTAGTTATTTTTAGGAAAAAATGTCATTGACATTCAGCTTCTCAGGTAAATGTTTAAAATAAACAGAGATATAAAACCAAAGCAGAGGGATGCCCAAGACTGAGACTGCAGCCACATCACAGTCTGGCACTTTGGAATGAGCATAATGTGTTTAGCACAGATTCTAGCTGCAGATAGTGGAAGAATCCCTGTACTGAAAATCATTAGATTTGGTTGTGACTTCTGGTTCTGCAACTTTTTGCGTATGTGATTTTGGAGGAATTTGTTTCAATTTTCTAAGTCTTAGTTTCCTCATCTAGGAAATGAGAAATGTTCAACAAGATCTCAAAGGTATCATGTATTTGTCACTCCCTGGGACATTCTGCTAAATTTAGTAAAATGCCTATAAGTAACATAGAGCCGATTATATTGACTAGCTTTAAAAAGAATGAATAAACTCATCCTGTAAGCATTAGAAAAATTCAGTAACACCAAAAAAAAAAAAAAAAAAAAAAAAAGAAAAAATCAATCGTATTAAAACACTTCAACCCGTATTTTTCTGAGCTCTTACTGCACCGTGTTGTTGATCTTTTTTCACTTGCTGGGCTGGGTATCTCCCGTTGGCTCCTCTCTGTTGTTTTCCACCTGGAAGGTTGTCATGTAAAGACTACAACACAAGCTCTTGTCCCCTGACTTCCGGATGGGTTCAAGGAATTGACAAGAGAGTGGAGGAGGGCAGAGTGTGAGGTGGCTGAGGTTGCTGTGAGTTAGTTATATCCCTCAACCGAAGGTCACCGCTCCTGGAATGCATCCTCTCTATATAACTGTCTCCAGGTTTGCATAATGGCTCTTAGTCAGTTCACGCTGTTAGAATAAAGTGTTCTAGCTTATAAACAACAGCAGTTTATTTCTCATCATTCTGGAGGCTGGAAGTCTGAGATTAGCATATGGCAGATCGCTATCCGATGAGTGCCCGCTTCCTGATTGACAACTGCTGAAATCTCACTTGGTCCTCATATGATGGAAGAAGGGCTAGAAAGCTCTCTGGAGTCTTTTATAAGGGCATCCATCCCATTCATGAGGGTCCCATCCTCATGACCTAGGTACCTCCCAAAGGCCCCATTTCCTAATACCATCACATTGGGGGTTGGAACTTACACATGTGATTTTTGGCAGGGGACACATTCAGTCCAAATGGGCTTTCTTTTGATACTTGACTTTGAGGGGCACTGCATAATCTATGAAGTTCTCTTTGCCTTATGCATATCTTTGAAAACTGGTCTTTATTCACATCTCCCTAATTTATCCAGTTTGAGTCATCTGTGGCTTGCCTGTACCTTGACTGATGCACTCAGTTTCTTGAGCTGCAAGTGTGGTGAGATTTAAAAGCCATGGTGCTCATGACTTCAATTTATCAAATTTACCTTGAATGCATAGTTTTTCCCCTCTTAATTATGACTGAGAAAAGAGGAGAATCGCTATACACTACTGCTTGGTTATGTAGTACTTGACCTCTCTGTACATGCTTGTATTAGACAGGATTCAGAAACCACTCTTGTAATTTAAGCACAAAACTGTCAGGTACAGGGAATCAGATGCTCAGGGTTAGAAGGGCTGGAGGAGTGGGTTCCAGGATGGGCGGGCCTCTAGTGATGACTTTTGGAACACCACCACAGAGCGGACCTGTCTAGAGGACTCTCTGCAACAATCAGTAAGCCGGAAGAATCAAGGGGTCCTGTGCCACCTGCCAACTCCAAGATCACACTACTTTTGCCACAGTTCTGAAACCAGAAAGTTGTAGCCTCAATATTTGGCCCTAAACCCCATGTTCTTGATTTGTACCATCCAAATGAAAGCCTGCCCTGGCCAGATGGCTGGATTGGTTAGAACGTCGTCCCAAAGTGCAGAGGTTGCCAGTTCGATCCCCAGTCAGGGCACATACAGGAACAGATGTTCCTGTCTATCGCTCTCTTCTTCCTTCTCTCTAAAATCAATAAAAAAAAAATGAAGGCCTTCCTTCCTACTCGACTCAGTTCTAAATTCAGTTTTCATACAAGTGCATCTAATTGGTAAAGTCTAAATCATATTCTTAGTTGCAAATGAGCCTGGAAAATGTCAATTTTAACTTCTCAGACTCTTGTATGGGAAGGCACACTAGAAGGAGATCAGACGAATTCTTAGCAAGCCAATATATTCTATCAGAAGATTATTTCTGAAAGCGTATTTCAAATGGAATACTAAAAAAAAACATGAACTTTGCACAGTTTTTAACAGAGACTAGAATTCAAATCTCTGCTCTAGGATTTACTAGCTGCGTGACTATTGTCAGGTTGCACTTAATATTATTGGATCTATTTTTCATCTGTACAATGGGAATAATAATGTTTGTCTCCCCAAACTGTCATTAATTTATCAGATTTAATACTGTTAACCAGTATAACAGAGTTTTATTGATTGCGATGCAAATCTAATTGATTGGTTAAGACAAAAACACATGCATTAAAGGATATATGGCAGGTCACAAAGTTGCCAGGAGGGCTAGAGAGACCGGCTCAAGGCTGAACTTCCAGAACACCGCCTAGAGCAGGCATCAGAACCAGCCTGAGGCCATTATTGCCTCCTACAACCCCCCTCTAGCTCTCAATGCTACACTTCCCGCAGTCAGCAGGAATTTTACCGATGCAGTAGCTTCTGCCAGCTCTGTTACCAGAAACTCAACAGTGCCACTAAACTCTGAAGGCCAAGTAACAGCGGTGATGCTTGTACTGGCAAAAAGGGATTCCACGTGGTATTTCTTCATATTAGTTTCTTCTCAAAGGACATTTCACAAGGGTGTCAGGGGAGGGGGGCTAAGTCACATATTTGTGCCCAGATACAAGGAGGCCTAACTAAGGAAGCACAATTTCTGACTTTTAAACTAGGAGCAAGGAAACTCTCTAACCAAAGGGAGAGTGTTCACAAAGTGCTGGGCTCCAGACAAATACGCCTGCACACCTCCTCCAGATGGCTAACTGTGGTGAGGTGAGGAAGGAGACTGTGGATTTAATCATCGGGAGACAGAGCCTGAGTGGCATTCTTGGATCATTCATCTACTTACCTTCTGTTCATGGGAGAGCAGGGCATTTTACATGATTGCCTCACCAAGACTAGAAAGGGAATTATTTCAAAATGTTCTTAGAAGAAAAAGATGGAGTGAATGCCAGACAGACCAAATTCAAAGATGTTCACTGCGTGCTAAGCACTGTCTTAGTTCTTCTAGATCCAAAAATAAATAATGATGTTGGCTAACATTTATTAATCATTTAACTGCACCCTGAATTTTCTATGCTTTATTTCAGGGTTTTCTTTATAATGAACACTGTAAAGTAAGTACTTTTATTTCTTAAGTCAGTGTTTTTGGTTTGATTGTGTCTTCCCCCAACTCCAAATTCATATGTTGAAGTTCGAAGCCTTGTACTTCAGAATGTAACCTTATTTTGAAATAGGGTCATTGCAGATATAATTAATTAAGATGATATTAGAGTGGGCCTTAAAGCAGTATGACTGGTATCTATAAAAAAGGGAGATTTGGACACAAAGACATGCATACAGGGAGAACCCCATGTGAAGATAAAGGCAAAGATTGAAGCGCTGTTTTAAAAGCCAAGGAACACTAAAGATTGCCAAATCACCAGAAGCTAGGGGAGGTCATGGTTTTTCACAGCCCTTAGAAAGCAGCAACCCTAGCAGCGCCCCAGTCTTGGACTTCTAGCCTCCATAAATGTGAAACTATCAATTTCTCTTGTTGAAGCTACCTTGCTCACGGTCCTTTGTTATAGCACCCCTTAAAACTAATGCAACTGAGTTCCCCAGAAGCAGAGCCTGAGATGGAATCTTTATGAAGGGGGGATACTGAAGGAATACCTTTCTAGGTTTCTACTACATTTTCTAAAATGGCCACCATCTCATTTCTGGTTCTGTATAGTCTTCATAAGTCTTTTCAAATTGCCACTCCTCCACCAAGAAATGAAGTCTTTGAACTTAGGAAGACTCTGTCAGTGTCTTGACTAACAGAATAAGGCGGAAGTAATCCTGTGTGACTTCCAAGATTAGGTCATGAAAAACAATTCAGTGATTTTCTAGCTCTTTTTTAGGATAGTCGCCCTTAGAATCCAGCCACCATGATGTAAGGGAGCCGAAACTAGACCATTCAGAAAGACCACATGGATAAGGACTGCGGTCCACAGTTTATGGTTTGTAGCCATTGCCAGACATGTGAGTGGTGAGACTTCAGATGATTCCCATCCTCAAGTCTTCCATGTCCTGAATATTATGAAACAGAGACAAGCCACTCCCACTAAGCTCCTGACCCTCAGAGTCCATAATATAATAAAGAGTTGTTGAAAGCCATCAAGTTTGGGGGTAATTTATATTGCAACTATAGCAACTGGGAGTACATGGGAATAGGGTGTATTTGTAACAAAATTCTAAAAATGTGAAAGGCTTTGAGACTTTGGGGCAAAGTAGATGGAAGGCAAAAGGGCCTTGAAGAGACTGGCAACAGAGTCTCATGATCTTTAAGAGGGCTCTCAGAGAGGGAGCAAAGGAAAGTGAGGAATGTTATAGGAAATTGAGAAAGAAGCTCCTCGTTATACAATGACATAATATTTAGCAACATTGTATCCTGTGATAAAGTAGAAAAATATGCCTAATGAGTTGGATGATCTAACTGAGATTTCCTGGAAGAATGTAGAAGGTGTCACCTGGCGTGAGAAGTCAGAAATAAGGTAAATAGCCTGACCAGGCGGTGGCACAGTGGATAGAGTGTCGGACTGGGATGCAGAAGGACCCAGGTTTGAGGCCCCAAGGTCGCCAGCTTGAGTGCGGGCTCATCTGGCTTGAGCAAAAGCTCACCAGCTTGGACCCAAGGTCGCTGGCTTGAGCAAGGGGTTACTAGGTCTGCTGAAGGCCCACGGTCAAGGCACATATGAGAAAGCAATCATGAACAACTAAGGTGTCGCAACGAAAAACTGATGATTGATGCTTCTCATCTCTCTCTGTTCTTGTCTGTCTGTCCCTATCTATCCCTCTCTCTGACTCTCTCTCTGTCCCTGTAAAAAAAAAAAAAAAAAAAGAAAAGGTAAATAAAGAGCTGAATTTGAAAATAGAAGCTGTCATTTCTAGGTGCTTTAAGATGGTCAATTAAGAAAAAGCTTCACAGCAAAGATTAAATCCAGGGAAGAATTATAAGATCCATTGTTAGGATCTCAGAAAAACCTAAAGTGGTTTCCTCAGACAACAATTTAGTAAGACAAAAGTTTCTCTAAGTCTGACCAGGTGGTGGTGCAGAGGATAGAGCATCAGCCAGGGATGCTGAGGACCCAGCATTGAAACCCTGAGGTCACTGGCCTGAGCTTGGGCTCATCTGGCTTGAGTAAAGGCTCACCAGCTTAAGTACAGGGTCATTGTCTTGAGTTTGGGATCATATACATGATCGCTGGCTTGAGCCCAAAGATCACTGGCTGAAGCTCAAGGTTGCTAGCTTGAGCCCAAGGTTGCTGGCTTGAGCAAGAGGTCACTGGCTCAGCAGGAGCCCCCCTGCCCCAGGCCCCGGTCAAGGCATATGTGAGAATCAATCAATGAACAACTGAGGTGCCACAACTATGAGTTGATGTTTCTCATCTCCCTCCCTTCCTGTCTGTCTGTGTCTGTCTGTCTCTCTCTCTCTCTCTTTTTCTCTCTCTCTCTCTTGTGGTCCTCTAAGGATCTTAAGGGTGTCTGTATTTAAAAAGGACTTTATAAAATCTTAAAGTTGTGTTGTCCCTCAGTAACATAATAAGAAGGCCAAAGTAAGAGAAGCTTTATCTTAAAAATATTTGTGGATATAAATTGTGTTTAAAGGAGTAGATTATAAATTGATTAGTGAAAAACCCACAAAAGTTTGAAAATAATTTTATCACATTGGACTAAAAGATATAAAGATAATACAAAATTAAAGATCTTTGGACCCCAGCTTTTTATGGGCAGGAGCAGGATGGGAAAATTACTCAGTTGCAAATGTGGAAAATAAGGAGGTCAAGAATACAGAGGGTAGAGCCAAAAGTCTTGGCAAATCATTCGCAGACAGTAGGATGGATCCTTTAATCAAGGAACTGGCTAAAATATGTCTAGCTGGCTTTTAGTATTGCTATGGACCAATGGCTTCTGTGCACTTTTTTTCCCTCTTTGTTGAATAGCAGTATCTATCATAATTATTTTGTGCCTGTCCCATCACTGTATGTTGGGGATGTGCAGAAAATATATTTTGTCTCTATAGTTCATAGGTATACAGATTAAAAGAAATGATTCCCAGCAAGCTATATTTTGAGGCAATATATCTAAGGAGACTTGTCTCTACCTAGACCTAATCTAAATGATTTTTCTCTTATCCCTTAAGCATCTACATAGTGCCTAATATGTAGAAGGTACTTAGAAAATATTTAATAAATGATCGCATAAATAAAAGAACATGTTACTCAGCATACTGGAAAAATAAGCATTTTGGTTAGTAAAAATAATTATAGACTGGCATAAAGATAGATGTGTAGAATTGAGAGTCCATAAATAAACCTATACATTCATGGGCAATTGATTTTCAACAAGGGTGCCAAGATAAGTTAATGGGGGTAAGAAAAGTCTCTTCAAGAAATGGTGTTGAGAGAATGGGATACCCATATGCAAAAGAAGGAAGGTTTACACCTATCTCACACCATGTACAGAAATTAACTCACATTGGTGAGGTGTTTGTTTTGTTCACTACTTTGTTTTCTGAGCTCATTAAGTTACCTGTTGGTGTCTTCTCACATCTTGTTGAGTATATTCAGAACTTCAGTTTTGAATTCTCTATCATTTAACTCCAAGGTTTCCATGTGATTGAGGTTTTTTCTGAAGATTTTTCATTTTCTTTCTGAACTATACTTCTTTCTTGTGTAGCCATGGTATTTGATTTCTTCTTCTTTGATGGCATTTGAGAGTGTTATTGTTAAGAATCTTAACAAAAAACAACTTTAGTCCATTTGGTGTGTGAATCTCTCAGGTATGTCTGTGAACCCACCTGGGGTTCCTTCACTGTGTTATAGTTGTTCAATTTGTTGAAATTTCAAGGGGAAAGCTCAGGAGTATCTCTCACAATACTATTACTCTGATATCATTGATTTTACTTTTTTAGTTGCCCTTAAATATAGAATCATAACTCATTCAAAATCCCAATTGACTTATGGCATATTTTCATTTGACCATTATTTAAATCAACAACTAAGTATTGTTCCATTAACTATATAATAAATTTTGTTTCATGAAACTCCCATTGGAGAAATAATATGGTTAGCTTAAACTTTCCATACACATCTGTTGTTTCTCTGGTGTGAGGATGTAACAGCAGGAAAGAGAATTCATCTAAAATTATCTCTTGGCCAGGATGAAGGAGTGTGCAATTTGTAGTATAACAAAATCATCCCAAACTCTTTTCCTAATAGCTGAGAGAAAGCGTCTGTTGAGATTTGATCCAAAATTAAAATGAATTGCTAACATTTATCAGTTTCTTTGTTTCAGCTTTAATCTAGAGGAATGACTGCCAGAAATCCTGCATTTACCCAAATCATTTTATTTTACTTCTAAATCAATACATTGATCATATTCTGCCCCCTTTGGTTGAGTTAAAAACAAATTTATCCTTCAACTTTTTTTCCTATAAGGATGTTTAAACTCAGCTGTAAAATTTATTCTCTAGATAAAGTAGTGTATGTTTCTTATATATCTGTTTTTAAATTTTCTCATTTTTATAAATTGCTTGAGTGTGACCAAGAAAATTCTTCCCACCATAGTTTTAAAACAAGTTTTACTAATCCATTTTCATTTTGTAAGGAGACAGTGATATTTTCTGCTTCTTTACATATGCAAACAAGTTGCTATTAGATAAAGTATGATGTTAACTGAAACTTACTATGGTAAGAGAATCTCTTCCTCTCCTTGATTTCTTTAATTATTTTATTCAACAACAACAAAAATAAAGCACTGTGTCAAGAACTGTAATTAATGAGGAAAAAGTGAGTTTCTCACATGTAGCTTACAGTTAAGTGAGAGAGACAGATTTTATGAGACTTTCACAAATAAATGTATAATTTCTATATTTTAAGTAGCAAAACTGACCTTAAATTATGTTTTAAGAGTGATTAAGAATGATCTGCTCTCTTTGAAGACTCGTGGAAGGCACTTGAGCTGAGTTAAGAAATAAGTAAGATAAGTAGCATAACATTGGGTATGTGGGAGACCAAGAGGACTTCAGGGAGAAAGAATGGCATGAACAGAGGTTAAATATCAGCCTCTGTGGCTTGAACCCAGGCAGAAAATATAAATGTGTTTCAAGTTGTAGTAAGGACATTTGCCCTTATTCTATGTGACTTAAAGAAACAAGGGGGAAAGTGAAATAAGCCAGTTAAAGGCAAATACCATATGACCTCACTTATATGTGGAATCTAATGAACAATATAAACCATTGAACAAAATAGAAACAAAGACATGGACACATGAAACAGACTGACGGCTGTTGGAAGGGAAGGGTGTGAAGGGACTGGATGAAAGAAGGTGACAGTATTAGCCAAAAACATCTTTATTATATGCGGCTTAAGTGTCTGTTTGTTGCTGATAGCTTATTGGTTGCTTGCGTAACTGTACTAGCCAATGGGGTGAAGTTGCCACGGCTGAACGCAAATTGAGCAGGTCAGGGGGAAGGTGAACATTTGTTTGCATTGGCAATCATCTGTTTTACATAAAAACTACGTCTTAACGTAATTTCTTTTAAGAATTTCTCCTAGAAAATACAGCACTGAAGAGGAGAGAAAAGGAGCTAAAGCTGCACAAAAACGGCTTTCTCGACAAAAAGAAACTACTGAGCAGAGAAAGACAAGGCTTGCTTCAGTTGCAGGGCAAATGTGTCTTTCTCGGTAAAATGAGACTGATGAGCATAGAGAAACAAGGCTTGCCTCAGATGCAAGACAAAAAAGCCTGTCTCGACAAAATGAGTCCCTTGAACAAAGGCAGGAGAGCAATGCAAAAAAAAAAAACAACAACAACAACAAAAACGACAGAGTAATGCTGACTGAGACGCAAAAAGGATTAAAACAGTTTCAAACGGAGAAACTTTAATTTTTGAGCATTCCTCTGGTGACATGAATATTAAATGTGAACACTGTCAGTCCTTAAACTTCAAGTTAGAAACTAATCATTTGACCGTTGCAAGAAAGGATTTTCTCAATGTTGCAAGTACGGAGACGTAGACAATTTCCTGTAAAACATGCCTTTGCTATGACCATCAATAAGTCTCAGGGCCAAATGCTTAAGCGTGTTGGCATTTTTTTACCTGAGCCTGCATTTGGACACGGTCAACTTTATGTTGCCTGTTCAAGAGTTCGTGAAAGAACGGACGTAAAATTAAAAATAATTGATGGTCCTCTGCAAGGTGAACTTAAAAATGATGGAAAGATCTACACAAGAAATGCTGTGTACAAAGAGATCTTTGACATGTGAATTAACATTTTATTATTATTATTTTTTTAATAAATTTTTATTAATGTTAATGGGATGACATTAATAATTCAGGGTGCATATATTCAAAGAAAACTTGTCTAGGTTATCTTCTCATTAAATTATGTTGCATACTCCTCGCCCAGAGTCAGATTGTCCTCTGTCACCCTCTATCTAGTTTTCTCTGTGCCCCTCCCCCTCCCCTAAATCTCTCCCTCCCTCCCTCCTGCGTCCTCCCTCCCCCCACCCCTGGTAACCACCACACTCTTGTCCATGTCTCTTAGTCTTGTTTTTATGTTCCACCAATGTATGGAATCATGTAGTTCTTGTTTTTTTCTGATTTACTTATTTCACTCCGTATAATGTTATCAAGATCCCACCATTTTGCTATAAATGATCTAATGTCATCATTTCTTATGGCTGAGTAGTATTCCATAGTGTATATGTGCCACATCTTCTTTATCCAATCTTCTATTGAAGGGCTTTTTGGTTGTTTCCATGTCTTGGCCACTGTGAACAGTGCTGCTATGAACATGGGGCTACATGTGTCTTTACGTATCAATGATTCTGAGGTTTTGGGGTATATACCCAGTAGAGGGATTGCTGGGTCATAAGGTAGTTCTATTTGCAGTTTTTTGAGGAACCACCATACTTTCCTCCATAGTGGTTGTACTACTTTACATTCCCACCAACAGTGTATGAGGGTTCCTTTTTCTCCACAGCCTCTCCAACATTTGTTATTACCTGTCTTGTTGATAATAGCTAATCTAACAGGGGTGAGGTAGTATCTCATTGTAGTCTTGATCTGCATTTCTCTAATAACTAATGAAGCTGAGCATCTTTTCATATATCTGTTGGCCATTTGTATTTCTTCCTGGGAGAAGTGTCTGTTCATGTCCTCTTCCCATTTTTTTATTGGATTGTTTGTTTGTTCGTTGTTGAGTTTTATGAGTTCTTTGTAAATTTTGGATATTAGGCCCTTATCTGAGCTGTTGTTTGAAAATATCATTTCCCATTTAGTTGGCTGTCTGTTTATTTTGATATCAGTTTCTCTTGCTGAGCAAAAACTTTTAATTCTGATGTAGTCCCATTCATTTATCTTTGCCTTCACTTCTCTTGCCATTGGAGTCAAGTTCATAAAATGTTCTTTAAAACCCAGATCCATGAGTTTAGTACCTATGTCTTCTTCTATGTACTTTATTGTTTCAGATCTTATATTTAGGTCTTTGATCCATTTTGAATTAATTTTAGTACACGGGGACAGGCTGTAGTCGAGTTTCATTCTTTTGCATGTGGCTTTCCAGTTTTCCCAACACCATTTGTTGAAGAGGCTTTCTTTTCTCCATTTTGTGTTGTTGGCCCCTTTATCAAAGATTATTTGACCATATATATGTGGTTTTATTTCTGGGCTTTCTATTCTCTTCCATTGGTCTGAGTGTCTATTTTTCTGCCAATACCATGCAGTTTTGATTATCGTGGCCCTATATTATAGTTTAAAGTCAGGTATTGTAATGCCTCCAGCTTCATTCTTTTTCCTTAGGATTGCTTTGGCTATTCGGGGTTTTTTATAATTCCATATAAATCTGATGATTTTTTGTTCCATTTCTTTAAAAAATGTCATAGGAATTTTGATAGGAATTGCATTAAATTTATATATTACTTTGGGTAATATGGCCATTTTAATTATATTTATTCTTCCTATCCAAGAACAAGGAATATTTTTCCATCTCATTGTGTCTTTTTCTATTTCTCTTAGCAATGCCTTGTAGTTTTCTTTATATAGGTCCTTTACATTCTTTGTTATGTTTATTCCTAGGTATTTTATTTTTTTTGTTGCAATCGTGAAGGGGATTATTTTTTTGAGTTCATTTCTAATATTTCATTGTTGGCATATAGAAAGGCTATGGACTTCTGTATGTTAATTTTGTATCCTGCGACCTTACTGTATTGGCTTATTGTTTCTAGTAATCTTTTTGTGGAGTCCTTTGGGTTTTCGATGTATAGGATCATATCATCAGCAAAAAGTGATACCTTTACTTCTTCTTTTCCGATATGGATGCCTTTTATTTCTTTCTCTTGTCTGATTGCTCTGGCCAGAACTTCTAGCACCACGTTAAATAAGAGTGGAGAGAGTGGACACCCCTGTCGTGTTCCTGATTTAAGGTGAAAAGTCCTCAGTTTTACGCCATTTAATATGATGTTGGCTGATGGTTTATCATATATGGCCTTTATTATGTTGAGATATTTTCCTTCTATACCCATTTTGTTGAGAGTCTTAAACATAAAATTGTGTTGTATTTTATCGAAAGCCTTTTCTGCATCTATTGATAAGATCATGTGGTTTTTGTTCTTTGTTTTGTTGATATGGTGTATTACGTTAACAGTTTTACGTATGTTGAACCATCCTTGAGATTCTGGGATGAATCCCACTTGATCATGATGTATTATTTTTTTAATATGTTGTTGTATTCGATTTGCCAGTATTTTGTTTAGTATTTTAGCATCTGTATTCATTAGAGATATTGGTCTGTAGTTTTCTTTCTTTGTGCCATCCTTGCCAGGTTTTGGTATGAGGGTTATGTTGGCCTCATAAAATGTGTTTGGAAGTACTGCTTCTTCTTCAATTTTTTGGAAGACTTTGAGTAGAATAGGAACCAAGTCTTCTTTGAATGTTTGATAGAATTCACTAGTATAACCATCTGGGCCTGGACTTTTATTTTTGGGGAGGTTTTCAATAGTTTTTTCTATTTCCTCCCTGCTGATTGGTCTGTTTAGGCTTTCTGCTTCTTCATGACTCAGTCTAGGAAGGTTGTATTGTTCTAGGAATTTATCCATTTCTTCTAGATTGTTGTATTTGGTGGCATATAGTTTTTCATAGTATTCTACAATAATTCTTTGTATATCTATGATGTCTGTGGTGATCTCTCCTCTTTCATTTTGGATTTTATTTATTTGAGTCCTGTGTCTTTTTTCCTTGGTGAGTCTTGCCAGGGGTTTGTCGATTTTGTTGATCTTTTCAAAGAACCAGCTCCTTGTTTTATTGATTTTTTCTATAGTTTTTCTGTTCTCTATTTCGTTTATTTCTGCTCTGATTTTTATTATCTCCTTTCTTCGGCTGGTTTTGGGTTGTCTTTGTTCTTCTTTTTCTAGTTCCTTAAGGTGTGAAGTTAAGTGGTTTACTTCGGCTCTCTCTTGCTTGTTCATATAGGCCTGAAGTGATATGAACTTTCCTCTTATTACTGCTTTTGCTGCATCCCAGATATTCTGATATGTCGTATTTTCATTTTCATTTGTCTGTATATATCTTTTGATCTCTGCGCTTATTTCTTCTTTGACCCATTCATTTTTTAGAAGTATGTTGTTTAGTTTCCACAATTTTGTGGGGTTTTCCCCCTTTTTTTTACAGTTGAATTCTAGTTTCAAGGCTTTATGATCAGAGAATATGCTTGGCACAATTTCAATTTTTTTAAATTTGCTGATATTGTCTTTGTGGCCCAACATATGGTCAATTCTTGAGAATGTTCCATGTACACTGGAGAAAAATGTATACTCTGTCGCTTTGGGATGAAGTGTCCTGTAGATGTCTATCATATCCAGTTGTTCTAGTATTTCATTTAAGGCCACTATATCTTTATTGATTCTCTGTTTGGATGACCGATCTAGAGCCGTCAGCGGTGTATTGAGGTCTCCAAGTATGATTGTATTTTTGTCAGTTTTTGTTTTAAGGTCAATAAGTAGCTGTCTTATATATTTTGGTGCTCCTTGGTTTGGTGCATATATATTAAGGATTGTTATGTCTTCTTGATTCAGTGTCCCCTTAATCATTATGAAATGACCATTTTTGTCTCTGAGTACTTTTTCTGTCTTGTAGTCAGCATTATTAGATATGAGTATTGCTACACCTGCTTTTTTTTTGGGTGTTGTTTGCTTGGAGTATTGTTTTCCAGCCTTTCACTTTGAATTTGTTTTTATCCTTTTTGCTTAGATGAGTTTCTTGTAGGCAGCATATAGTTGGATTTTCTTTTTTAATCCATTCTGCTACTCTGTGTCTTTTTATTGGTAAGTTTAATCCATTTACATTTAGTGTAATTATTGACACTTGTGGGTTCCCTATTGCCATTTTATAAATTGCTTTCTGTTAGTTTTGTATCTTGTTTGATTCTTCTCTTTTGTTTTTCTATTATTTGTTTTTGTTTGTTTGTATTCCATACTTCTTTCCTCTGTTGCTACCTTTTTTAAGTCAAGTGTTTTTGTGTTGGTTTTTTCAAGGGTGGTTACCATTAAGTAATGAAAAGGGTATCTACCATATTCATTGTAGTACCCTTTCTTGTGAGTATTTCTGCACTTCATCGTCCTTTGCTACTGTTAATCTTCATCCTTTCTCCCCCTTTTTTTTTTCTTTTGTTGTCACAGTTTAAGTTTGTTTTTATTGTTTTCTTGGTGGAGCTGTTACTTGTGGTTATGTTTTCTTTTGTTCTTTGAATCTGGTTGGAAAACCCCCTTTAGTATTTCCTGGAGTGGGGGCTTTCTGATGATAAATTCTCTCATCTTTTCTGTATTTGTGAATATTTTTATATCTCCTTCGTACTTGAAGGATAGCTTTGATGGGTATAGTATTCTTGGCTGAAAGTTCCTCTCTTTCAGGGCTTTAAATATTGGGGTCCACTCTCTTCTAGCTTGTAGAGTTTCTGCTGAGAAATCTGATGATAATCTAATAGGCCTTCCTTTATATGTTGTATTCTTCTTTTCCCTGGCTGCCTTGAGAATTTTTTCTTTGTCATTGGTTTGTGTCATCTTCATTATGATGTGCCTTGGAGTGGGTTTGTTGTGGTTAAGAAAACTTGGTGTTCTGTTTGCTTCTTGAATTTGAGGCTTTAATTCTTTCCACAGGCTTGGGAAGTTCTCATCTATTATTTGTTTGAGTATATTCTCCATTCCATTTTCTTTCTCTTCTCCCTCTGATATACCTATTATTCTTATGTTATTCTTTCTGATGGAGTCAGACAATTCCTGTAGGGCTTTCTTGTTTTTTATTATTTTTGAGTCTCTTTCTTCCTCTCTCTGTTGTGCCTCAAGTTGCTTGTCTTTTATTTCACTGATCCTGTCTTCTATCTGGGCTGTTCTATTAGCTAAGCTTGTTACCTCATTTTTCAGCTCTTGAATTGAGTTTTTCATTTCTGTTTGATTTGTTTTTATAGTTTCAATTTCCTTGGTAATATATTCTTTGTGATCGTTGAGTTGTTTTCTGATTTCTCTAAATTGCCTTTCTGTGTTTTCTTGTATATCTCTGAGTATTTTTAAGATTTCTATTTTAAATTCTCTGTCATTTGGCTCTAAGGCTTCCAATATGTTAAATCTTTTCTCCATAGATTTTTCCACATCTATTTGTGTTACCTCTCTGTCTTTTGTATCCATAATGTTTGATTTCCTTTTTCTTATTGGCATCTGAAGGTGGTCTTGATGATAGTGTTAATTGGAATTAATAAAAAATAAAAAGAAAAAAGAAAAAAGGAAAACGCTCCGCAAAAAAAAAGTAATAATTTATTATTTCCCCCTTTTTTCTTTCTTCTCTTCCTCCCCTCTCACCTCCTTAGGGAAATATCGTGATGACCTGTGAATTATATTATGCTAAATGGAACAAAAACTGCCTATAATGGAGGGCCTAATTTGGGGTGAAGAGTTCAAGGGGGAAAAAAGGGAGTAGGGACCTACTAAATACAAAAAAAAAAAGGGGGGGGGAGAAAATCTTAGACAAGCATAAAATGATTTGCTTGTAAGTGATGGTCGACTAAGAGATATAATGAGAGGGATGAAAGGGAAACAGAAAAAAGGAGAGAAAAAACAATAATTAAAAAAGAAAAAAAATAAAAATAAAAATAATAAGTAAAAATCTGTTGTATTAAGTGGAGCAAAGACTAAATACAATGGAGACTTTGGGATGGGAGGAATGCTAGTGAGTTAAAAAGCAATGTAAAAAGTGCCCAAAATGCCACAAAAACAAACAAATAGAGGAAAACCAAGAACAAAAGCAGAAGAAGAAGAAAAAAGAACAACAACAACAAAAAAAAACCCACAAAAACTTGAGTCCCAAATTAAATAATTTGTTCGTGATTGAGGCTTAAATGGGAGGAAAAGTAAAAGGAGAAAAGAAGAAATAAATAGAAAGGAAAAAATAAGAGTAAGAGAGAAATGAAGGAAAAAAAAAGGAAAGGAACAAAAAAAACAAAAGGGGAGAGAGTGAGAGTTAAGGGTTTTGGAGTGTAACCCTAAAGGAGAGTTAGGATGAAGAAAAGAAATAACATGTAACACTCATGGGTAGTGTAGTTCAAGAAAAGGGTAGCATAAGATGGGTAGAGAGTAAAAGGACCGAGGTGGAAGAAATAGAAATAATAATAAAGGCAATAAGATAGAAGAAAGAAACAACAACAACAAAGAATTAGTGGAACAAGTTATAAAGTCTGTGGATTTTTCTTGATTTTGAGAGGTTAACTTCTTCCTTTTTTCTTTTCTCCCCCTCTTCCTGGTCGGTGACTCTGTACCCCAGGTTCTGCCCCTGTGTCACTCTTAGGTAGGAATTTGCAGTTGATGGGATTCTATGGCAATGTCATATAATTGGCTTTAGTCTCGCTGGTAGTCAAGGCTTATTGGCGTTTGCAAAGTCCAACAATGAGAGAGTTTGCTTTCCTGGAGTCTCTTTCCTAGTCTCCCCTTCCTGAATTAGCAGCCTGGTGATCCAGCTATGAGGCTGCCACTGCTTCTGCCTGGGGAGTAAGAGGTTCAAAGAGCTGGGAAATCCCCACTCTATCCTCACTCAGCGCAAGGCTCTGGGTAAGGCTCTGGCAATCAGAGCCTCCAGCGTAATCAGGTGGAGCTGGGAGTCAATTGTTGTCAAGGTGACTGTTCAGCGCCTATCATTCAGTTGGACCACTCAACCCAGGCTTTCCACACTTGGTAGCCTGTTTTGGCTGGGAAGAAGAAGCACTAGTCGCTGTTTGCTTTATGGATCTTAATATCTGCCAAGTCCCTCTTGTTAGGTATATCCCTGAATATGGAGGCTCTGTCAATCAGAAGTTGCCCCCGCCCCTTTAGCGAAAGGCACTGAAAAATATCACGCCTCTTGTCTTGGATCGCTGAACTGGGAGAGATCTTATCAATTAGAGCCCCGTGGGTGCATAGATTTCGTGGGTTAAGCTAATTTCAGTGATTGGATCCGCAGCTGTGCTCCAGAAAGTATTTCAGGCTGGCTGCGCGCCCCTCCCCCTAGCACTTGATTGTTAGCTTGAATGGCTGGGTGAGGTGCCCCGCCCACGGAGAGAATCTCCTGACTAGGAAAGACAGCCTTGGTGCCCCTCCCGGACTGCGGCTCGGGGCGCGTGCGCGCGCGCGGTTTCTCGGCTCGCCAGTGGACGGGGACCACAGCACGGGGGCGCGCGTGGTTTCTCAGCACGCCAGTGGACGGGGACCGCGGCATGGGGAGCATGCGGGGTTTCTCCGCACGCCAGTGGCCGGGGACCACGGCACGGGGCGCGCGCGCGGTTTCTCAGGGTATGCTGGGGCGGCTGCCAGTGCCCAGGCTGCGGTCCCCGAGTGTGGGCAGGCAGCTGCACATGTGGGTTGACTCACCACAGGTGTGCTCTCTCCTCAGCAACAGTCCTTTTGCTTTCAGTGTGTGTGTGGAACTCCGGAATGCTCCTTGGATAAATTTTTCTGTTTCTAGTTGATAAATTTGTTGAGATTTTGGGGAGATCTGTCGGACGCGCTGCTCACGGCGCCATTTCCGTGACGTCACCAAAAACAACATTTTATTATTTAAATCACCTTTATTTATTGAGCTAGTGATGGCTCTTAAGAAATGTACCACCAGTGGTTTCCTTCATTGCACTCTACTTTAAGCAATTAAGCAAGTAGAAGGGGGAAACCCCGTGGGGCACTAAGCAAAGGGGCGTCCTCGCCGCCTGCCCTGGGTAATTCAGTTTGAATTACCTTTGCACAAATCATTTTAATTACAATTTATAATATCTAGAATAGCGGTCGTTTCGTATGACCGCAGGGCTTTCTAGTATATACGTAACACATAGATACAGACAACAGAATAGCAATAGCGAGAAGGAAAGGGGGTGGGGCAAGGTGGAGATAGAAAAAGGGAGGTGTAGGGCCAGTGGTTGCTGCCATAACCATGCAGGTTTACATTGGATTCGGGCAAATGGTAAAGAAGCTATGAAGCCAAAAGATAGTGGGCCATTCAGTTTATTCAAGTCTCCTAATGGTGGACAAGCAAACAGTTAGGTAAGACCACTTCCCTTTCTCCCATCTCAGGACCCCACCAGTCTCAGCAGTCCACAGTCAAACAGGCCAGGGGGATATCAGGGCTCCCGAGCCCCGACTCAGTCTCTGGTCTCTCTCTCTGGAATCCTATGTCCCCCACCAGCCTCAGCAGTCTCCCTCTCGGTCTCTGTCTCTCTCCTTTTGTACTCTCCAGCCAAAACAGGCTGGGGGAAAAACCCTTCATCAGCAAACAATGGCCCCTCCCAAGCAGGAGGGCCATTCTCAATTTGCCATCTGCCACCCTGAGGGCAAGCACCCACAGCCTTCCATTAACTATACACACATGGTGCTGCCCCAGTACAAGCCAGCAAACCTAAAAACATTTCTTTACCCAACAGGAAGCAAAATGAGGACAGTAAGAGATTTTGCTTGAGGTAGAGGGTGCATGATATGGTGTATAGATGGTGCTATATTGAGTTGTACATTTGAAACCTGTATGGTGTTGTGAATCAATGCCATTATAATTAATTCTAATAAAAAAAATAAGTCAGTTAAGAAGCGTAACATTGGGTATGTAGGGGGTCAAGAGAATTTCAGGAAGAAGCAATGGCATGAACAGAAGTTAAATGTTGGCCTCTGTGGCTTGAACCCAGGGAGCAGATGTAAAAGTGCTTCAAGTTGTATTAAGGACTTTTGCCTTTATTTCATGGGCAACACTGCGTTAGCTTAGATAGATCCACTGTATTAACTAAGAATCCTTCAGCTATAAGTGATGGAAAACACAGCCTAACCTGCTGTAAGCCTCACCCCACCACCTCCAAATTAATGGCTTACACAATGGTGAAGTTCAGACATCAGACCTTATCCAAACATAGTTTTAGTCATTGGAGGAAGATGTCTCCATGCCCCAGTTGTGGCTCTCTGGGATTGCTTGACTCTGCTTTCATCCTTGTTCTAGCTTAATCTTCAGTCTGGTTCCCTTCATAGTCAAAAGAACCAATGTTTCTGATTAAATTTGCTCAAATTAATGCCCACCTTGAACCAATTCCTTTGGCCGAATGCAGCACTTTAGGTGGTTTAGGTATGGGTTAAGTGTCCTTCTCTAAAACAATCTCTATGGCTAGGGAAGAATATGCCAATTAGGGCGTCCATAACTCTGGAGCTAATCCCAGATTACGTGGGAAAAGTAGTTTCCTAAAAGAAATTTAGGGTGTCATTACCATAAAAAGAGTGGAAATTTTCTGGACAGAAGTCGTCAGATATCCAATAGAAGAATTCTGAAGTTTAAAACAGGATAAGAATACAGGAAGTAACATAAATAGATCTGCATTCACACACACACACACACACACACATACACACACACACACACACAAAGATGGCCATCAGAGTAGATAATGGGTTGAAATGCAATGGCAGGAAGCAAGAATTAGTAGGCTGGAGTAGTCCAGTATGATGACAGCTTGAACAGAGCAAGTGGCAGCAGAGTTGGGAATAAACAGGAAGTTTTGAGAGACATTTAGAAAAAAAATAAATATAACTTGGTGATTCATTGGATATGGAGGAAGTGAAGGCAAAGAAGTTATTAAATATAATTCCAGCTTTCTGACTGACACAGAAATTGGATAAATAGTGGTGACGCTATACTGATAAGGGTATTAAAAGAAGATCAGCTTTGGGAGATACAGTTGCAATTTCAGATTTATTTCAGTTCTTTTTAAGACATCCAAGTGGAACTGGCCAAAAAACACTTAGATTGTTTGATTTATTCAAACAAATGTATTAAAGGTTTTGGGACAGATCACCTTTTACACTTGGCTACATCTCCCTAACACCCTTCTTATTAGAAATAAAAAAAGTACAGTAGCACCCCTGTATCCATGGGGGACATGTACCAAGACCCCCAGTGGTTGCCTGAAATGGAGGATAGTAACAAACCCTATGCATGCTCTGTGTTTTCCTATACATCGTGGATGGAAAAAAGGCTACATCCTAACCCTGACAAGCTCTGGCAGGCCTGCATGGTGGGCCTTACAAACTCAGAGATCTAAAGTAATCACATAAGATGGTCTGAAATTAAAACTACTAACTAAAAGTGAGTCATGGTCAGCAGTCAGCTGCCAGTATCTTCCTTGACAAAGATCAATCTTACTTTGACTGAGCCTTCTTATTGTCTTTTTTGCATCGATGATAACATACCTTGGGAATATCAGAATAATTCCTTATTTCTCCCCCAGATACCTCCGGGCACAATCTCCCACTAAAACACGAGACCATGGAAACCCTCATTGTTATCTTGTTGCCCAAATACCATCTCTATGTATTGTAATTGTTAATTGTTAACTATCCTGTACCCACCAATGTAAAGGAAGTCTTTGTCTCTTCTTTTTGCTCTTTAACCAATCTCAGAGATTGAGGTGGGTTTCTTTCTCCTGCCTCGCTAATCTATCACCAATGGATTCCATGTAACTGTCTTTACAACTCCTCCTTTGTTTGTAGTGTATAAAATAACTGCAAAGCTGCCATGCTCTGGAGCAGTTTCTCAACCCGCTGAGATTTTCTTTCCCGGCAATTGTCAAGTTAGCTCAAATAAACTCGTAAAAATTCTCTACAGGTTTATATGTTTCTTACATCACAACATACATACCTTTTCACCTAAAAAAAAGTATCTTACGGCTTTTTTATTTTTTGTCATATCCACATTACCAGCATCACTACTCTTATGCTTTGGAGCCATTATTAAGAAAATAAGGGTTGCCCTGGCCAGTTGGCTCAGCGGTAGAGCGTCGGCCTAGCGTGCGGAGGACCCGGGTTCGATTCCTGGCCAGGGCACACAGGAGAAGCGCCCATTTGCTTCTCCACCCCTCCGCCGTGCTTTCCTCTCTGTCTCTCTCTTCCTCTCCCGCAGCCAAGGCTCCATTGGAGCAAAGATGGCCCGGGCGCTGGGGATGGCTCTGTGGCCTCTGCCTCAGGCGCTAGAGTGGCTCTGGTCGCAACATGGCGACGCCCAGGATGGGCAGAGCATTGCCCCCTGGTGGGCAGAGCTTCGCCCTATGGTGGGCATGCCGGGTGGATCCCGGTCGGGCGCATGCGGGAGTCTGTCTGACTGTCTCTCCCCGTTTCCAGCTTCAGAAAAATGAAAAAAAAAAAAAAAAAAAAAAAAAAAAGAAAATAAGGGTTAATTGGACACAAAGACTGAGGTAGAGGTTTACTAAGTGACTAGTAAGTGGGTAGTGTATGCTGTGTGGATATGGTGGACAAAGGAATGATTAAGGTCCTGTGCAGACTGGAGCAGGATGGCCTGAGAGTTCATCACACTACTCAGAATGATGCAGAATTTAAAACTTGTGAGTTGTTTATTTCTGGAAATTTTCATTTAATATATTCAGAGTGAAGTTGACAGTGGGTTACTGGAAACAGAAAATGAAACAGTGAATGAGGGGAGACTCCTCTAGCTTCCCATTTCATTTAACCTCTACAAAGAATTACTAACAGTCCTCCCATAATCTTCCCTTTATGCATTACATAAGAATCCTCTCTTCTCTTTCTTAAATCCCCTTGCACTGGATACACCCTAGTGTATTGAGGGATACCTTGGTGCACAATGGCCCCTACTGCAGGGTCCCAGCAATGGAAGACACAGAATCATGATCTTCTATTATTGATGCTCTAATATACTTTTAAGGACAGATGCTTGGTGGACTGTTTGGGGGAAAGAATCTGACTACACACAATGACCTGCCCAGTTAGGAAATTATTTTTTTTTGTATTTTTTCAAAGTTAGAAGTGGGAGGCAGTCAGACAGACTCCCACATGTGCCCAACCGGCATGCCCACCAGGGAGCAATGCTCGGCCCCTCTGGGGCATTGCTCCATTGCCACCAGAGCCACTCTAGCACTTGAGGCCATGGAGCCGTCCTCAGCACCCGGGCCAACTTTGCTTCAATGGAGCCTTGGCTGCGGGAGGGGAAGAGAGAGATAGAGAGGAAGGAGAGGGGGAAGGGTGGAGAAGCAGATGGGCAATTGTTTTGTGTGCCCTGACTGGAATCTAACCCAGACATCCACATGCTGGGCTGACGTTCTACCACTGGGCCAGCCGGCCAGTGCCCAGTTAGGAATTTATGATCAGATTACCCTATGATGTTATTTCTGATTAGATTTATTACAGTGCCCCTTTTTAACACACAGTATTCAGTATAATAAAATGATATTCAGCTTTGTAGCCTAGGAGTTGTAGGAGAACAGCATTTGTCACCCCAAAATATGTCTTTTTGACATAGGGTTATCTCAGGCTGTTTAATTTTAAGGAAAACAAACATGAGAGAAGCTCTGAAAACCCAGTAGAAGTTACCCTTTATAAGAGACATTTAGATTTGTGAGAGAAATCTCTTCCTTGCTGTACCAAGGAAAGGGGGTTGACCTTATTTCTAGAAGTTCTTATCAGGGAAGAACACAAAGACAAATCTGCAGAACAACCTTACCCTCGTTGTCTACACTTTTCCTGATAACCTCCCATAACTGACTCTACCAACTGCAACATCTTCTTGTGTCTTCAGCTGAAGATGGTATTTAAGGTGGTGACTTCAGCCATTTTGGTCAATTACTCAGTTTTTCTGGGTGTCTCTCATGTATACAGGAAGTATACATGCATTAAATTTTGTTTGTTTTTCTCCTGTTAATCTGTTTTTTTTTAAATTTGTATTAATTTTAATTTATTGTGTTTACATGGATTCAAGTGTCCCACTGAATATAACACCCTCACCTCCCCCACCTTGTATCCCTTTTTATATCCCCTTTGCCCCCCTCCCCATAACTGTCTCCCCCTTCCCTCTAGGATTTGCTGTCCTGTTATCTGTATCTCTGTGTTATGTATATATAATTTCACTAATCCCTTCACCTTCTCTGATCCCATCCCTTCATCCCCTTCCTCTCTGACACCTGTACCTCTGCTCCCTGTGACGCTGCCTCTGCCTCTATTCCGTTCTTCAGTTCACTTTCTTCATTATATTCCACATATAAGTGAGATCATATGATATCTACCTTTCTCTGCCTGGCTTATTTCACTCAGCATAATAATCTTCAGGTCCATCCATGCTGTCGCAAAAAGATTTCCTTCTTTTTCATGGCCATGTCGTATTCCGTTGTGTATATGTACCACCTCTTTTTAATCCACTTGTTCACTGATGAACACTTGGTCTGTTTCCAGATCTTGGCTATTGTAAACAATGCTGCAATAAACATGGGATGCATGTCTTCTTTTGAATCAGGAATTTGGTATTCTTAGGATATATTCCTAAAAGTGGGATAGCTGGGTCAAAAGGCAGTTCTATTTTTAATTTTCTGAGGAAACTCTATACACTTTTCCACAGTGGCTACACAAGTCCGCATTCCCATCAGCAGTGCAGTAGGATTCCCTTTTCTCCACACCCTCACCAGCACTTATTTGTCTTGTTTTGTTAACTTATTGTGTGTTTTGTTCATAAGCGCCATTCTGACAGGTGTGAGGTGATATCTCATTGTGGTTTTAATTTGCATTTCTCTGATGATTAGTGATGTTGAACATTTTTTCATATGCCTATTGGCCATCTGTATGTCCTTTTTGGAGAAGTGTCTATTCAAGTTCTTTTGCCCATTTTTTAATTGGATTGTTTACCTTCCTGGTGTTGAGTTTTAAAAGTTTTTTATAAATTTTGATTATTAACCCCTTATCAAACTTATTGTCAAATATGTTCTCCCATTGTGTGGGTTGTCTTTTTATTTTGTTAATTTTTTGCTGTGCAAGAGCTTTTTAGTTTGATATAGTCCCATTTGTTCATCCTGTCCTTTATTTTACTTGCCCATGGAGATAAATCAGCAAAAATATTGCTGTGAGAGATAACAGAGAGTTTAGTGCCTATGTTTTCTTCCAGATGTTTATGGATTCACAACTTACATTTAAGTCTTTTATCCATTTTGAGTTTATTTTTGTGAATGATGTAAGTTTGTGGTCTAGTTTCATTTTTTTACATGAACCTGTCCAATTTTCCCAATATCATTTATTAAAGAGACTGTCTTTACTCCACTGAATGCTCTTACCTCATTTGTCAAATATCAATTGACCATAAAGCTGTGGGTTTATTTCTGGGTTCTTTGTTCTATTCCATTAATCTGTATGCCTGTTTTTATGCAGTACCAAGCTGTTTTGAGCGCAATGGCCTTGTACTATAACTTGATATCAGGAAGTGGGATACCTCCCACTTTATACTTTATTTTCCAGATTGCTGAGGCTATTTGTGGTTGGTTTTGTTTTTTGGGTTTTTTTTTTTAGTTCCATATAAATTTTTGGAATATTGGTTCTATATCTTTGAAGTACACCATTGGTATATTAACACGAATTGCATTAAATTTATAGGTTGCTTTGGGTAATATAGACATTTTAATGATATTTATTCCTCCTATCCATGAACACAGTATATACCTCCACTTGTTTGTGTCTTTCTTGATTTCTTTTATCAATGTCTTATAATTTTCCGAGTACAAGTCTTTAATCTCCTTGGTTAAATTTACCCCTAGGTACTTTAATTTATTGTTGTTGTTGCAATAGTGAAGGGGATTATTTCCTTAATTTCTCTTTCAGAGAGTTTATTGTTGGTGTATAAAAGTGCCACTGATATCTGAATATTAATTTTATATCCCACCTGTGAAGCCATCTAGTCCAGACTTTTGTTTGCTGGGAGTTTTTTGATAACTCTTTTAATTTCATTTGTTGTAATTGGTCTGTTTAGGTTTTCTGATTCTTCCAGATTGAGTTTTGGAAGATTATATGTTTTTAGGATTTATCCATTTTGCCTAGGTTGTCCAATTTTTTGACATACAGTTCTTCATAGTACTTTTTTACATTCCTTTGTATTCCTGCATTGTCAGTTGTTACTTCTTCACTTTCATTTCTAATTTTATTTATTTGAGTCCTTTCTCTTTTTTTCTTGGTGAGTCTGGTTAAAGATTCATCAATCTTGTTTACCTTTTTAAAGAAACAGCTCTTGGTTTCATTGATCTTCTGTATTGTTTTTCTAGCCTCTATGTCATTTATTTCCACTCTGATCTTTATTATTTTCTCCCTTCTACTTCCTCTGAGCTTTACTTATTGTTCTTTTTCTAGTTCTTTTAGATGCATGGTTAAGTTGTTTATTTGAACTTTTTCTTGCTTCTTAAGGTATGCCTGTAATGCTATGAACTACTCTCTCAGAACTGCTTTTGCTGTGTCCCATAAATTTTGAGTTGTTGTATGTTCATTTTCATTTTTTTTCAAGAAAATTTTTCTTTTTTGTATTTTTCTGAAGCTGGAAACGGGGAGGCAGTCAGACAGACTCCCGCATTCGCCCGACCGGGATCCATCCGGCACGCCCACCAGGGGGCAATGCTCTGCCCATCCGGGGCGTCGCTCTGTCATGACCAGAGCCACTCTAGCGCCTGGGGCAGAGGCCAAGGAGCCATCCCCAGGACCTGGACCATCTTTTGCTCCAACGGAGCCTCGGCTGCAGGAGGGGAAGAGAGAGACAGAGAGGAAGGAAAGGGGGAGGGGCAGAGAAGCAGATGGGTGCTTCTCCTATGTGCCCTGGCCGGGAATCAAACCCAGGACTCCTGCATGCCAGGTCGACGCTCTACCACCAAGCCAACCGGCCAGGGCCTCAAGGAAATTTTTGATTTCTTCCTTGTTTTCATTGTTAACCTATTCGTTATTTAATAACATGCTATTTACCCTCCAAGTGTTTGAATGTTTTTCAGTTTTTCTATTGTAGTTGATTTCTAGTTTAATGCCATTGTGATCAGAGAAGATGCTTGATATGATTTCAGTCTTCTTAAATTTATTGAGACTCATTTTGTGTCCTAACATGTGGTCTATTCTAGAGAATGTACCATGAGCACTTGAAAAAAATGTATATTCTGCTGCTTTGGGATGAAAGGTTCTGAAGACATCAATTCAATCCACTTGATCTAGTGTGTCATTTAAGGCTGCTATTTCTTTGTTAATTTTCTGTCTGGAGAATCTATCCATTGATGTTAGTGGGGTATTCAAATTCCCTACTATTATGGTATTGCTTTTGATCTTGCCCTTTATGTCCATCAAAATCTGCTTTATATATTTAGATGCCCCTATATTAGGTGCATAAATTTTTACAATGGTTATATCCTCCTGCTCTATTGCTCCCTTTATCATTATGTAGTGACCTTCTTTATCCCTTACTATAGCCCTTGTTTTAAAGTGTATTTTGTCAGATATAAGACTTGCTATCCCAGTTTTTTTTTCATTTCCATTTGCGTAAAATACTTTTTCCATCCTTTCACTTTCAGTCTATGTGCATCTTTTGTTCTGAGGTGGGTCTCTTGTAGATTGCATATGTACAGGTCCTGATTTCTTATTCATGCAGCTACCCTATGTCTTTTGATTGGAGCAATAATAACCTTACATTTAAGGTTATTATTGACATGTGCTTATTTGTTGTCATTTTAGTCTTTAAATTTACATTTCTCTTTTTCTCTATTTTTTTCCCCCTTTGCTCATTTTTTAGCAGGCCCCTTAGCATTACTTGCAGTACTAGTTTAGTTTTAATGAATTCCTTGAGGGTTTTGTTTGTTTGTTTGTTTGTTTGTCCTGGAAGTTTTTTGTTTCTCCTTCAATTTTAAATGATAGCCTTGCTGGATAAAGTAGTCTTGGTTGTAGGTTCTTGTTTTCCATCACTTTGCATATTTCTTGCCAGTCTCTTCTGGCCTCAAGTGTTTCTGTTGAGAAGTCAGATGTCATCCTTATGGGGACTCCTCTGTAGGTAATTAACTGCTTTTCTCTTGCAGCTTGTAGAATTCTTTCTTTGTCTCTTAACTTTGGCATTTCAATTATGATGTGTCTTGGTGTAGGCCCCCTTAGGTTCCCCTTTAATGGGACTCTCTGTGCTTCTTGAACTTGTGTGACTTTTTCCTTCATCAATTTAGGGAAATTTTCGGCTATGATTTTTTCAAACAGGTTTTCTAACCTTGTTTGTTCTCTTCTCCTTCAGGAACCCCTATAATTGCAGATGTTGTTTCTCTTCATGTTATCACAGAAGTCTCTTAGAGTTTCCTCAGTCTTTTTGAGCCTCTTTTTGTTTTGTTGCTCTACTTCTGTGCTTATGTTTACCTTGTCCTCTAAATCATTGATTCGATCCTCTGCTTCATTCAGCCTGCTGTTGATTCCTTCTAGTGCCATCTTCATTTCTGATATTGTATTTGTCATTTCTGACTAGTTCTTTTTTATCATTTCAATGTCCTTTTTGATGCTTGCTAGCTCTTTATTTAGGTGTTCATTATGTCCATCCATTGTTGCTCTAAAATCCTTGGGTATCCTAAAAATCATTATTTTAAACTCTGCATCTGGTAGTTTGGTTAATTTCATTTCATTTAGTTCTTTCTCTGGGGATCTCTCTTGTTGATTTATTTGGGTCACATTTCTCTTTCTGCCCAATTTGTCTGTGTATTAGGTAGTGCATTTTGTGAACTTTTTGTAGTTTTTTTATGAGGATGATGGGCTTGGTGGTACTGACCTCCAGGCCACCTGTTTTCCTTGCTCTAGGAATGCTTCTTGAAGGTACTATTTTCCCTCCTGTTGTCTGTGAGTATTGAATGCAGCTGTGCCTTTTGTGGGTACAGTTATTCCTTTAGGCTGGCTAGCTCTAAGGGTCAACCTTGATTGTGTGTATTAAACACTGTGCTATGTCCTTCTTGTTGGGCGTATTTATTCTCCACAGTGTCTGGTGCCTGCTAAACTCCTATTTTGGGCATGCTGCTTGTGTAGCTAGCTGAGTCTAGGGTTGGTGCTGTATGCCACCACTACCAGTTGTGTTGGTTCTAGATCTTCTTGAGTTGGTGTTAGCTGTTGTCTGTAACCCTCTATGGGCTACTTGTTCACAGCTACTGCTCTTTTCACTGTTTGTGTCTTCGTTTTCTGTGCCTGTGTAGTGTGGGTGGGGCCAACCTGTGTATAAGGATCAGCTTCCTCCTGCTTAGAGATAAATGACAGCAGCTCCGTAAATGCCCCAAGCTCCATAAAAGTTGCCTCTACTTTTTAGCTGCTCCACCTCCTCTTGCAGCTGCCTGGTCTTCCCACAGAGTCTTCTGTAGAAAGACTAGTGTTGGCCCAGACTAACTTCACCCAACCAACCCTTCTTCAAGTTGTAAGCTTGTTAGGTTAAGGTAGCTGAGGTTGGGAATCCAATGTTAGTGGGATCCCCTATTTCAGGGGTCTCTTGGTCAGTAGCTCAGTGTGGGTAATGTGGCCCCTACTCCAGAACCTAATCCCTCAGCCACTGATGGATACTCAAATTTATTTTTCTCCACAACAAGGTGAGCAGCAGTTTCAGGTCAAAGTGGTGCCAACAGTTCTCTCTGCAGAGGTTGGTACAGCTAGTGAGACCCTGGTCCCAGGGAAGAAGATTGAGAGAGTCCTCTCCTGGGGCTGACTATGCCCCCTCAAGAAGTGACTAAGCCCCTTGACCAGATCCAACACTAGGCTGACAAGGACCCACACTTTAAATATCCATGCTCCAAGCCTCTCTCCCTTCCCCAGTGGAATCTAGCCCAGCAGAGCAGGATATCCAGCACCCAGCCCAGCTTTCTGTGAAGCTCCACCTTATCCAATGCACATGGGCCACTGTTCCGGTGCTGATCACAGAGAGTAGAACTTGCCTCAGCTGGGACAGGTGTGAGGAGCCGTTCCTATGGATACCACTCTAGCAAGGGTTGTTAGGTCCTGAACCGATGCTCTCCACAGCTGGCCACTTGGTGTGCCAGCCATGGGCCTCCCTGACAGGAACCCAGTGCAGACCAGTTGGAGACACTGCTCCTGACTGGCCCTCAGCAACATTCTTGGAGCTACAAGCAATCCAGAGTTTGTGGCTGCCTTTGTTGGGCTAAGGTGCGCATGGAAATATTAAGCTGCACACCTAGGCTGGCTTTTACCCACAATGGGTCTGGAGGAAGGTTCCCTGAGTCCCACCTCCTGCAGCCTCTGTCTGCTGGCTGCTTGTTGGGCTTGGCCTCTGAAAAAACCTCTGCTAGAGTCTGGAGCCTGCAGCAATTCAGGGATTAGGAAGGATAGTGGGTGTGGCTCTGCCCCCTGCCCCAGGTGTCAGTGTTTCCAGACTTTTACCACAGACCTTGGTAGGGAGTGGCCTCAGGAGTCTGGTGGGTGTGGCCTCTGAAACCCAGAGGTGTGGTCTGCCCACAATCTGGATGTTACATCCCAGGAGACAGACCACAGCAAACCCAAAGTGAATGTTATAAGTTTTATTGCAAACCTGTGCAGGGACTGCAGGCAACCCATGCAAGGGAACACTGCAGCCCTGAGCTTCTAAAATGGCTCCTTTTTATAGGGTGGCTATCTAAGCTGAGCAAGCAAGCAAGCAACGTTTACAAGGGTGGGAGAGGTGCGATTAGCTGACCTTGTTCTTAGCTAAGTCTCTAGGGTAGGGCTTCCTTGACGTTGGGTACATAGAATTCTGTGGAAAATATTGCTACATTTCTAATGGTTGTTTATCTTTTTCTTTTTTCTCCAGCCATGTACTGGATGTACTCAGTTTTCATGGCTGGTGGCCTGCACCACTTGTCCTAAGATGTCACATTCCCCCGTTTTCTTCTTACTAGTTCAAATCATTGAATTTTGGTATTGCTCATCCAAACTGGGTATAATCTGGTAGGGCTGAGCTAAGACCATAAGTCTTATAGTATCTATTCTTTCTTGAACAAATGCTGTGGTGCAACCACAACAAACTGGAACTGGACCCTAAACTGATGTAATCAATTTGGGTTTTATACACTGACCAGTGATTAGCCTACTATGCCTTTCACAATGGTCAGCGATGAGCTCAGGGGGAGAGGGGTATTTATAGGCGAAACCTATTGTACAAGGTTACAATGTTTTCAGCACATTTGTACAATATTTTTGCAAAAGTACACAAGCACACACTGTTTTAAGATAATAAACTACTTTCCTGCAATATCTACAGGGCTGATACACAAGAAACATGTCCTGCCTTGTATTTTTCTTCTCTGTACTAACTTCTTACAACTTGTACAAACCTTCTGTAACTTACATAAAACTTTAATTTTTTTTTTCATTTTTCTGAAGCTGGAAACAGGGAGAGACAGTCAGACAGACTCCCGCATGGGCCCCACTGGGATCCACCCGGCACGCCCACCAGGGACGATGCTCTGCCCACCAGGGGGCGATGCTCTGCCCATTCTGGGCATCGCCATGTTGTGACCAGAGCCACTCCAGCACCTGAGGCAGAGGCCACAGAGCCATCCCCAGCGCCCGGGCCATCTTTGCTCCAATGGAGCCTTGGCTGCGGGAGGGGAAGAGAGAGACAGAGAGGAAAGTGCGGCGGAGGGGTGGAGAAGCAAATGGGCGCTTCTCCTGTGTGCCCTGGCCGGGAATCGAACCCGGGTCCTCCGCACGCTAGGTCGACGCTCTACCGCTGAGCCAACCGGCCAGGGCTACATAAAACTTTAATTTTTATGTACTTTTTAATCTAGAAATAACTGGCCTTCATAACAACTTGCTTTTCCTTTTTCTTTCAAAAGTATTTCCATACCTTATACCTTCTATTATCAAAACCATACAGTTCCTTTCTAGTCAGAACTCTTGATTTAAAAATTTTTAACCTTTAGTGACAATTAAGTTGACTTTCTTTTTATCCTAGTTTCCCTTTTCCCAAAGCCTGATTAAAAGAGTCCTTAATTTTTTCTCTAGGCATTAGCCATGCGTGGACCAGTTAACTTCTGGTTTGTGGCTGAAGCAGGGCATGCGATCCTTCTCAGGGTCAGCTTAGAAGGGTTGGCGGGGTCAGTCTTCACTGTCCACAAAGGTGTCTCTGCTGGGACTGCAAGCTTCAGCCTGCTGCAGTGGACCCAGGCGGGTATGCCTTCTACCTTGGCAGTAGTGAGAGTGGTCAGGATCATGGTCTATAGACTCGTCTACGTGGGAGTCAGTCCTTGGGTGGTGTACTGCTAGAAGTGTCTCTTGGACAGTCTTTGAACAGTTTTCTGAGTAACCTATAAAACCTGTAAGTACTTAGGGAAAGGGTGTTACATTTGTACACTTTGCAGTTAGAGTTTAAGTCCTAGTGATCACTGCTTCTAGCTGGAATTAGCAGCAGGTCCCAGCCTATAATAGGCATGGGGCATTGAGATAAGAGAAATAAAGGAGATACCAAACATTAAATAAAGCAATAAAATCAGACTGTCAATACCTACAGTAGAGATCTTTGAGGGATAAATAAAACTTAAATATTCAAGCAAGGCATAGTAGATGGCCCTTGTGTTTACAAGAAATGAGATTAGCTTATCTGCTACTTGGAATAAATAGCTTAGGCTCGTGAACGATGTCCTTGGGCCTTCAGTGGCAATTCCCAGCACACTGGGCAAGGTCAGGTCACAGGTAGCTGGAGCAGGGCTAGAAGAGACTGAACCTTCCCTCCATTGAGCAAGGGGGCTACTTACCTTCTCATGTCCCCCTTTCCACAGCACAGACATGTCAACCAGTGGGGCTGGGGAGCTGGCAGGTTTTAGTTCAATGACCTTTCTTTCCACTCTTGAAAGACCTTGATGAAATGCTATGAAGCCCCTTAGGGTGCTGGAGCCAAAAGTTGGTATTTTCTGACTTCTTTTGGGCCTTATTTACCTTTTCTGTTACTTCCTTGGTCATTATAGACCTTAAAAGCCATGCTCAGAAGATCTCACTGAGGGGCTTGACTAAGAGAGCAAAATTGGGAATCCTGTATTTAAAGAAGCCTATTAGACCAAGGAAAGAAAAGATTTGATCTGTGGTGGTAGGTGGTTGGAGACTGTGGAGGGTCTGAGTTTGATCTAGGATGGTAAATCAGGTGGAGGTTCAGGATTATGTCTCTAGAGTTCTCCTTTCTACCTATTATGTTAAGAATTCTTCTATTAAGCCAATCAATAGTAATATTTGTTACTCTGGGTTTTGTGATCTAACATTGAACAATTAACAATTACTGAATTATTATATATCCCCTAATATTTAAACTAAAATTTTAACATCACAGGGTATGAAATAGCAAATGAAAAGGAGAATTAACAAAAGACTGTTGAAATAACATATACATTTCTAACATAGAAAATGGTTTTTTTTTGGGTTTTTTTTTACAACAACATATCCTTGGTACAAAAAGGAAGTCCTTGTATTGGACAGACTATACAATTTCATATGCTTTACTATTAGCACAAATTTAGTACGATTTACAATAAGAGATGATAAATAAGAGATTCTTAATGAACTACTGATTTTCAGAGAAAAATAAGGAATGGTCAAAATGTAGTTACTATTTTGTGGCTTCTCAGCTGGAAAAGAGATGCTAACCCTCTTTTTGACCTATAGAGCTTTACAACATTAAGTCATTATAAGGGTCGGGGTAGTAAACTAAAAAACACACAATTTTATAAACTATTTTCTTAACAGTGGGGTATTTTAGTTTACATAAGGTCCTCAAGTTTCTCAGGGACATAGTAACCCTATAATTCTCTAAATCTTCTCCTCTGGTTGGCTCCACATGGAGGCGGAGATTTCCTGGAGCCAAAGCAGAAGAGGGCAGGGGCTGTAGCAAGGTGATGATAACCTCTAGTTTACTGCACTGTTATCTTTTGCCTGACTAAGCAGTGGTGCAGCCCCTTAGCTAAGAAAGAAGTTTCTTTGTTATACAAAAAAAGGGAATCAGGGTGCCTGGGATTCCCAGTGTCTAAGGGGGAGGGGCAAGTGCCTGAAACTGAGGAGAGCCTGCTGCTTCTTTTTTTTTTTTTTTCCTTTTCTCTGCCACTTCTCCTGCAGCCAGCTGCAGCCTGGCTGCCTTTTCTTTCTCTACCTCTGCTGCTATACTGGGCTGCATACTGACCATGCCACCTGCCTGCAGGTGGGTGCTAGTGATAGTACGCTAAACTCTCTATGTTTTCTATGGGTCTAGCAATCCTTGGTTTGGCCAGTCTGCTCTTAAGTTGGCCATTCTAGTTCACAAACAGTCTGCAACGTGGCGGAATCAACAGGAGTCCCATAGTCTCGTGCTCTGCAAGAGAAATCAGAAAAGTTATCAAGCAAGTACTGAAGAGGCGTTAGGGCAGCAGATTGCCCCTGACCCATGGCCCTTGACTCTCGAAGGAATCCTGTGAGGAAGCAATGGGCAAAGCAGACAAACAAACCAAATATGCACACAAAACAAACAAAACTTCTAAACCAAAACCAAAGGGAGAAGGCAGCATCCTGCATTCCCCGACTGACTGGGTGGGGAGAAATCAGGTGGTGTCCCGCCTGCTCCACTACACCCTTTTCTAACTAGAGCTCTGTTTCCAAATATTCAAAGAGGAAGTCTTACCAAACAGTCTCGAGACTCCAAATGTTTCGAATCAGCCAAATTCAGTTTCCAAACGGCAACTGCCAGAGGCTGGCCAGCTACCAAAGTCTGCTGCAGCCCACTCCGTGAGGAGGGGTCTTACACGGCCTATCTCACTGGGGCCTCCATGTGTTACATCCCAGAAGACAGACCACAGCAAACCCAAAGTGAATGTTATAAGTTTTATTGCAAACCTGTGCAGGGACTGCAGGCAACCCATGCAAGGGAACACTGCAGCCCCGAGCTTCTAAAATGGCTCCTTTTTATAGGGTGGCTATCTAGGCTGAGCAAGCAAGCAACGTTTACAAGGGTGGGAGAGGTGCGATTAGCTGACCTTGTTCTTAGCTAAGTCTCTAGGGTAGGGCTTCCTTGACGTTGGGTACATAGAGTTCTGTGGAAAATATTGCTACATTTCTAATGGTTGTTTATCTTTTTCTTTTTTTCTCCAGCCATGTACTGGATGTACTTAGTTTTCATGGCTGGTGGCCTGTACCTCTTGTCCTAAGATGTCACACTGGACAGTTTTCACTGAGTCTCCCTTGAGGTGGAATTACCAGTTTTAACTCAAGATGGGGGAGGAAGCTGTGACCTCAACATCAGAAAACTGAGTAACTGATGCACCCCTGCCTCCTGACTTCTTAGCATTACACAATCACCATGACTGGAGCAGGAGATATTCCCAAGGGTGGAGCAGTTGCTTCTCCCCAGGCTGGTGCCACTCAGAGGAGACTGCTCCACCCAAGAAAGATAGCAACTGCAGTACTGGAGAATGACTCAGCACAGGGGTTCTAGTGGCCATCCCCCACAGTGTCTCTCCCTGAGTCTTCAACTTTACACTCTCTTCACACAACTCCAGTCCTCTCAGCTCTCTCTCCACCGGAGCCCTGGGTAAGTGGCTGTGAACGAGATTTTTTGTGTGGGCCCTTTAAGACGAAGACTGCATCTCTTACATCTTTTTCTTGCAGACAGAAACTCAGCTCTTTTCATAGATAAATGCTGTGTGGGCACCTCTTCTAGGCTCTTGGGCTCCAAGCTGGGGCACCAGGCTTGGGGCTTAGGACCCATACCTCTCAGAGCAATTCTCCCTGCAGTGAGAGTCCCTCCAGTCCCTGAACCACAGCTCACTTATGGGATTGGGGCAGCCCTTTCCATGTCTCTGCCCTTCCTACCAGTCTCAGAGTGGCTTCTTCTGTGATCCTTGTTTATAGATTCCTCTTCGTTTAGTGCAAAATAGGTTTTTCAAGATGACCGTTCTTAAATTAAGTTGTAATCCAATTTGGTCCTGGGCAGTAGCAGTTGGAATGTCTGCCTACTCCAGGGGTCAGGAACCTTTTTGGCTGAGAGAGCCATGAATGCCACATATTTTAAAATGTAATTCTGTGAGAGCCATACAATGACCCGTGTACATTATGCATTATCCAATAAAAATTTGGTGTTGTCCAGAGGACAGCTGTGATTGGTTCCAGCCACCCACAACCATGAACATGAGCGGTAGGAAATGAATTGATTGTAATACATGAGAATATTTTATATTTTTAACATTATTTTTTTTTAAATTTTTTATTTATTTATTTATTTTTACAGAGGCAGAGATAGACAGGGACAGACAGACAGGAACGGAGAGAGATGAGAAGCATCAATCATCAGTTTCTCGTTGCGCGTTGCGACTTCTTAGTTGTTCATTGATTGCTTTCTCACATGTGCCTTGACCGCGGGCCTTCAGCAGACTGAGTAACCCCCTGCTGGAGCCAGCGACCTTGGGTCCAAGCTGGTGAGCTCTTTGCTCAAGCCATATGAGCCCGCGCTCAAGCTGGCCACCTCGGGGTCTCGAACCTGGGTCCTTCCGCATCCCAGTCCGACGCTCTATCCACTGCGCCACCACCTGGTCAGGCAACATTATTATTTTTTATTAAATATTTGTCTGTGAGCCAGATGCTGCCATCAAAAGAGCCACATCTGGCTCATGAGCCATAGGTTCCCAACCCCTGGCCTACTCTGTTGCCATTTTTGAATCTTATAATCTGTCTTTTATTACAAAGATATATCTCATACAAGAACCCAGAAGAGTATATGTCAAACTATTTTTCTTCCCTGTCAATGTAAAAATGTCCAAAATTATGTAAATATTTTAGTCAAACAGAGAATATACATGTGTGGGTCAAATAAGTTTGTAAATATTATATATATGTTTGCTCGCTTATAGTTTGCATTGGGTGTGGGGGACAGGCTGTAAGCAGGCAGGATCCTTATAGCCTAAGGCTTAGTTTTAAAACTAAGCTAATTCTTACACCCATGACTGTTGCATGGTAGGGGGTGGTGCACTCTCATGAGGAATTCAATTATGCCTCAGATAAGTGGCTTTGTATCAGAGACTTCCTTGTTTGTATATTGGATTAAAGGTTTTGATTTCTACACTATAAGAGAGCAGAGAAAGGCCATGTGGAGGAGAGGAGAAGCAGCCAAGATAGTGGAGTGCTGAAGGAGAAGCCAGTTTGTGCAGCGAGAAAGATGGGGAACAGAGGTGAATAAGGCTGGTGAGGTAGAAAACTTTAATCTAGGAAACTCAGATAAGTCAGTGGCTTTGGGAACCCTGAATGGAATGAGAAGTGTTTTCCCACTGTGTGTATTTATTGCCCGCTGGGTGCAAGCTAGGATAAAGATGATGGCCTGCCAGTTCTTGGCTCCGTTGTTTCATTACCATCTGTCTATCCAAATCAAATGCGAATCTGCATGGGCCAGGCGGCTGTGATGGTGGCCATGGCTACTGGCTTTATAACATGGAAGCAAGATCTCAAAGATCTGAGACAAAAGCTTCAAAGAAGTAACAGTTTATTTTATGTACATGAAGGTGGAAGAAAGCAAAGAGATTAGATTATAGGATAGTTAAGATTATGTGCTGTCTTGAAGGTGGTTATGTTTTAGAAGGAAGAGTCTGAAAAGAGGCATTTTAAAAGTGTGTTAATTAGATGCACAAAAACAATGGATACAACTTGCATAAGGCAAAGATGAACTTTATACTAATGAAGTTATATGCCTGGACCACAATTACTCACCATGACCTGCCCAGTTAAGAATTTATGATCAGATTGTCACCAGAAAGGGACAGGTCTCTCCGAGCATGGTCTGAAATGTATAGGTTAAGATTTTGTGCAGGAAAGGTTTCATGACATGAATCTAGGTGATTTTGAGAGTAAATTTATTAAAACTGAGACAGTGAAACAAAGGAAGGGATTAAAGTGAAGAGGCAAGGTCACAGCAACAGGAGTGAGCCTAGGTGGGCTGCTTAGATGCAGGAAAGGAGGTCATGGTAATGGAAGCAAGTATGCCAGGCTGTGTAGACTTAGGAACAGAGGCAAAAGGAGGGTCCTTGGAGACAGGGTCATGGTCAGGGAGTCAGTCCAGGCAGACCTGCCACTGCCCACTGTTCTCCTGGTTGCAAGTCTCCTGAAAACCTTTAGAGCTTAGGAGAAAAAAAGCAAAGATACACATCTGAAGAAAGAATGAGGGATGGGAAGTGTGGGTATGCTCAAGGGAGGGCACACACTGGGTTCTTTGTCTTAAGGGCTTTTTTTAATTATTTTATTTTATTTATTCATTTTTAGAGAGGAAAGAGAGACAGAGAGAGAGAAGGGGGAGGAGCTGGAAGCATCAACTCCCATATATGCCTTGACCAGGCAAGCCCAGGGTTTCGAACCGGCAACCTCAGCATTTCCAGGTCGATGCTTTATCCACTGAACCACCACAGGTCAGGTGTCTTACGGGCTTTTATCTGTTTCCTACAGGTGGAAATTTTAGGGGAGGTCTCGACTAGATATTCATTAGCTTTCCAGGTATGTCCTTTGATATGCTGATGTATAGTATAGAGGGGTCAGTGTCATTCTCTGGTCAATTTCACCTTTGTGAAACAAAGAATGTTATTAAAAAGGGACCAAGACCAAGGCAGGTCTGCCCCAGTACAGTCTGGAATGGGTAAACCCTTTGATCCTAAGTGTTCTTGGTTAAGGAAGATCAGGCCTTGCAATTTATTAGCTGCATGTAAATTTCTCTGCCTTGTTCAGCTGACCATCTGTCTGTTTTTTCACTTTCCAAGGAATTTTCTTAGCTTTTTACTAACCAACCTCAAGATTACCCTGTAAGGTTACTTTCCATAGAACTCCTTTTTTGTCCATATCCTCTACAGAACAGTAGGCTAAGACATATAGCCCAGGTGTGCAGTAAGCTATAACATTTACTTTTGTGTAAATGTACTCTGTGGTGTTCACACGATGACAAAATTGCCTAACAACACATTTCCCGGTGTATCACTGAGCAGTGTGCGACTGTACTTCCAGTTTAAATACCTGAGAAAAGACATCTCTTTGGCTATACTAATAATCATCATGACATTTGAGCAGTTTCTTAGGGTGAGTACCTAAAGAAGCTGACTTTGAGGCAAGAATGTGGGAGCAAGTAGTTAACTTGGCAGTTGGTTCCTGGAAGCACTGTTAGGCGAGCAGGGAATTGAGGCAAGGAAGGAAAGGTAGCCAATAAAGGATTCATTATTGAGCAGGTTACTGCTATGGGTCAGGAGGAAACTCTAGGAGACTATAGAGTTTTCCTCAGAGTTATCTCATTTAAGAGGTAAGGAAGTTGAGTATTTGTCCTTTAACTCTCATCTGTCATTGGCTGAGGGCTAAATCCAAAGGCATTAACCCATACACATTCAGCTTGCCCTATTTCCCTTAGGTAGAAAGTGGCAGGTGCTTATAACAGGATGCTGTCTGCATAATGTGGATCAGGGATGGCAGAGAGGGTACAGGCAGGGAACCAACAGCATCTATTATAAGCAGAACTCTATTTCGGAATCATAGATTGATGGCCTTTGGGTTGTGCCTAATAGTTCTGGTTCCTATAAAGATTGCAGTTATATAATATTAAGAATTTAATTGGATACTTTTACAGAAGGATGTGGGCATGGCAAGAACTATTGATTAGCATTTCTAAGTACAAGGGGATAAGAAATGTGAAGATAATTACTGCGGCGATCATTTATCAGGAAGTCTAAACCCCATAGCATCCAAACAACAGAATTTTCAAAAAGCATGTTGTAGATTAACCAGTGATAAGAATAATGTCACAGCAATGGCACTGGAGATGCATGTGTTGTGATAACACTTAGTTATTTGTAGGTTTAGGCATACAAAAAACTGTTTTTGAAGCTTTGTAATGCAGTTATGTAAATATATTTTTTATAGGCCCCAATCCAAATAATAGAAAAAAATTTAAAAAACTTCGCTCATTATTTTCTGCCTCCAAAGTTTAGCTCAAAAGTCTGTGAAGGGGATGAGCAGTGCTTGTGCTGGGGTGGCATACAGTGTTGGGCCTGAGCCCTGTGAGAGGGCATCCTTGTGAGGAGGTGGCAGTCTGGCACAAGATGTCAGAGTGTGAGTGGATGAGAACACTGTTCACATGGAGGATGGCAGCCACAATGGGAAAGTAGTTACACATAGGGATATTGAACAAACATGTGAGTATAGTTGGCCCTTGAACAATGTGGGGATTATGTGCACAAAGCCCCTGCAGAGTTGAAAATCTGTGTATAACTCTTGACTCCCCAAAAGCTTAACTACACTCCCTCAGTATCCATAGAGGACTTTTCCAGGACCTATGTACATACCAAAATATGCAGATGTTCAAATACCTTATATAAATTGGAGTAGAACGATGCCTTACATATCCATGGATTCACAACTGTGGATAGAAGATTCTATTTTTAGTCCACGGTTGGTTGAATCCATGAATGTGAGACCCAGGGGTGTGGAGGATTGACTATATTTACTGAAAAAAAAAAATACTCATAGAAGTGGACCTGTGCAGTTCAGACCTGTGTTGTTCAAGGGTCATCTGTATATTGAAGATAATGGTTGCCCAGATTCTCACTGTTGGAGAAGGTAAATATGAATGAGAAAACTAAAATGAACCCTATGTTTTTGGATTGGCAATACCAATGAACTCCTGGAATACATTAGGTGGGTGGGTACTTGATAGATTGATAGATAGATAACTATAGTTGTGAATGTATGTATGAATACATATGTATATAGATACATTCCCTAGACCTGTTCAATGTGAGAACCTGGAAACAGCAATATCCAATAGCAATGAGCACATTTAGCATCCAGATCTTGGTTTCTAAATTCCATTTTTCATTTAAGGGGACAAGGTAGAGTGGAGGCAGAGAATGTACAAGATGGGTGTGGAAATTTTTGTGTCAGAAAGTAAGGAATCATTAAAAATTCTGAGGATGTTAGAAGAACAGAAAAGCCAGCTTCTGGAGGCTTCCACTGGCCAAATATGGGACAATTTTACCATTTAAATAAGTAACAATAATATGAATTATAAAACTGAATTGAGGCCCTGGCCGGTTGGCTCAGTGGTAGAGCGTCGGCCTGGCGTGCAGAAGTCCCGGGTTCGATTCCCGGCCAAGGCACACAGGAGAGGCGCCCATCTGCTTCTCCACCCCTCCCCCTCTCCTTCCTCTCTGTCTCTCTCTTCCCCTCCTGCAGCTAAGGCTCCATTGGAGCAAAGATGGCCCAGGCACTGGGGATGGCTCTGTGGCCTCTGCCTCAGGCGCTAGAGTGGCTCTGGTCGCAACATAGCGATACCCAGGGAGGGCAGAGCATCGCCCCCTGGTGGGCAGAACATCCCCCTGGTGAGCATACCGGGTGGTTCCCAGTGGGGCGCATGTGGGAGTCTGTCTGACTGTCTCTCCCCGTTTTCAGTTTCAGAAAAATACAAAAAAAACAAAACAAAACTGAATTAAATAAGAATTCATAAATCCATACTGGTATAAATAAATAAATTAACTAATTAATCAAGGGTTTCTTTATAACTAGTAAACGTAGAAGAAATGATGGAATTTTTGAAAATCAATATTTAACAACTATAATGATAATTACTTGAGAAAAAAAACACAATGAATGCTAAAACCAGTGGGTAAAATCTGAAGAACGCGATGAAGGACCTCTCAACAGAATTTTTTAAATTAAAAAGTTAAAAAGTATAATTTTATGATGAAAAACTTGGTCTTACTTTAATCAAATGTTACTAAAAACTTATTGAGAGCAGTTTTCTAAAACAAAAGGAGTCACTCCAAAAGCAATAATTATCTTTTCACTTCCAAGGATAAAAATGCTAACCATCCCTGTTTACTATCTTCCACATTCTCACTCACTACCTTCTTTTCAAATGACTTTTTTGACCAACCACCCTATTTAAAGATACATGTGAGATCATTCAACTCTGAGTCTTTTTTTTTTTTTTTGACGGAGACAGAGGGAGTCAGAGAGAGGGACAGACAGACAGGAAGGGAGATAGATGAGAAGCATCAATTTTTTGTTGCATCATTTTAGTTGTTTGTTGATTGCCTGTTCAGTGTTTGCTTTCTCATATGTGCCTTGACCAGGAGCTACAGCAGAGTGAGTGATCCCTTGCTCAAGCCAGTGACCTTGGGCTCAAGCCAGTGACCTTGGGTTTCAAGCCAGCAACCTTTGCACTCAAGCCAGTGACCTTTGGGCTCAAGCCAGAGACCATGGGGTCATGTTTATGATCCCATGCTCAAGCCAGTGACCCTGCGCTCAAGCTGGTGAACCCATACTCAAGCCAGATGAGCCCGCACCTAAGCCGGCAACCTCGGGGTTTTGAACCTGGGTCCTCCGCTTCCCAGTCTGATGCTCTATCCGCTGCGCCACCACCTGGTCAGGCTCAACTCTGAGTCTTTAAGAGATTTCTTGTACTTGTATGGCTACTTTATTTTCATGAAAACTTTAAAATAGTTTGAAATGTTGGATTACTTATTATTTCTTAAGTTGTGGCTATGTGATTTACAGTAAGAATTGTGACAATACATGTGTTTTTGACAGGTTTTTCTTTTTTTATTATTATTATTTTTTATTTATTCATTTTAGAGAGGAGAGGGAGAGAGAGAGAGAGAGAGAGAGAGAGAAGAGAGACAGAGAGAGAGAAGGGGGGAGGAGCTGGAAGCATCAACTCCCATATGTGCCTTGACCAGGCAAGCCCAGGGTTTCAAACCAGCAACCTCAGCATTTCCAGGTCGACGCTTTATCCACTGTGCCACCACAGGTCAGGCCTCTTTTTTCTTTTTTAAATGAAAGTGTTGCAGGAAGCAACCCCAATGGAGGATAAGACACTCAGACAACTTAATTAATGAAGGAAGGAGAATTTATTAGCAGCTAGCAGAGCAATGGGGCTAGTAACACCAAAGACACGAGCCTCCCAAAAGTTAGATTTCTTACATCTTATATACCTTTACAGCTTTAGCTTTCACATGATAAGTACCTGATTTCTTTGACTTCTTTGTTTGCAGACTTATGTGACTTTTGTATCTCCAAGAGGGGAAGTGGTAACAGAAGAGATTCGAACCATTTGTCCTTGACTCTTCACATAACCCATTCTTCTTGCTGGTGCTGCAAGTTTATTTCAGGGAACTGATAACAAGAACCACAGTTATGGTTTATTACGTTTTAAACTTTCTCAATCAGGCCTCCCTCCTTCAGTCCAAAAAATGCTGAGATCATTGGCTTGAGCATAAGATCACAGACATTGCAGACCCTCCTCCCCTGCATTCTTCTGGTTTCTCCTCTTTCAAGAGTAGCAGAGGGAGAGGGACAGGCTCTTGCATGCTCCCTGACTGGGATCCACCTGGCGACCCCCATCTGGGGCCAATGCTTTGCCCATCTGGGGCCACTGGCAACCAAGCTATTTTTGTGCCTGAGGCAGAGGCTCCACAAAGCCATCCTCAGCACCAGGGGCCAACATGCTCAAATCAATTAAGCCTTTGGCTGCAGAAGGGAAAGAGAAAGAGAGAGAGGAAGAGAGAGAGAAGGGGGAGAAGGGAAAAGCAGATGGTCACCTCTCCCATGTGCTCGACTGGAAATTGAACCTGAGATGTCTACACGCCAGGTTGATACTCTACCACTGAGCAACCAGCCAGGGCTGACAAGCTTTTCAAAGTCAGAATGTTGTTGGTAAAAGTCTTACAAGAACATAAACACTCTGTTTTGACAGAGTTTACTCCTTGTAGTAAACTTAAAATGGCCACTAATTCTCTGCAGCTCCTCCCAGCAAAAGGTAGAGTCTGTTGAATATGGGCCCGCCTTGTGACTTTGACCAACAGAATATGAAGTGACATTGTCAGGCTTCCTGGCTAAGGCCTCAAGAAGTCTTGATGGCTCTGCTTTAGCCTTACGTAAAGCAGCTGCCATGTGAGAATTCCCAAGCTATCCTACTGCAGAGGCCAATGTGGAGGCCATCTGAGGTGCCCAGCCAACAGCCACAGTCAACTGCCAGACTTATAAGTAAGACCATTCATGACCATTCTGTCCCCAGCCAATATGCCAACAGACATGTGTCAACCCTGCCAACCAAGGAGGGCAAAGGCAAGTCATCCCCATTGAGAGCCCTATTCAAAATACCAATCCATAGAATTATATACCTTCACGAACCAGGAGTCTATAAACTATGACCTGTGAGATAAATCTGGCTCATTGTCTCTTTGTAAATAAAGTTTTATTGAAACATAGACACACTTTTTTTTTAACCTATTGTCTATGATTGCTTTTGAGTTAAAGCAGTAGTTTGAGAAGTTGTGACAGGGATTCTGCGATCTACAAAGTCTAAAAATATCTATTTGGGCCCGTACAGAAAAAGTTTGCCAAACTTTGTTTTGCAAAAAAAGGTGACTTTATTTTAAACCATTAAATTTTGGGATGCTTTATTACGCAGCAGTAGGTAACTCAAATACTCCCTTTAAAGCAGAAGAGCAGTCAAGTCCTTGCTTGAACTATAATTAATTTCTGTAATTTCATGTACACATGTTGAGCTTGTGAAGGCATTTAACTTTATCTAGACCAACATCTGTTTTCATATGAATAACAATGTCATTTTTCTAAATAGAATATGTTAATAATGTTGGGCACAATATCCACTTTCTTGATACAAAGCACTCTTTGAATTTAATAACCAGATAAAATCCAATATGTTTCTTTTCTACCCTCAGAAAATGTTTTATTTAAAAATTATTCATGCTAAAGTGATTTTAACTTGATGTTAGAAATGAGCCTCAGTAGAATATGAAAGGCTTTCATAGTGTAATAATCCACTATAGAAAGCCAACCGCTGAGTATCACTGCTACATTTTCACAACTCTTGCCTGATACTTGGCCCTTATCTTATTTTTTTTAAAGAAAAGCCAAATATTAGCCTGTCTTCAACCTTCAAAAAGATGAGCCATATTTTCTGACTTGTACAAGGTATTTTAAAAAACTAATTTTAGGGATTGGCAGATCTAGTAGGTAATCTTGGCTTGTTGAAAAGTATATGAATAGATTTCTTCATGAGCTTGGACAATATGAGTAAATATAATGTATAAAACACTGTCAAACTCAGATACTTATCTGTGTACTGCAGAAGTTTACTGTCTATTTTTCTATGCCTAAATATATGGATAATCAGTTAATTCTGATTATCAGTAAATTTATTTATTTCTGCAAAAAAACTTTAAAATAAAATATCAAGTAAAGGATATGGAAAATATAGTATATTTTCCCATGCAGCTTTAAAGATATATGAAATGTACGGCAGGGCATGAGTGTAAATGGTCAACCGTCCTCAGTTTTGAAGCACGTACAACTATGAGAGAAAATAGTGGTTACAGAAACAATATGAAACTGGGACTCTGAACTGCCATCAGTATGAGTTATGATTCTGGAGGCCTAACTTTAGTTTAGCAATCAGACTTAAAAGATTTTCCCCCGAGGTATTTTAGATTGTCCATTCAAATTTTAAGAAAGCCTTTTATAATTCCTAACTTGATCTCTGCCTTTCCTGCATGCCCATTATTTAATACACATATCTAATATTTTACAATTATATTTAACAATGCATTATATTTTGATTGTCCTTGAACCAGAATTGTAGGATTTTTGAACTGGAAGAGAATTTATAGATGTTCTAATCTGTTTGCTTCATTTTGCAGTAAAGAAAATTATTTCCTTTCTTTTATGTGTGTATATTTGTATATTATATTTAAAAAATGCAAAGGACCAATTTATGTACAATTTTGTACATATCTACCAAACTACCAGATTCTAAATACTTTTGAGTGGGATAGAAATAATATGCATCAATATCAGCCAGGCAAATTTACTAATTTTAAAGATAACACTGGGGAACAATTTTTTTTTTCTGTTGCATGAGGTTTTAGAACTTTTTCTATATATTTCTGAATCGCTGATTCCAAATTTGAAATCCGTTTTTTGGTGCATGCTCTAGTTTTTATGCGATTTTAATTTCTTTTTGTTACAATTAATGGCATGCATTGGTTTTTAAATTGGAGTTAAAGGGCAACAACTCTTGGATTGAACATAACCACAAGACAATTAATGTTTTACAAACATCACTGTTACATAATTGGAGTTGTTTTTAAATGTAAAAAATAATTATCTGGTAAAAACACCCTCTTATTTTGTTTTAAGATTGAATCATGGGCTTTTTCAAGTAGGTGTAAATGTATGAATAGTCCTGATACCTTCTGTTATATATGTGGCTGTTACACACTTCAACGTCAAAGGCGCAATATTTCATCATTTGTGACATGTGCATGTATTGCCTATTTTCAAGTTCCCCTTGGTGATCAAAACAAGAATTGGGCTCCTCATATTGTGTGTCATAATTGTGAGGAAATGCTTCATGACTGGACAAAAGGAAAACGCAAAGGAATGCCTTTTGATATTCCCATGGTTTGGCGTGAACCTAAGGACCACAGCAGTGACTATTATTTCTGTCTGATCCATACAAAGGGCATTGGCAAGAAAAAACGGCATATGGTCGCATATCCTAATATTCCTTCAGCAATACAACCTATCTCACACTCTCAGACACTCCTGGTTTCAATTTTTAATGGTTTTATTTCTTCTAAGGATGAAGAAAGTGAACATGGTGATCAAGTGTATTTTGATAAGATGTATGAGGAAATGGTTGTAGAATCTGAAGGGTCTTCTTCTGATGCCAAGCAGTCATTAACCCCTCAGCAGTTTAGCCAACCCGAATTGAATGACTTAGTAAGAAATTTAGGCCTATCAAAGAAAGCAGCTGAGTTATTAGTCTCCAGGCTTCAAGAAAACAATGTACTTCACCGGTCAGCTACAGTATCCCATTTCAGGAAGCATGAACAAATTTTTGTGAACTTTTTTTCCGAAGACAAACACTTTGTTTACTGTCATGATATCAGTAGTCTTCTTAGCCAGATAGGTGTTCCCACTTACAGTCCAACAGAATGGTGGCTATTTCTTGACAGCTCTAAATGGAGTCTGAAATGTGTTCTCCTACACAACGGTAATGTTTATGCAGCGGTTCCAATTGGTTATTCAACTCATCTGCGAGAAGATTATAATGACATAAAAATTGTCCTCGACTTACTGAAGTATGAGAAGCATAACTGGATCATTTGTGTGGATTTAAAAATGGTAAATTTCCCTCTAAGATAACAGAGAAGTTTCACGAAGTATCATTGCTTTCTGTGTTTGTGGGACAGCCGAGCTCGGGAGAAACACTGGACACAGAAGGAGTGGCCAAAACGTGAAGCTCTGGAAGTAGGGATGCAAAATATTGTGAATGAACCTATAGTTAATGGAAACAGGATCATTTTCCTCCTACTTCACATCAAAATTGGCTTAATGAAGCAGTTTGTTCAGGCTTTGAATAGAGAAAGTGAATGCTTTCAACATATTATTTCTGCTTTTCCTGCCTTGTTTTTCAAGAAGATAAAAGCAGGTGTATTCGATGGACCTCAAATTCATACATGATAAAGAATTTGTCAGGAAGATGAATAAGGAGGAAAAAGCAGCATGGAAGTCTTTTGTGGCAGTTACAAAGAACTTCCTTGGCAACAAAAAAGCAGAAAACTATGAACTTCTGGTTCAAAGGATTCTGTTGGCTTTCCGCAACATTGGATGTAACATGAGCGTTAAGCTTCACTTCCTGAACAGTCACCTTGATAAGTTTCCTGAAAATCTTGGAGCTGTTAGTGATGAACAGACTACTGCTGGAGATCAAACGAGATTGTCCTCAACAAGTACACAAACACAAGAGCTACAAATGCAAATTTTTGCCTGAATAGAATTTAAATAAGTTTTGCACAAATTTTATGATTAAAATAAGTGTTTTAATATGTTCTATTTTGAAATTGTAGACAAATTCTGATGCAATCATATCTTTTAGTGTATTAATGTATTTACTGCATTATATAAATTATTATATTTTCACAAAGATGATGCCCAAGAAGACATTCTACTTCATTATGTTAAACTAAATGTTGAAAATTTTACAATAAGATAAAAAGCTAAAATCTTGAATTGCAAAAAAGCTGTAGCTTACAGAGAAAAACTAATGTCAGATCTGAGATCAACACACTTGAATTAGGTAAGAACAAGTGTTTTTGTGGATGCAACAAAAATTTTGTTCCCCAGTGTAATTTAATGAAAAAGTTGAGACTATTCTGTTTTTAAATTGTAAGAGCTTGGGTAAGAGTCCTAAAAGACCAACAATAAAATTCAAAGGGATCTAAAACTGAGAATAAAGATCAAATTTTCCAGTATTATGATTTGGTCTGAATTGCATATCCTCGCTGAAGTCTTCATCTCCAATACCTCAAAATATGATTATATTTTGAAATAGGGTCTTCAAGAGGTATTTAAGTTAAAGTGAGTCAATTACAGTTGCTTTAATTCAGTGGGACTGGTCTCATAAAAAGAGGTAATACGACATACATAGATGTACACAGAAGGCAGACCATGTGAAGATATTGGGAGATGGCCATCTACGAACCAAGGAAAGATAACTCAATGGAAAACAATCTTGTCAACCCCTTGATCTTGGACTTCTAGACTTCAGAATTCTGGGAAAATAAATTTCTGTTGTTTAAGCCACCATTCTGTGGCACTTAGTTATGGCAGCCCTAGAAAAATGTGATACCCAGGGCTTGTAAAAATATGATACCCAAGGGCTGAAGATGACCAAATGACTTGATTGTCATCTTTATTATGGTGAACACCATCATTCTGTTATTGCAACATAAGATTTTGTAAACCGTATACAGTTCAGATATTCTGTGGTATTTTCTCAGCTCAAAGTTCCATCCAAAGACACATATTTAGACATCTAAAAATAAATAGAAATATGTTTCAATTTTACTTAAGTCTCTTCGAACACACACAAAGTGACTCGATATTCATAACACATGACAACACTTCCTTTAAAACGTCTTTCTTCATCTAAAAAAACTCTCCCTTGCCACAACACAGCAGCTAATCCAATTTCTTTCTCTTTTCTCTTTTATAAACTTCCCAAACTCTCTGTCTTAGCCAGCACTTTTTGGCTTTGCCTTTCTTAGTGCTTCCTCTCATCTTCGGCATCTCTCCAACTTTTCCAATAGATAAAATCAAACTTCTTTCCTCTTACCCACTCCATGAATCTCTTAAAAAGGCCAAGGAACTGACCTATCCAAGAAAGAACTTTCCTTGACTGAAGAGGGTAGAGGAGAGGCTGAGAACAGTCAGAGATCAATTTCTTTTCCTGTCAGAAATGCATTAAACTTTTTGGCAGCTGTTTCACATTGTTGCTAATATTAAGTGTACAGTAAACCAAAATGTTCCAGTGTTTAAGTGTTAAGTGAAATCAACCCTATCCTGTATTCAGGTCTTTTTATTTTTTTACATTAAATGTAAAATTTTTTGTTTCTTCCTAAGTTTCATCTTTCAGCCCAGTGTTCCAAAATTCCAGTATCTTTTGGAATCCTTTTTTTATATATATATTTAACCTAACACTTAGACATTATTACTAGTCTTATGAATTTGATAGCCTGGGACCACCAGCTGAGAATGAGTCAGCAATATAGTGTGGCTGTTTTTATAAAGCTAACTGTGATAGTGGAATATATTAATAGGAATATGACATGCAAGAGCTGGGAAATCATCCCTCTGCTAAACTTAGAACTGCTCACACCCTTAAAGTTGTGCCAAGTTTGGGCACTGGCATTTCCATGTACATGTGAAATGGCAGGCAGGATTTGAGAGTCGATTAACAAAAATGAACCCTCCAAAAATGAAATGAAATGTGGTTAAATGAGTTGAGATTATTGAAACCGGAGAAGAAAAACTTCTACATATTTACATAAAACCTCTATAAACAATACGTTGACTTATTGTTTTTCAGTTTCTTAAGAGTCCAAGACAAAACAAGAAGACATGTCCTTCAGAAAATGGGAAACAGCATAAAGGTCTAATAATAGAGGATTGCTTAAATAAAGTATGATACCTCAATATAATAGAAACCAGAATGAAACACTTGATAAAACATAGTGAAAATATTTTTTATCATCTCAGAGTAAGGAAAGTTTTTCAAAGATTCACTTAAAACCAAAGTCATAAAGTAAAAATAACATATAATTTAAAATTTCAATCAAAAAATAAAACTAGAAAGAAAGTTTAAAAAGTCAAATGAAGTAAATAATATGCAAAGGCCTAATTTCTTCAACATACAGAAAAACTGAACAACTCAATAAGAAAAGACTAATAACCCAATTGAAAAAATGTAACAGGTTATTAGAGAAATGCAAATCAAAACTGCAATGAGATACCACCTCACTCCTGTTAGATTAGCTATTATTAACAAGACAGGTAATAACAAATGTTGGAGAGGCTGTGGAGAAAAAGGAACCCTCATCCACTGTTGGTGGGAATGTAAAGTAGTACAACCATTATGAAGAAAGTATGGTGGTTCCTCAAAAAACTGAAAATAGAATTACCTTATGACCCAGCAATCCCTCTACTGGGTATATACCCCCAAAACTCAGAAACATTGATACGTAAAGACACATGCAGCCCCATGTTCATTGCAGCATTGTTCACAGTGGCCAGGACATGGAAACAACCAAAAAGCCCTTCAACAGAAGACTGGATAAAGAAGATGTGGCACATATACACTATGGAATACTACTCAGCCATAAGAAATGATGACATCGGATCATTTACAGCAAAATGGTGGGATCTTGATAACATGATACGAAATGAAATAAGTAAATCAGAAAAAACCAGGAACTGCATTATTCCATACATAGGTGGGACATAAAAGTGAAACTAAGAGACATTGATAAGAGTGTGGTGGTTACGGGGGGAGGGGAGAGAGGGAGAGGGAAAGGGGGAGGGGGAGGGGCACAAAGAAAACTAGATAGAAGGTGACAGAGGACAATCTGACTTTGGGTGATGGGTATGCAACATAAGTGAACGACAAGATAACCTGGAGTTGTTATCTTTGAATATATGTATCCTGATTTATTGATGTCACCCCATTAAAAATAAAATTATTTAAAAAAATGTAACAGAATTCAGAGAAAAAGTTTATATTAAGATAAATGCAAATGGCTAATAAAAATAGTAAAATGTATTCAACCTTACTTATAATTAAAGAAATGTATGTTATAACTGGAATTAGATATATATTTAAAAATCTTGTTGAAATGCCAAATTGAAAAAGTTTAATGAGATCCAGAATTGTCAAAAATATAAGTAAGCAGGTACTCTTATATACCCTTGGGAGTTATATGAATTGGTATAACCTTCTTGGAGAATAGTTTGGTAATATTGAGGCAAGATTGATAAAAATTTTAAATATTTACAGCCTTTGATCCAACCATTACACTTCAAAAACTTGATTGTATAGATATTCTTGCACAAATACAGAAAGATAAAGACAGAATTGCAATGTTGTTATAGAAAAAAAATACCTAAATGCCCATCAATTAGAAACAATTTAAGTAAATTATGGCTCATATATAATATGAAATTCTGGGCATCTATTTTATATTCCTATGCATTCCTATGCACACAGACATGGGAAGAGATCTTGGATATATTGGTAGATTAAAACACATTGTAGAAAACATGCATCGTAAGGTCTCATATATAAAAAAAGAATGTGTATGTGTGTGTAAGGCTACACAATAGGCTGGTAGTCAGCCCATAACTTGTTCCATAAACAAGAGAATGGAGGATTCTCCTGTAATAAAATTGATCAGTTTAAGAGAAAGGACTTGCAGTTAAGTTCTGCAGTTCTATTTCTTCTACAGCAGAGAATTCATCATTCAACAAGGATCATTCAGGCCCACAGAGCTTCTAACCAAATCAGTTTCTTAGTGATTCCTTAGATATAAACTGAGAAAATGACTAGATATTTGAGGAATGCTTCCAGCAAAGAGACCAAAATAAAGAAATTACAAAAAATAAAAATCACACACAATTCAGAAACAACTGGAGAAGAAAATTTTTCTGTTAAGTCATTAGTAGTTTCAGTTTCCATCACGCACATAAGAATTCCCTTTTATTTAAAATAAATCGAAAAAATAAAAAAAGAAAGGAAAAAAAAGTAACCTGTATGGATAATAAACGGCCTGGAAAAGTTCAATAGAAGTGTTGGAAGATAGTAGAAGAAATCCTCAGAAAACAATACAAAAAGCCAGCAATGGAAAAGAGGAGAAGGGAAGTGGGCAGCTGCCCCTCCCGGTCCCCTCCCAGCCACCAGGCTGGAACTTGGCTGAATTGTCTTGCCTCGGAGAAGAAACTCATCTATTGCAGGCATAGTCTGCATTGCTGCCTTTGAAAGACAAGGAAGGTTGGCAAATATCAACCACAATACAGCATAGACTTTCCAGAGAGGACTTAATTTCAAAACTTTATAAAGAACAAGAACCATGTGGACTTCTGCAAGGGAAATTGAACCGCCCTGAACTGGAGGGAAAGAAGAATGTGTTTCTAACCTGTAATTAACGCCAGGTGGCAAAGATCAGAGTCAGCCATTCCTGACAACTACGTGGAGCAACGGTTCATAGAAGAGCTTTTGGAAAAAAATATGTGCTAGGAACCCTGGCCGGGTAGCTCAGTTGGTTAGAGTGTCATCCTGACACACCAAGGTTACAGGTTCCATCCCCAAGTCAGGTCACGTGCAGAAATCAACCAATGAATGCATAAATAAGTGGAACGCAAATCAATGTTTCTCTTTTTCTCTTTCTCTTCCTCTCTCTCTCTAAAATAAGTAATATAAAATTAAAAAAAATTAATATGTCAAAATGTAATGTCAAAAAAAAAAATCTGTGCTGTAAAACATTAATACTGAGTGGTGGTATTTGAGTCCCGTGTAGTATCCAGAAGCTATGTAATGTTTGTGTTTTTATGGTCAGCTGGTAGCATATGAACAAGGTCTTCTGGCCCCCACTGCTTTTTTGGGACCCACTTTCCCTGATTGGCTATGCTTTTTATTTTTAATCTCATTGATGGAGGTGAAGGACTGAGGAAGAGCAGCACACCAGTAGGCTGACTTTGTCACTCTCACATATAGTTTTTGCCCAGTACTGAAGACCCCGACGGTCTGTCAGCACTGGCACCATCTATGCCACATCAGTCTTCATGCTTTTAGGCCACCTCATCTTCTTTGACCACAGTGCCAATGCTGCCACTGTGTCCAGCACACTGTCCTTGAACATGACTATCATTACTTCTACCTGCCTTGCCTCATGCCTGCCCTGGTTCCTGCATGCCTTCATCATGGTGACATTTGCCATCCAGATTATTGCCCTGTGGCCCATGTTAACAGAAGAAATTGAAGGTATATACTCCCCGCAGCTATGTAAGAGTTACTCTTCTTTTGCCTTTGAGAGGCCTGCAGTCCATTAGTGCTGTGGGAGCCATCCTCTTTGCCCTTCTGCTGGTGGCCATCTCCTGTCTCTGTCCTTCTGTATTCATTTGCAGCTTTTTAAAGAAAATATTCATGGGCCTTGGGATGAAGTGGAGATCAAAAAAAAATGTCCAGGTCCCTCAGTTAAGTTAGGGATCTCCATTTCCTTATTAAGGGTAGCTGATAGACAAGCCTCTCACCTAGGATAAGATTTGAAGGCAGATTTCATTCTTTTATGTTTTTATTTTACTTTTTTAAGTGAGAGGAGGGGGAGAGAAAGAGACAGACTACCACATGCTACCTGACTGGGATCCACTTGGCAACCTTCATCTGGGGCTGATGCTCAGACCAAACAAACTATCCTCAGTGCCTAGGGCTGACACTCAAACCATTTGAGCCACTGGTTGTGGGAGGAGAAGAGGGAGAGAAAGGGGATACAGAAGGGAAGAGAAGTAGATGGTTGCTTCTCATGTGTGCCCCAACTAGGGATCAAACCCAAGATGTCCACAGGTTAGGCTGACACTCGATCCACTGAGCCAACTGGCCAGGGCCCAGAGTTCCATTCTGAAAGCAGCAGACTGAAGGGGGTTGGAGAACAGAGAGCAAAAGAAAAAGTTAACCAAAGGCTTGGGTGATGAAAATGCTTATCCTTCAGTTAATTGGTAGATGAAAAAGCTTTCTGGGATCCTCATGAGTGATTGCCTCCAATTTATCACTCATTGCAACAAATGAAATGATATGGTTTCTATTTATTGAAAATAACAACAGATCCAAAGAAAGAAAAGAGGAAAGAAAACACAAAGAGATAAGAACATCAGCTCAAGAAAGACAATATCTGAATAACAGAAGTTCCAAAATAAGAAAAAAAAGATAAAATGGAGGTCAGCAAAGATCACAGAAATGCAAAATTTACCCAGAAAAAAATCCCCAGACCAGAGGCAGATTTAATGATGGACACTCAGGGCATGTGCCCTGGGCCTGACTTCTGAAGGGCCCTGCAAAACCCCAACTTTACACTTTTTTTTCTAATGTAAGAGGCCCAGTATTTTCTTCTGCACTCAAGGCCTCAACTGACCTTAATCTGCTTCTGCCCAAGACATAAAAACAATTTTTTTAAGATTGAAAAACACATAAACCAGATAACATACAAAGGGGTTTTTTAAAATTTATTTATTTATTCATTTTAAAGGAGAGAGAGAGAGAGAGAGAGAGAGAAAGAGAGAGAGAGAGGAGCAGGAAGCATCAACTCCCATATGTGCTTTGACCAGGCAAGCCTAGGGTTTTGAACCAGCGACCTCAGCATTCCAGATCGACACTTTATTCACTGCGCCACCGCAGGTCAGGCAGATAACATGCAAAGTTTTAAGAATCAGAATGGCAGATATGTCAACAGCAATCCTGGAAGTCAGAAACAGTGGAACAAGGCCTTCCAATTTTTGAGGAAAAAGTATTTGCAATGTTGAATTCTTTACCCAGACAAACTACCAACCAAGTGAGGGAAGTTTATAATAAAAGATTTTCAGTTATTTATGGGCATAAAAATTTCAGCTTACGTGCAAAGTTTTTCCAGGAAGTTATTCAAGTATCCTTCATCAATGAGGCTTTAAAGCAAGAAAAAGGTATTGGGGTTCAGGAATAAAGAAATCCAAGATAGAATCGAGGTGAAAGGACTTTCCAAGATTGAAACAAAGTTAGATTCAGCCTGCAGTTTGCATAGGAGTAAGATTGTGGAGGACTTTAAGCAGGATATTGCAAAAGAAAAAAAGATAGAAAGAAAAGAAAGGAAGAAAATAGGAATACAAACAAACAAACAAAAACAACTGATGTATTAGTATTGTTTTAGGTTTTATAATTCTCTTGGAAGGGTTGAGATCCATTCCATAGATACTAGGCAAATAGTAAAGAAAACACAGGCAATTACTGACTTTCTAAAAGAGATAAAGTTGTGCCCGAAGTGAAATGCAGTATATAGTATATTAAATAACTAATTGTGAACAATGTTGATATCATTTGTTTTTTACAGCTTGTGTTTTTTTAATTTGTAGTATAATATACAAAACATAAAATTTACCATTTTAACCATTTTTAAGTCTACAGTTCAGTGGTGTTAAGTACATTCACATCATTGGTATAATTATTATTATTATTATTTTTTCATTTTTCTGAAGCTGGAAACAGGGAGAGACAGTCAGACTCCTGCATGCGCCTGACCGGGATCCACCCGGCACGCCCACCAGGGGCGACACTCTGCCCACCAGGGGGCGATGCTCTGCCCATCCTGGGCGTCGCCATGTTGCGACCAGAGCCACTCTAGCGCCTGGGGCAAAGGCCACAGAGCCATCCCCAGCGCCCGGGCCATCTTTGCTCCAATGGAGCCTTGGCTGCGGGAGGGGAAGAGAGAGACAGAGAGGGAAAGCGCGGCAGAGGGGTGGAAAAGCAAATGGGCGCTTCTCCTGTGTGCCCTGGCCGGGAATTGAACCCGGGTCCTCCGCATGCTAGGCCGACGCTCTACTGCTGAGCCAACCGGCCAGGGCCGGTATAATTATTTTTTACCTGAAATAATTTTTAGCTTTCAATTACAGTTGACATACAATATTATATTAGTTTCACATGCACAACCCAGTGTTAGACATATAACTTACTAAGTGATCACTCAATAAATTTCATACTCATCTAGTACCATACAATTATTACAATATTATTGACTATAGTTCTTATGTTGTTCTTTACATCCTCATGACTATTCTGTAATTACCAACTTGAACTTTTTAATCCCTTCACCTTTTTCAGCCATTACCCCATCTGGCAACCATCAAAATGTTCTCTGTGTCTATGAGTCTGTCTATGTCTGTTCATTTATTTTGTTTTGCTGATTTCAGTTATAAGTGAAAACATGGCATTTGTCTTCCTCTGTCTAACTTATTTTACTCAATACAATACCCTCTTTGTCCATGTTGTTGCAGATGGCAAGACTTCATTCTTCTTTATGGCTGAGTCATATTCCATTACATATATGCACCACTTCTTTATCCATTCAACTTTTGATGGACATTTCGGTTGCTTCCATATCCCAGCTATTGTAAATGATGCTCCAATAAACATATAGGTGCATACATCTTTTTGATTTAGTGTTTTGGCTTTCTATGGATAAATATGCAGAGGTAGAATTGTTGGGTCCTTCTTTGTCTCTTGTTATAGACTTTGTTTTAAAGTTCATTTTGATAAGTATTACTACTCCAGGTTTTTGTTTGTTTGTTAATTTTCATTTTCATGAAATATCTTTTTTCATCCCTTTACTTTTAGCCTGCGTGTATCTTTTGATATGAAGTGAGTCTCTTATAGACAGCCTATGTAAGGGTCTTGATTTGTTATCCATTCATCCTCCATATGTCTTTTGATTGGAGCATTTAATTTGTTTCCATTTCAAGTAATTTTTTTTTATTTATTCATTTTTAGAGAGGAGAGAGAGACAGAAATGGAGAGAGAGGAGAGAGAGACAAAGAGAGAGAAGGGGGGAGGAGCTGGAAGCATCAACTCCCATATGTGCCTTGACCAGGCAAGCCCAGGGTTTCGAACCAGCGACCTCAGCATTTCCAGGTCAAGACTTTATCCACTGCGCCACCACAGGTCAGGCCATTTCAAGTAATTTTTGAGAGATATGTATTTATTGCCAATTTTTAAATCTTTTTTCTTTCTTCTTAAACTAGACCCTTTAACTTCTTTTTTTAAGCAAAAGAGAGAAAGAGAGGTCCTGGCCGGTTGGCTCAGTGGTAGAGCATCGGCCTGGTGTGCAGGAGTCCCGGGTTCGATTCCCAGCCAGGGCACAGGCGCCCATTTGCTTCTCCACCCCTCCCCCTCTCCTTCCTCTCTGTCTCTCTCTTCCCCTCCCGCAGCCAAGGCTCCATTGGAGCAAAGATGGCCCGGGCGCTGGGGATGGCTCCATGGCCTCTGCCTCAGGCGCTAGAGTGGTTCTGGTTGCAACAGAGCAACTCCCGGATGGGCAGAGCATCGCCCCCTGGTGGGCATGCCAGGTGGATCCTGGTCGGGCGCATGCAGGAGTCTGACTGCCTCCCCATTTCCAGCTTCAGAAAAATACAAAAGAGAGAGAGAGAGAAAGAGAGAGATAGGAAAGGAGGGAAATGAGAAGCATCAACTCATAGTTGCAGCATTTTAGTTAGTCATTAATTGCTTCTCATATATGCCTTGACCAGGGGGCTCCAGCCGAACCAGTGATGCCTTGTTCAAGCCAGTTTACCTTGGGCTCAAGCCAGTGACCTTGGGTTTCAAACCAGCAATCATGAGATCATTTCAATGATCCCATGCTTAAGCTGGTGACCCCGGGCTTTTGAACCAGGGACCTCAGCATCGCAGGTCAATGCTCTATCCACTGTATCATCACCAGTCAGGCCCTTTAACCCTTTCTGTAATACTTGTTTGGTGGCAATGAACTCCTTTAGTTTTTTCTTGTTTCTGAAGCTCTTTATCTGTCCTTAGATTTTAAATGATAGCTTTGCTGGGTAGAAGAATCTTGGTGGTAGGTACTTGTTTTTCATCACTTTGCATATTATTTGCCAATTTGCTCTGGCCTGCAAGTTTCTGTTGATAAATCAGCTGATAGTCTGAAGGGAGATTTATTGTAGATAACTAACTGCTTTTCTTTTGCTGTTTTTAAGATTTTCTCTTTGTCTTTAACCTTTGGACTTTTAATTATGACATGTCTTGGAATAGGCCTCTTTGGGGACTGTCTGAGTTTCCTGCCCCTGTATATCTATTTCCTTCACCAGGTTAAGGAGTTTTCTGTCAAAAATTTTTCACATAGGTTTTCAATTTCTTGCTCTCTCCTCCTTCTGGCACTCCCATGATGCAAACGTTGGTATGCTTGAAGTTGTCCTAAAGGCTCCTTATACTATCCTCATTTTTGGGTTCTTTTTACTTTTTGCAGTTCTAATTGGGTGTTTTCTGCTCTCTTAGCTTCCAAATATCTGGTTTGAGTCTCTGCCTCATCTACTCCATTGTTGATTTCTTGTAATGTATTCTTCATTTCAGTTGATATAGTCTTCATTTCTGAGTCCTTTCTATGTTTTCTATCTCCTGTTTTTGTTTTCTAGCTCTTTGTCAAAGTTTGCACTAAGTTCATCTAGTCTTCCTCTAAATTTATTAAGCATCCTTATAACCAGTGGTTTGAACTCTGCATCTGATAGATTGCTCATCTCCATTTTGTTTAGTTCTTTTTCTGGAGTTTTGTTCTGTTCTTTCATTTGGGACATGTTTCTTTGTCTCTTCATTTTAGCAACCTCCCTGTGTTTGTTTGTATGTATTAGGTAGAGCTGTTACGTCTGCCAGGCTTGGCAGTATGGCGTAATGTAGTAGTAGCTGTCCCATACCATTCAGTGGCATAGCTTCCCTGTTCACCCAGGTTGGTGCTCTAGGTGTACTCCTTGTGTGGGCTGTGTCCACCCTGCTGTTGTAATTGAAACTTGTTTGCTGTTGGCATATCAATGGGAGGGATTTACTTTCAGGCTAATTAGCTGCTAGGATTGGCTGTGACCACCATGGAGGATCAGCTATGCTGGGGCCCACTCCACAGAGCAGGACTTACTTCTGCAAGGCCCTGGTGCCCGCTGAATCTGCCCCTTGAGTATGTCACCTGTGGAAGTGGTTGGGTGGTGCGTCTGATGTGGTTGGATATGGCCTGATGCTGTGCACCAGGTGCTCTGGCTCTGGGGCCTCCCAGGAGGTGCAGACCAAGGTTAGCTGCTTCCTGTGTTCTCCCCAGGGTCGCTTGACATGTGCTAAAGCAATCTGTAGATGGTTGCTACTTGTGCTGGGCTTTGGACGTGCCCAGAAGAGGCTAAAGCTATGAACCGAGGCTGGCTGCCACTGGAGCCTGGCCTGGGGCCACTTAATGAGAGGTACAGGGAACCACAAGGCCAGATGCTGCTTGTTTGAGAGATATTAGGAAAATCTGAAGCACCAGCCCAGACAGGCCATTTATATGGAAAAGCCACTGGAAACAGCCTGCAAGATGGTGGGACAGGGTCTCAGGGAATCAACAAGGCTGGGTGAACAGTGATAGCCAGGTTGATGCTGGCTCTGTATGGGGAGAGCTCAGCAAGGGAACAATGGCATCTGCCAGGACTTCTGTCTGGGAGAAAGTTGCCCCCCTCTAGCTCTCATGAGAATGCCAAACAATTCAGTTCCTGTTTGTATGACCCTGGTGCCTTTGGAGCTGCTGTCCCAGTGCGAGAGCTCAGAGCAACTGAGTACTAGTTAGTCTTTGCATGGTCTATTAAGAGGAACATGTGGGACTCCAGCAGCCCTCTATCTCACTCAGCCACAATCCTCACTGGTTTTTACAGCCAGAATTTAGAGGGATTTCTCTCCCTGAAACTGGAACCCCAGGCTGGGGGTCTGGTATGGGGCTGGAACCCTTCACTCCTCAGGTGGAACCTCCACAGCTGAGATAGTTCTCCTGATTTTTATCTTCTACATGAATATAAGCCAGCCTATTCTATGTCTCCACCCCTCCTACCAGTCTTCATGTAGCTTCTTTTTCATATCCTTAATTGTAAGGCTTCTGTTTAGCTAGATTTTAGGCATTTCTGAATAATGGTTTTTCTGTAGGTTAGTTGTGATTTTGATGTGGTTGTGGAAGGATGTAAGTACTGCATTTACTTTTGCCACCATCTTGACCGGAATCCCCCTCATTGATATCATATTACTGTAAACACTAAGTGATGATTTAGTGAAAAGTGTTCTATCACTTCAAGAGAAGGAAAATATGTGTGCACATTGAGGGAAGAGTTCATGAGTTCAAAGTAACATGTACAGGATGTAACTGACAAAAAATATACACAACCTGTATGCATAACAGAAGGAGTGAAAAGAAAGAACATGTACCAAAGTGTTAATAGTGGGTATTCTTGGATGGTTGGATTATGGATGAGTTCCGGTTCTTTTTTGATTGATTTGTATTTTTCAAGGTTTTTTTTTTACAAATAAACAGGGATTACTTTTGAGATGAGAAAAAGAAACATCAAAGCATTATTTTATATCAACACTATAGGATATGGGTTTAATTTGGTAGTAGGAAGGGTTTAGTCAGATATTAGAAAGTATTTAACCCTACAGGTCACTAACCACTTTCCTGACCTTTCCTTAAGCGAGAAAGGATACGTGTACCCAGGGAAGGAAGGAGTCAAAAGGGAGACGGGGAGCATGCTAAAGGAGCAACTGCCCAAAGCTTCCCGGAAGAGGGGAAGAAGACTCGCAACAATGTGACAGAGTGATGGAAAGTTGAAAAATATAAAAACAAAATTAAATCTCCAAAACCCTGGAGCCTAGATGTGACTCTGCTTGGCTTTCAGTCAGGGAAGTGGAATCTTGCTGAAAGCTCATTAACAGGGAGGAGAAATGAAGTCACTGGGCCACACACTGGTGTAAATTCCAAACACAAAAAGGAAAAGAATAAAGGGACAAAACAAAACAAAAATATTATTGGCAGCGGTGACTTTTGTCGTTAACAAAGCATGGGAGAAAAATTAATCTTCTGCAGCATATGCAAAACAACCAGTATTTCCTGCTGGAACCCTGCCCTTGGCGACATTTGTAGGATTTGGGAGGTTTCTGATCTATTGACTGGCAAAAATGTGATGGGAATAAAGAATTTTCCTAGTGCTGTGGCTATAACCAGGAGCATGTTCCTAGTATCTTATCCAGGAACTTTGGATATACTTTCCCGTGGAAAAAAAAATTGTACAAATAAACTTTTAGTTTTTCCCTTGGTTTAGTTCAGCTTGCTTCTCCAGCTTTGTCTATCAGTCCTCTCTGACGTGCCATCATCCAGCTACACCATTTGCAATTTCTGAAAAATGTATAGCAAAGACCATTAGTCTCTATAGTCACCCCTTTCCTCCATTTTAACAGAATTTTGATTTTGTTGGGGTAACTTTGTGCCCAGCTTAAAAAAGATAAATAAATATAAGAAGGTCTTCAGCCTGACCAGGCAGTGGCACAGTGAATAGAGCGTCATACTGGGATGTGGAGGACCCAGGTTCGAGACCCCGAGGTCACCAGCTTGAGCATGAGCTCATCTGGTCTGAGCAAAGCTCACCAGCTTGAGCCCAAGGTCGTTGGCTCAGTGAGCAAGGGGTCACTTGGTCTGCTATAGCCCCCCGGTCAAGGCACATATGAGAAATCAATCAATGAACAACTAAGGAACTGCAATGAAGAATTGATGTTTCTCATCTCTCTCCCTTCCTGTCTGTCCCTATCTGTCCTTCTCTCTGACTCTCTGTCTCTCCCCCCCCCCCCAAAAAAAAGAAAGTCTTCATTTCTCAACTTCCTTTGGAATAGAGGGCAAAAGAATATCAAAGACTGAGGACCTAACATCCTTGAGTCACTGAACCAGTGCCAACAACTGCTCGATTTCCTCGTATGAAGGAAAAATAAATAAATTTCACCTGTGTTTAAACCACTGTTGTTTTTTATTTTCAGTTTAATAAAGGAATTGTAGCTAAATGCAATCCCTTTCTTCTTTATATTTTTACACCCCATTTCCTCTGCCTCGTATGTTCTTCTTCCACTTGGGTAGCAGATGGACTATAGCACTCCAAGATTCATCTGAAGGGATTGCTTCCTTGTGAAGCTCTACATTTCCTCTGCAAAATTAGATGATTATGCCTTCTTTCATGTTCCCATAATGCTTTGTATAAACTCTTATCATAAACCTTTAAGATTGTCTGTGTATAGGTATGGCTCTAGTACTAGACTATGAACTTTTCCCAAGCAGTTCTGAGTTGTAGCTACTTCGCATCTTCCTGCACAGTCACAGACCCATGCAGAAGCTCAATAAATATGGGTTAAATGAGTATTGAATAAACTGTCTTGAGAACCCAAAGTACCTGTGAATTTCCTGATTGTAATTTTATTCTCCCAAATGCAAATGTGATATAATATTGTCTTCTGTGTCATAGCAAAGTAATTCTGAAAGATAGGTATTAATTTCACTTGAAAAAAGAAACTGAGGGTATATGTCCAAGGTCACAGCTAGTAAGAGCTGTAGCCAGAGAAAGCTTTCTGACTTCAAGTCTAGGATTTTTCAATTCTATCAAACTGTCATTCATGTAAGAGTCAGTATGCGAACTTTAAAAGGCAGTCTAGTATTGCAGTATCCCTGTGTCTAATCTTCCTCATTCCAATTCAACCAACACATCATGGTCAAATTCATCTATCTGAATGAAACACAACTCTAATTATAACAGTCATCTGGATAGAAATATTAATAGTTCCCTATAGTCTAGTGACAAACCCTCCCCGGTCTGTGCTCGTCTTTACTTATTTACTCAAGTAATTGTGTCCTAGCCAGACTCTATCTATCCTTTTGTTAACACTATGCCTGAACCTTGGACCAACTTTCCTATGTTAATGACATATTTAACCCTTATCTGCTATAAGGGACTTTGCTCAAATTTTTCTAACACTAAGTTTCTCCTAATTAACACAATCGGCATAGATCTTTTTTCTCTTTTTATTTTTATTCAGTGAGAGGAAGGGAGGTAGAGAGACAGACTCTCGCATGTACCCCAATGGGGATGCACCCAGCAAGCCTACTAGGGGGCGATGCTCTGCTCATCTGGGGCCCTTGTTCCATTGCTCAGCAACCGAGCTTTTCATAGTGCCTTAGGCAAGGCCATGGAGCCATCCTCAGCACCCAGAGCTAATTTGCTTCAATCAAGATACAACTGCAAGAGAGGAAGAGAGCAAGAGAGAAAGAGAGAGAGAGAGAAGTGAGAGAAGGAGGTGTGGAGAAGCAGATGGATGCTTCTCCTGTGTGCCCTGACCAAGAATAAGCCAGGACATCCACTTGCCAAGCTAACACTCTACCACTGAGCCAACTGGCCAGGGCCTTCCTTTTAATCTTGAGTCCTACCTTTCTCATATCACTTTTTTAAAATTTAATTTTACTTTGTTAACTGCTTGTTTTGTCTCTTCCATATTAGATAGTAAGTGCCTGAAGGTCGGATATTGCACTTTAATATTTGAACCCCTCTTTGTATCTAGTATGGACATAGTAACAGACACCTAATAAATAAATGAGTGATAAAATGTCAAAATGATAGCACCTTGTTCATCACTCTTTTTTGTTCTCTACTTTCCCTTCACAAATGTTGTTGCCTTAATTTCAAACATGAATGATAGTAGGCTTCAGCACCATGCTTTCAAAATTTTAAGTAAATCTAATTTTACCCCTCTATATTTCTCCTTATCCACATCAAGTTATATATTATGATAGAAGAACATTGAATAAAATCATGCATTATAAATATTTCAGCAACTAAAAAAATTAAGAACCAGTTCATCATTCTGAAATAGAAGTGCTTCATTCTGAAATAGAAGTGTAAGATTTGTTCACTTTTCCCACTATCAAAAATGTAGTGCCTTCTAAAATGTTCAGCCCTATACAGTTTCTTTACATTCATATCCAGCCTCTTGTCACCCTGTGGGCAAGGAATGATGTAGAATGACTACTAGCAGGGGGAAAAAAGCTTCATCCACTTCAGAAAGAAATGTACTGCAGAGAGTGACCGTTAAGATGTAAATTTGTGCCCTGGTTGGTGGTGCTGTGGATGGAGTATCATCCCTGTGTGCTTGGGTCATGGGTTTGATCCTGGGGTCACCAGCTCAACCTGAGGTCTCTGGTTTGAGCCTCCATCAAAGCACATATGAAAAGCAATCAATGGTTGCATAACTAAATGAATAAGTTGATGCTTATCTCTCTCTCTCTTCCCCCTCCCTTAAAAAAATGCAAATTCAAGTCATTCTAGAAATTATTTTTTCAGATCTTTTTTTAAAGCAAAGCTTAACATGTTGAGGACCAAACCTTACCAAAGAAGGGACAAGACCTAGCGAGTAAACTGGAAAACAGAGCTTGAGTCTCTCACTTCTGTGAATGCCAAAAAAAATGAGACAGAGAGAGAGAGAGAGAGAGAGAGAGAGAGAGAGAGAGAAATCTGGGTAACACCAGAAACTTGAGGTGCCAGGTACACAGTCAACTGCCCCACTGAAAAAATTGAGGAAAACTGCTCACAAAATACCATAGAATGCCTCCACCTTTGGCACAGTGCAGCCAACAATGATTTTTAAGCCTCAGTGGTACTGCAGGCTAGAGCTGAAGATGGGTATACTAATCTATAAATCAGAGTTTCTCAACCATACTGCATGTTATAAACACAAGAGATTTTTAGAAAACAGTGGCTAAGGGAAGGGTAAATGGATAACTATTGTTTAATGGGTAAAGGGTTTTAGTTTTAGTTTAATGGGAACTGGGTTTTAATTTGGGATGAGTTGAAGATTTATCAGTGAATATTTTCTTTTATAAGATAGTCAAGTAGCATATAGAAAATGCTAAAGGAATTCAGAGGAAAGAATAATTACCAAAGGATGATGCATATGGTAAAACTTCAGAGGGGACATAGCTTTTGAGCTGTGCTTTAAAGATAGGTTAGCATTTAGATAAAAGGTGAAGAAAGGAGAAGACATTTTAAGTAAGAGTAATGACATGACTAAGAAGGGAAGAAGGAAACACATGTGTCATCTGTGGAGAATCTGAGCTTGAAGAATGGAAGCTTCTTTGTGGAGTGGTATCAGAAAAGGCTGGAAATGAGATTGGTGGCAAGGCTGTGAGATTAAATTTCAGGCTGAAGAGTTTGATCTCATTCTGAAATCAGAGGATAGCCATTAAAAGTACTAGGGGTACTATTGGCAGTATTTAAACAATGGTCTTTTTGAAAGATATGTTAGCATTGTGGTGGAGAATTAACTGGCAGGTGGAGTGCGTGACCCATATGGTGGAAAGAGCAATTAAAGGAGCTCAGCCATTATGTAATTCTAAGGCAACGGGGCCTTGACAAGGTGGGCAATGGTGACATTAGAACATAAGAACAGATTTTAGACATAAGACATCTGGGTAAGATGGTGTATGGTGATGGATGTATACTGGTTAAAAGGAAAATATGACATATGCCCTGCTAGAGTAAAGATCAAAGCAGGCAAATATATTTAAAGACCTTATTGTATTCCTACATGCAGAAGTTTTTCATTTTTATGACCCAGCATGTTCTTTTTAAAGGTTGTTTAAAAGCAGATCTGTTAAATGCATAGTGAGTCAGGAAAAGGTCCTGGTACAAGCTGGTTCTTCTTTAGTCCTGTGCTCTCCTGCTGGCCAGGTTTTGCTACTTGGGTGACTGTGGCCAGTTGAGTGATGATCATTAACTTCTCTAAACCTCAGTCTCTTAATCAATAAAATGGGGACAATAATATCAGTTCTACCTATCTTGCAAGCATTTAATGAAAATCAGATTATTCTGGTTTAAATTATATTAAAATATTTAATGATATCTCCCCCCATTAAAAGTATTTAATGATCATCTACTGTGTGTAAGCTCTGTGCTAGGTATAACAGGAAATAGAAAGATGAATGAAACAAAAGGCCATTTTCATGGAAGACTAAAACAAACTCAAAACACAAGATAGTAAAACAAACATACAAGATGGGATAATATCAGTGTCTTAGGAAACAAAGCCTTTAAAAGTTCGAATAACTGAGGGATATCTACAAGATAAACTCAAGAATGACATCATGGAAGAGGGATCATTTGAGGTAAGGCACCAATAAGTAGAGAATAAAGGATAAATGGAAAGTAGTTCATTTATTTTTCTACTCATTTATCTATCCATCCACCCTACATTTCTGGGGGATTCTCTCCTGTGACAGATTTCAGAGATAAATAATATTCTGCCCTTGTGTGGCATTCTGTAGGGAAAAGTTTATCCAGAACACTAAGGAACTAAATGGAAAATTATTTATTCACTGTTGAATAAATTAAGTGTTTACAAATTAAGAATGTATACTGCATAAAATCTAAAGAAGAAGAAGCCTAAGATGATTGCAGTAGTCAGATATAGAGAGTGTCAAAAGGTAGGGATTGCCTATATGACTTGAAGATTTCTTTTGTTTGGAGGGTAAGGGGGTTTTAATAACATTTGGGGGGCAGAGATGAGATCTGGGGGAGAGAAAATATTTATATGGTTAGTGAACAATATGAACTAAAGAATGATTATTTGCACACGTATTTCATTAATTTTAGTTCTTCTCTCTTGGTCATCTTCCATATATTCTACCAAGAGCTCTGAAACATGAAACACCAATGAAACTCCAGACAAAGCTGTGGACATCTAGGTTACACAGGTCAGCTTCCTCTCAATTGTTCCCTGCCTCTAATCACCAATGTCAAATTGTTCTTTTATGGTGGATCTTGAGTTTTTTTCTCTCTCTTTCTTTAATATACATACATGATGACTGATTCTATTTTCAGTCATGAGAAAGTTAGAGTTTATAAAGAAATTATGGGGCCAAAATAGATTTTAGAGCATGTTTAGGGGGAGAGAGGCAGAGACAGAGAAAGAAGAGGGGAATGAGAGGAGGAAAGGAAAAGAAATAAGAGGAGAAAGATAAGAGGGGAAGGAAAGGAATGACTTGGTTGAGTTGACTGGCTTTTATGTACAGGAAGGCCGTGTGTTGTGAAGTGAGAACTAACTATTGCTATTTGTGTTTCTATAATGAAAAAGGCAAAAATTACCTTTGCAAAAGAAGGACATAAAAATTAAACATTCTAAAACTTAAGCAAGTCAGGAGAAGATGTATTATTCACCATTGTAATCAAGGAATTCAGAAATAAAAATTAAAGACCTGTTCCTTCCTGATCCCCAGGAACTATGGAAGCTTCCTCTCCTTTATCCTTCTCCTTTCTATAACTTATAGAAATGACACCAGTTCTACCACTTCATTAAACCAGTTATGTGTTGTCCCGTTAGATCAAGAGAGGAATCTTCCCCCATCCCAAACATCAGCAGATGTCAAGAGAAGTTAGTTATCTGACTCTATCACAACCTTTCCACTTCACCCTGCTCCTCTGTTAATATTCTTGTTTGAGTGCATCCATTTGGTCTCCTATAACAGGAACCTTAAATTTATCTTTGAATTCTAACACGCCTACATCCCTGCTAACTCAGAATCCTTAATGATGCCCTTTCAAACTATAGCCTAATTGTGCAACCTATAAAAATGCTTGTATCTTCTATTTCCTCCTACCGTCAGCTTTGAGCCTTTTTGTTCTGGTCTGAATGTATCCCAGTATGTGTTTTGTTGCCAGACACTTAAATTTTACATTGACTGGCTAGTATCTTCAGAATGATATCAGACCAACAGAATGTCTGGGATTCTGTTTCGTTTTTAGCTATTATTCTGTCTATTGTATACACCGGGTTCATATTGAATATGAACTCAATTCTCCCCTGCACTGATATTCAACCCTGGTGTGATCATCTCCTGCCCACCCTGTTCTTTTTACCCTCTGTCCAGCCTCTGGTGCTGGAAGGGAGTGGTGATAAAATGAATACTGGAGTTGGAATCAGCAGACAAAGTTTTTAACTTTCAGTTCTACTCTTTCCCAATCATGGAAATCCTGGAAGTTCACTTAAGTTCTTTGAACTTTGTTTTTCTCACCTGTTATGCATATGTGGTGGATGTTCAGGACTGCAGCAGGGGCCGCCCATCAACTATGCTCCTGGCAGCAGCAGATCTGAGTGATCTGTTTCCACGGATGCCACACACTCCAATCAGGCATTGGAATCTACTTTTGTTGAGCTCTCCTGTTGAAATCACTACTTTTTCATCTTTCCAAATCCATTGGCAGTCCTCATATTCAGTCCTCATGTTGCTCAATATTTAATCAGTGTTTGACACGGCTTATTAATTTATCTTTCCTAAAATACTTTCTTCATTTGACTTCACGAAAGCCACAGCTCCTAGCTTTCCTCCTCTACTCACTGGTTGACTAGAAGTCTTTACTAATTTGCTACTTGTTGAAAAGCCCCAGGAGTCAGTTCTCAGCCTCTTCGCCAACTATACTCCATCCTTTGCTTATCTTTTCTTTAGTATTCTATATGGTCATGTCTCTTAATTTTATAACTCCATTCAAAATCTCTCCATGAATTCCAGACTGAAGATTCATCTATGTACTAGACAACTACTCAAAATCCTCTTGATTGTCTAACCCATATAGCAAACTTAAATTGTACAAAGCACAACTTTTGATTTTGCTGTGAGGATACTTCTCTGTTGTGGGCAAGATGAGAACAATGGAGACCAGATAGAAGGCTATTTCAACAATCCAGGCAAAGAGATGATGCTGGCTTGAATGAATGGTATAGGGACTTTGCAGATGTGATTAGGCTACAAACCTTGAGATGGGGAATTATCCTGGATTATTAAGGTGGGCGCAATCTAATCATGAATCCTTAAAATTGAAGACACTATCCCACCTGCGGTCAGACAGAGATGTGCTGACGGAAGTCCAATCAGAGAGGTGTGATATTACAGGTTTTGAAGATGGGAGAGATGCTATCAGCCAAGGAACACAGGCACCCTCAGAAGCTGGAAAAAGCAAGAATACAGACACATCCTTAGGGCCTCCAGAAAGAAACAGAGCCTTCCTAACACCTTGATTAACCCAGTGATACCCATTTTCGGACGTTTGACCTACAGAATTGTAAGATAATAAGTTGGTATTGTTTTAAGCCACTAAGTTGTTGTAATTTGTTATAGTAGCAATAGGAAACTAATATGGCATGTGTATACTGATGCTTGTATCAAAAGCAGGTATGGACATTAGATGGAGTAAAGACTTATGATTGTTTCTGAATATAGATATACATAGTTGCCTTATTTCCCTCAATTCATCTTCCTAACAAGGATCTCCTCCTTGCTGCCAGGTTTTTCTTTTTTTATTTTAAGAGTTTATATGAGCAAAAATTCATTGAAATCAGGAAATGCCAAATCAGAAGTAGTTAGGAACACTCCACTGTCAGGAGCTTAGGGTGAGACTTAAAAAAAAAAGGCAAAAGCAAAGTAAGGAAATTATTGGTTGTTTAGCATGTAAAACATAGTTGGCTGTTTTGATTGATTGTTCCTTAGTGTTTTCATTTCTTTTGTTATAAATTTTTATTATTGTTAATGGGGTGACATCAATAAATCAGGGTACATATATTCAAAGAAAACATGTCCAGATTATCTTGTCATTCAATTATGTTGCATACCCATCACCCAAAGTCATATTGTCCTCCATCACCTTTTATCTAGTTTTCTTTGTGCCCCTCCCCCTCCCGCTCCCCCTCTCCTCCTTCCCTCCCGCCCCCCCTGCCCCCCACCCCTGGTAATCACCACACTCTTGTCCGTGTCTCTTAGTCTCATTTTTATGTCCCACCTATGTATGGAATCATGTAGTTCTTGGTTTTTTCTGATTTACTAATTTCACTCCGTATAATGTTATCAAGATCCCACCATTTTGTTGTAAATGATCCGATATCATCATTTCTTATGGCTGAGTAGTATTCCATAGTGTATATGTGCCACATCTTCTTTATCCAGTCTTCTATTGAAGGGCTTTTTGGTTGTTTCCATGTCTTGGCCACTGTGAACAATGCTGCAATGAACATGGGGCTACATGTGTCTTTACGTATCAATGTTTCTGAGTTTTTGGGGTATATACCCAGAAGAGGGATTGCTGGGTCATAAGGTAGTTCTATTTTCAGTTTTTTGAGGAACCACCATACTTTCTTCCATAATGGTTGTACTACTCTACAGTCCCACCAACAGTGAATGAGGGTTCCTTTTTCTCCACAGCCTCTCCAGCATTTGCTATTACCTGTCTTGTTGATAATAGCTAATCTAACAGGTGTGAGGTGGTATCGCATTGTACTTTTTTTTTTAATTTTTTTTTATTTATTCTTTTTTTTTTTTTTTTAGAGAGGAGAGGGAGAGACAGAGAGAGAGAGAGAGAGAGGAGAGACAGAGAGAGAAGGGGGGAGGAGCTGGAAGCATCAACTCCCATATGTGCCTTGACCAGGCAAGCCCAGGGTTTCGAACCGGCAACCTCAGCATTTCCAGGTCGATGCTTTATCCACTGCACCACCACAGGTCAGGCCTCGCATTGTAGTTTTGATTTGCATTTCTCTAATAACTAATGAAAATGAACATCTCTTCATATATCTGTTGGCCATTTGTATTTCTTCCTGGGAGAAGTGTCTGTCCATGTCCTCTTCCCATTTTTTTATTGGATTGTTTGTTTGTTGATGAGTTTTATAAGTTCTTCTTAAATTTTGGATATTAGGCCCTTATCTGAGCTGTTGTTTGAAAATATCATTTCCCATTTAGTTGGCTGTCTGTTTATTTTGTTGTCAGTTTCTCTTGCTGAGCAAAAACTTTTTAGTCTGATATAGTCCCATTCATTTATCTTTGCCTTCACTTCTCTTGCCCTTGGAGTCAAATTCATAAAATGCTCTTTAAAACCCAGGTCCATGAGTTTAGTACCTATGTCTTCTTCTAACGACTTTATTGTTTCAGGTCTTATATTTAGGTTTTTGATCCATTTTGAATTAATTTTTGTACAAGGGGACAAACTGTAGTCGAGTTTCATTCTTTTGCATGTGGCTTTCCAGTTTTCCCAGCACCATTTGTTAAAGAGGCTTTCTTTTCTCCATTGTGTGTTGTTGGCCCCTTTATCAAAAATTATTTGACCATATATATGTTGTTTTATTTCTGGACTTTCTATTCTGTTCCATTGGTCTGAATGTCTATTTTTCTGCCAATACCATGCTGTTTTGATTGTTGTGGCCCTATAATATAGTTTGAAGTCAGGTATTGTAATGCCCCTAGCTTCATTCTTTTTCCTTAGGATTCCTTTGGCTAATTTGGGGTTTTTATAGTTCTGTATAAATCTGATGATTTTTTGTTCCATTTGTTTAAAGAATGTCATAGGAATTTTGATGGGAATTGCATTAAATTTATATATTGCTTTGGGTAATATGGCCATTTTGATTATGTTTATTCTTCCTATCCATGAACAAGGAATATTTTTCCACATCATTGTATCTTTATTGATTTCCCTTAACAATGCTTTGTAGTTTTCATTATATAGGTCCTTTACATTCTTTGTTATGTTTATTCCTACGTATTTTTTTTGTTGTTGTTGCAATTGTGAAGGGGATTATTTTTTTGAGTTTGTTTTCTAATATTTTATTGTTGGCGTATAGAAAGGCTATGGACTTTTGTATGTTAATTTTGTATCCTGCAACCTTACTGTATTGGTTCATTGTTTCTAGTAATCTTTTTGTGGAGTCTTTGGGGTTTTCGATGTATAAGATCATATCATCTGCAAAAAGTGATACTTTTACTTCTTCTTTTCCGATATGGATGCCTTTTATTTCTTTCTCTTGTCTGATTGCTCTGGCCAGAACTTCTAGCACCACGTTAAATAAGAGTGGAGAGTGGACAACCCTGTCTTGTTCCTGATTTAAGGTGGAAAGTCCTCAGTTTTATGCCATTTAATATGATGTTGGCTGATGGTTTATCATATATGGACTTTATCATGTTGAGATATTTTCCTTCTATACCCATTTTGTTGAGTGTCTTAAACATAAAGTTGTGTTGTATTTTATCGAATGCCTTTTCTGCATCTATTGATAAGATCATGTGATTTTTGTTCTTTGTTTTGTTGATATGGTGTATTACGTTAAGTGTTTTACATATGTTGAACCATCCTTGAGATTCTGGGATGAATCCCACTTGATCATGATGTATTATTATTATTATTTTTTTGTATTTTTCTGAAGCTGGAAACGGGGATAGACAGTCAGACAGACTCCTGCATGTGCCCGACCAGGATCCACCTGGCACGCCCACCAGGGGGCGATGCTCTGCCCACCAGGGAGCGATGCTCTGCCCCTCTGGGGCGTCGCTCTGTCGCAACTAGAGCCACTCTAGCGCCTGGGGTAGAGGCCAAGGAGCCATCCCCAGCGCCCGGGCCATCTTTGCTCCAATGGAGCCTCGCTGCTAGAGGGGAAGAGAGAGACAGAGAGGAAGGGGGGGGGGTGGAGAAGCAGATAGGCGCTTCTCCTGTGTGCCCTGGCCGGAAATCGAACCCGGGACTTCTGCACGCCAGGCTGACACTCTACCACTGAGCCAACCGGCCAGGGCTGATGTATTATTTTATTAATATGTTGTTGTATTCAATTTGCCAGTATTTTGTTTAGTATTTTAGCATCTGTATTCATTAGAGATATTGGTCTGTAGTTTTCTTTTTTTGTGCCGTCCTTGCCAGGTTTCGGTATGAGGGTTATGCTGGCCTCATAAAATGTGTTTGGAAGTATTGCTTCTTCTTCAATTTTTTGGAAGACTTTGAGTAGAATAGGAACCAAGACTTCTTTGAATGTTTGATAGAATTCACTAGTATAGCCGTCTGGGCCTGGACTTTTATTTTGGGGGAGGTTTTTAATGGTTTTTTCTATTTCTTCTCTACTAATAGGTCTGTTTAGGCTTTCCGCTTCTTCATGACTCAGTCTAGGAAGGTTGTATTCTTCTAGGAATTTATCCATTTCTTCTAGGTTGTTGAATTTAGTGGCATAAAGTTTTTCATAGTATTCTACAATAATTCTTTGTATATCTACGATGTCTGTGGTGATATCTCCTCTTTCATTTTGGATTTTGTTTGTATGAGTTCTTTCTCTTTTTTCCTTGGTAAGTCTTCCCAGGGGTTTTACAATTTTGTTGATCTTTTCAAAGAACCAGCTCCTTGTTCTATTAATTTTTTCTATAGTTTTTCTGTTCTCTATTTCATTTATTTCTGCTCTGATTTTTATTATCTCCTTTCTTCGGCTGGTTTTGGGTTGTTTTTGTTCTTCTTTTTCCAGTTCCTTAAGGTGTGAGGTTAAGTGGTTCACTTGGGCTCTATCTTGCTTGTTCATATAGGCCTGAAGTGATATGAAGTTCCCTCTTATCACTGCTTTTGCTGCATCCCAGAGAGTCTAATATGTCGTATTGTCATTTTCATTTGTCTGTATATATCTTTTGATCTCTGCACTTATTTCTTCTTTGACCCATTCATTTTTTAAAAGTATGTTGTTTAGTTTCCACATTTTTGTGGGGTTTTTTTCCTCTTTTTTGCAGTTGAATTCTAGTTTCAAGGCTTTATGATCAGAAAATATGCTTGGTACAATTTCAATTTTTCTGAATTTGCTGATGTTATTTTTATGGCCCAACATATGGTCAATTCTTGAGACTGTTCCATGTACACTAGAGAAAAATGTATACTCTGTCGCTTTGGGATGAAGTGTCCTGTAGATGTCTATCATATCCAGGTGCTCTAGTGTTTCCTTTAAGACCACTATATCTTTATTGATTTTCTGTTTGGATTATCGATCTAGAGCCGTCAGCAGTGTATTGAGGTCTCTAAGTATGATTATATTTTTGTCAGTTTTTGTTTTTAGATCAATAAGTAGCTGTCTTATATATTTTGGTGCTCCTTGGTTTGGTGCATATATATTAAGAATTGTTCTGTCTTCTTGATTCAGTGTCCCCTTAGCCATTATGAAATGACCATTTTTGTCTCTGAGTACTTTTGCTGTCTTGTAGTCAGCATTATTAGATATGAGTATTGCCACGCCTGCTTTTTTTTGGATGTTATTTGCTTGGAGTAGTTTTCCAGCCTTTCACTTTGAATTTGTTTTTATCCTTGTTGCTTAGATGTGTTTCTTGTAGGCAGCATACAGTTGGATTTTCTTTTTTAATCCATTCGGCTAATCTGTGTCTTTTTATTGGTGAGTTTAATCCATTTACGTTTAGTGTAATTATTGACACTTGTGGATTCCCTATTGCCATTTTATAAATTGCTCTCTGTTAGTTTTATATCTTGTTTGATTCTTCTCTTGTTTTTCTATCATTTGTTTTTGTTTGTTTGTATTTCATACTTCTTTCCTCTGTTGCTACCTTTTTTAGGTCATGTGCTTTTGTGGTGGTTTTTTTCAAGGGTGGTTACCATTAAGTAATGAAAAGGATACCTACCATGTTCATTGTAGTACCCTATCTTGCAAGTGTTTCTGCACTTCATCGTCTTTTGCTACTGTTAATCTTTGTCCTCTCCCCCCCTTTTTTTTTGCTTTTGTTGTCACTGTTTAAATTTGGTTTTATTGTTTTCTTGGTGGAGCTTTTACTTGTGGTTTTGTTTTGTTTTGTTCTTTGGATATGGTTGGAAAACCCCCTTTAGTATTTCCTGGAGTGGGGGTTTTCTGATGATAAATTTCTTCATCTTTTCTGTATTTGTGAATGTTTTTATTTCTCCTTCGTATTTGAAGGATAACTTTGATGGGTATAGTATTCTTGGCTGAAAGTTCCTCTCTTTCAGGACTAAATATTGGGGTCCACTCTCTTCTAGCTTGTAGAGTTTCTGCTGAAAAATCTGATGATAATCTAATAGGCCTTCCTTTATATGTTATATGCTTCTTTTCCCTGGCTGCCTTGAGAATTTTGTTGTTGTTGTTGGTTTATGCTATTTTCATTATGATGTGCCTTGGAGTAGGTTTGCTGTGGTTAAGAAAACTTGGTCTTCTGTTTGCTTCTTGAATTTGAGGCTTTAGTTCTTTCCACAGGCTTGGGAAGTTCTCGTCTATTATTTGTTTGAATAAATTCTCCATTCCGTTTTCTCTCTCTTCTCCCTCTGATATACCTATTATTCTTATGTTATTCTTTTTTTTTCTTTGTATTTTTCTGAAGCTGGAAACGGGGAGAGACAGTCAGACAGACTCCCGCATGCGCCCGACCAGGATCCACCCGGCACGCCCACCAGGGGGCGACGCTCTGCCCCTCTGGGGCAGTCGCTCTGTTGCGACCAGAGCCACTCCAGCGCCCGGGGCAGAGGCCAAGGAGCCATCCCCAGCACCCGGGTCATCTTTGCTCCTATGGAGCCTTGGCTGTGGGAGGGGAAGAGAGAGACAGAGAGGAAGGAGGGGGGAGGGGGGAGAAGCAGATGGGCGCTTCTCCTGTGTGCCCTGGCCGGGAATCGAACCCGGACTCCTGCACACCAGGCCGACGTTCTACCACTGAGCCAACCGGCCAGGGCATGTTATTCTTTTTGATGGAGTCAGACAATTCCTGTAGGGCTTTCTCATTTTTTTAAATTTTTGAGTCTCTCTCTTCTCTCTGTTGTGCCTCAAGTTGCTTGTCTTCTATGTCACTAATCCTACCTTCTATCTGGCCTGTTTTATTAGCTAAGCTTGTTACCTCGTTTTTCAGTTCATGAATTGAGTTTTTCATCTCTGTTTGATTTGTTTTTATAGTTTCAGAGTCCTTGGTAATATATTCTTTGTGTTCATTGAGTTGTTTTCTGAGCTTCCTAAATTGCCTTTCTGTGTTTTCTTGTATATCTCTGAGTATTTTTAGGATTTCTATTTTAAATTCTCTGTCATTTAGCTCCAAGGTTTCCAATATATTAATTTTTTTCTCCATAGATTTTTTCATATCTATCTGTGTTACTTCTCTATCTTTTGTATCCATGATATTCAATTTCCTTTTTCTTTTTTTTTTTTTTTTTTTTGTATTTTTCTGAAGCTGGAAACAGGGAGAGACAGTCAGACAGACTCCTGCATGCGCCCGACCAGGATCCACCTGGCACGCCCACCAGGGTCGACGCTCTGCCCACCAGGGGGCGATGCTCTGCCAAGACCAGAGCCACTCTAGCTCCTGGGGCAGAGGCCAAGGAGCCATCCCCAGTACCCGGGCCATCTTTGCTCCAATGGAGCCTTGGCTGCGGGAGGGGAAGAGAGAGACAGAGAGGAAGGAGGGGGGGTGGAGAAGCAAATGGGCGCTTCTCCTGTGTGCCCTGACCGGGAATCGAACCCAGGTCCCCCGCACGCCAGGCCGACGCTCTACCGCTGAGCTAACCGGCCAGGGCCAATTTACTTTTTCTTAATGGCATCTGAGAATGGTCTTGTTGATAGCACTAATGCAAATTAATAAAGAATAAAAAGTAGAGGAAAAAAATGAAAATAATAAAAAATAAAAAATTTTGGAAAAAAACCCAATAATAATTTATTATTTCCCTCCCCTTTTCTTTCTTCTCTTCCCCTCCTCTTCCCTCCTCCTTAGGAAAATATTGTGATAAATTGTGAATTATATTATGCTAAATGGAACAAAAACTGCCTATAACGGGGGCCTGAGTTGGGAGAAACTGTTCAAGGGGCAAAAAAGTAAGTAGGGACCCACAAAATGCAAAAAAGGAAAAAATTTGGGTCAAGTGTAAAATGATTTGCTTGTAAGTGATGGTCGACTAAGAGATATAATGAGAGGGATAAGAGAGAAACCAGAAAAAGGGGGAAAAAACCAAACTATTGTATTAAGTGGAGCAAAGACTGGATAGAATGGAGATCTTGGGTTGGAAGAAATGCTAATGAGTTAAAAAGAGAAGTAAAAAGCACCCAAAATGCCACAAAAAAACCAAAAAAAACTTGAGTTCCAAATTAAATAATTTGCTCATGATTGAGGATTGAATGAGAGGAAAATTAAAAGGAGGAAAGAAGAAACTAATAGAAAGGGAGAAACAAGAAAAGGGGGAAAAGGAAAGGAAGAAAAAAGAAAAAAAACAAAAAGAGAGAGAGAGCTAAGGGTTTTGGAGTGTAACCCTCATGGAGAGTAAGGAAGAAGAAAAGAAATAAAATAAAACACTTATGGGTAGTGTAGTTCAAGAAAAGGAAAGAGTAAGATGGGCAGAGAATAAAAGGACCAAGGTGGAGGAAATAGAAATAATAATAATAAAGGCAAGAAGATGAAAGAAACAAACAAACAAAAAAAATAGTGGAACAAATTATAACGTCTGTGGATTTTTCTTGAATTTGAGAGGTTAATTTCTTCTTCCCTTTTCTTTTCTCTCCATCTTCCTGGTCGGTGACTCTGTACCCCAGGCTCTGCCTCTGTGGCACGCTTAGGTAGGGATTTGCAGTTGATGAGACTCTATGGCAATGTCATATATTTGACTTCAGTCTCGTTGGTAGTCAAGGCTTGTTAGCGTTTGCAGGCTCCAACAATGAGAGAGTCCGTTTTCCCGGAGCCTCTCTCCTAGTCTCTCCTTCCTGGATTAGCAGCCTGATGATCCAGCTATGAGGCTGCTGCTGCCTCTGCCTGGGGAGTAAGAGGCTTAGAGAGCTGGCAAATCCCCACTCTAAGCCCACTTAATGCAGGGCTCTGGGTAAGGCTCTGGCAGTCAGAGCAGCCAGCGTAATCACACGGGGCTGGAAGCCAATTGCTCTCAAGGTGACTTTCTCTGAGCTTCCAGGCCTGTTCAGCACACCTAGCACTCTGTGGGACCACTGTCCCCAGGCTTTCCGCACTTTGTAGCCTGTTTTGGCTGGGAAGAAGATGCACTAGTCACTGCCTGCAGTACAGGAGGTCTTAACACTGCCAAGTCCCTCTTTTTAGCATATATCCCTGAGTATGAAAGCTCTGCCAATCAGAAGTTGCCCCTACCCCTTTAGCAAGAGGCACTAAAATATATCACACCTCTTGTCTTGGATTGCTGGACTGAGAGAGATCTTGTCAATTAGAGCTGCGTAGGTCAGTTGGGAGGTGAGCAGCCTGTGGGTTAAGCTAATTTCAGTGATTGGATCTGTAGAATTTCTCCAGAATGAACTGCAAGCTGCGTGTGTGCCCCTCCCCCAACACTTGATTGTTAGCTTGAATGGCTGGGTGAGGCGCCCCGCCCACCTAGAGAGGCTCGGGTGTAGGGAAGTTCACTTTGGCGCACTCCCTGCACGCCGCTGGCAGCTGTTGCTCATGGCGCGGGTGAATACTCGCACGTGGGTGGTTGCTCTCCGCCTGCGCTGGCTGTTCGGCTGTTTGTGGCTTGGTGCGTGGGAGGCTGGGCTGCCCGTGGCGTGGGCCAGGGGCTGGGCTGCTGGGGCGTGGCACACGAGCGTTTGCTTGCGTGGGCTGATTCACCACAGGCACACTCTTTTCTCGGCTTGAACGAACGTCTGCGCCGCAGCCTAGCTACCTCCACACTCCTAGCTCCTCCCGACTCTCAGTTCCAAGTGAAAGCAGCCTTTGCTCAGGTTAGTGAGGAAGGCAGAGAGTTTCTCTGTCCGGCTTATTTCCCTCAGGGTTGATCATATATTTAGCCAATTTTTCGCTCGATCCTACCTTCGCCTTCAGGGTTGGAACTCTCAGATGCTCCAAGGATAGATTTTTCTGTCTCTGGTTGATGAACTTGTTGAAATTTTGGGGAGATTTTTTGGTCCGTGTCCTCATGGCGCCATTTCTATGACGTCACTTGGTATTTTCATTTCTTTTAATTTTTTTAAATGGTGATTTTTAAAAATTATTTATTTATTCATTTTAGAGGAGAGAGAGAGGGAGAGGGAGAGAGAGAGAGAGAGAAGTGGGGGAGGAGCAGAAAGCATCAACTCCCATATGTGCCTTGACCAGGCAAGCCCAGGGTTTCGAACCAGTGACCTCAGCAGTCCAGGTCGACGCTTTATCCACTGTGCCACCACAGGTCAGGCCAAGTGTTTTCATTTCATAACCTTGAGGCCTTTACAGGCTTATATTTTGGTTTTCTTACATAGACCAATGTGGCATTAGAACCACCTCTGGCTAATGGCCTCCTTGTTTAATTAATTTAACAATTTCCCCTCTTGGTCATCCTCTCATGCATGAGAAATTGACCAAAAGTTGGTTATCAGTGCCACTTTTAGTCACCATCAGAGTTAAGCTGCTCTTGTCTCAACGAGAAATTCATAGGTTGTAACGTCATATCTGTAGAAGAATTGTTTTGGCAGTTCACCTTGTTTCTATTTCTCCAAAAGCAGTGGGATCATCTGATGGCTGTGAACAGGCATCTAAGACCTTTGCGAGAACATTTGGGATATTATAATGACTATGAAAATAATAATACTAAGAGACTACAGTATATATACCCCTTAGCCAAGGCTCTTATGAACCAGACCAGCAGGTATCAAATAAACCAACATACATACCCAGAGGGGCACTTCTCTGTTTTAGCCAAGCACCTAGTTTGTTAATTTCATGTGTTTGCTACAATACCAGAGGTGTTGATCTAGGTACAGCAGAAGGTATTTGCTATGGTACAGACTCTTCCTTGTTCAACCAATTAATAATCTAAAGCAATTCTATTATCTAAAAATTACCTTAGCAAGAAAATCTAGGGACTTTTATTGTGTAGCTATGGCCTTAGCAGTAAATTTGGCTGTAGTTGCCAAAGTTTAGGATTGTGCCTTCTCCCTTGAAATAGCAGAGAAAAATCAAGTTGCAAAAAACAAAAAAGTGAAGTTTTCATAATGGAGATGAAGATTTTGATCTGTGATCTTGGAAGAGCTGTTTATTTCAAAATGCCATTCTGTTCGGAGGTAAAACATTTATGTAGTTATTTGAGTTGTGAGCTGAATTGGTAGATTTTTTCATGCAATACCATTTTTATTCAAAAGAACAACTAATAGACAAACTATGATTAATCAGATTGCATTTACGTTGTGACACCTTAGTTGTTCATTGATTGCTTTCTCATATGTGCCTTGACCGTGGGGCTACAGCAGACCGAGTAACCCCTTGCTTGAGCCAGCGACCTTGGGTCTAAGCTGGTGAGCTTTGCTCAAACCAGATGAGCCCAGGTGACCTCGGGGTCTCAAACCTGGGTCCTCCGCCTCCCAGTCCGACGCTTTATCCACTGCGCCACCACCTGGTCAGGCTCAGATTGCATTTACAATGGACATTCTCTCAAAAATGAATAAAGTGAGCCTATCATTTCAAGGAACACAGCTGAAGGTATTTGTTGCCAATTAATAAAATTTGAGATTTCTAGTCGCGCTGCATCGTCTAGTATTTCTAGGACCACAAAAGGATTTTCTGTTCTTCGACATTGTAGCTGTTTACTATTTGGAATCAGTGAAGTTTCGGGAGTATCGCTGCGGCCATGAACATGTCGGTCCCAAGCGCACTCATGAAACAACTACCCATTCAGTCCATGGCTGGTGCCGTCCCTGTTCACAATGAGAAAGGTGAGATTTCGATGGAAAAAGTGAAGGTAAAACGTTATGTATCTGGAAAGAGGCCAGACTATGCCCCTATGGAGTCCTCAGACGAGGAGGATGAAGAATTTCAGTTCATTAAGAAAGCCCAAGAACAAGAAGCAGAACCTGAGAACAGAGGGAGGATTCATTAGCGACCCTCGGCTCCGGCGTTTGCAGAACCGTATTAGTGAAGATGTGGAAGAGAGGTTGGCTCGACATCGGAAAATAGTGGAGCCTGAAGTGGTAGGAGAAAGTGACTCAGAAGTAGAAGGAGATGCTTGGCGCGTGGAACGAGAAGACAGCAGTGAAGAAGAAGAGGAAGAAATCGATGATGAGAAAATAGAGTGGCGGCGTGGCATGATGCCTCAGCGAGCACAGGAGAGAAAAAATGAAAAGATGGAAGTCATGGACGTGGAAGATGAAGGACGGTCTGGGGAGGAATCAGAACCCGAGTCCGAGTACGAAGAGTACACAGACAGTGAAGGTGAGCTGGAGCCTCGTCTTAAGCCAGTCTTCATTCGAAAGAAGGATCGAGTAGCAGTTCAAGAACGTGAAGCTGAAGCACTGAAACAGGAGCTGGAGCAGGAGGCCAAACACAAGGCTGAGGAGAGGCGCAAGTCCACACTCCAGACTGGAGAAGAGGAGACCAAGAAAGAGCTAGAGGAAAACAGGCGATCCCTGGCTGCACTGGATGCACTGAACACTGACGATGAAAATGAGGAGGAGAATATGAGGCATGGAAAGTTCGGGAGCTAAAGAGAATCAAGAGGGAGAGAGAAGATAGAGAAGCGCTTGAGAAGGAGAAGGCAGAAATCGAACGTATGCGAAACCTAACTGAGGAAGAGAGGCGAGCTGAGCTTTGGGCGAATGGCAAAGTTATTACCAACAAAGTGGTTAAGGGCAAATACAAGTTCTTACAGAAGTATTATCACCGGGGTGCCCTCTTCACGGATGAGGATGAAGAAGTATACAAGAGAGATTTCAATGCACCTACCCTGGAGGATCATTTCAACAAAACCATTCTTCCCAAAGTCATGCAGGTCAAGAACTTTGGGCGCTCTGGTCGTACCAAATACACCCACCTTGTAGATCAGGACACCACCTCCTTTGACTCAGCATGGGATCAAGAGAGTGCCCAGAACACGAAGTTCTTTAAACAAAAGGCAGCTGGGGTACGAGATGTATTTGAACAGCCATCTGCCAAGAAGCGGAAAACTACTAAAAATTCAACTACTAATTCTTCCAGTTGTGGGACACAAGGGGATGTCTCAGTGTCTAGCCCCTGATTTTTTTATTCACATGACCCATGTATCTAGTCTATTGGACTGCCAACTGTAACACTTGGGGAACCCAATTTTGGAAGGTGCTTTGCGAGGTTTGGACTCATGCTGATAAACCCACAGAAAAGCACTTTGAATCTAGGTAATTGAGAGAATATTTGTCCTATTTTGTTGTTGTTGTTGTTATTAATTGATACTAGAGAGAGGAAGGGAGAGGCAGAGACATTGATATCAACTTCCAGTTAGGAGTATCTTCACTTAAAACTATTTCTGAGAAATCTTAGGTTTCATCATTGCTCTAGTTTCCCCAAATTCACTTGGGACTATTCAAAGTTTCTTTTTCCAGCCCCTTAGCTTGGGTCAGAAACACGGGCATTTAAGTGTACAGTACATTACTTCAACCTCATAGAAATCTACACTCATAAAACCTGTTTTTCATTTTTAAAAAATTTGAGATTTCAACAAAAGATAGAATTTTGGAAAAGTTGCATCTACCAATGTGAACTTGACAGCTTCATAATAATTAAAGAGTTTTCTGATGAGACTTATGACATGGAAATTAATGTGACTTGAAATACATCAAATTTGGGAAACCTATATAACTCAGTAAAGTCATATTCTCCAAATGATCAATGAATGATTTTTAAAATCATGTATGAGTTAAAGATCCATTCAGAGTTCAATATAAGTAAATGAACTATAATATAACACTATGAATGTTCATTTATATGGTTTCAGATTCCATATTGTAACGAATATTTACAAAACTATTAATTGTCGAGTTTTGGCATAGTGTCAAAGAATCATATCACAATTATCAGAAAAGGCTATTAAAATATATACTTCTTTTCCCAGCTTTAGAAAAGTGCAAGTATGGATATTAAATAAAGTTAAGAATGCAATTATTTCTGAATATGAATAGTCTGATCTCCAAACTGAGACCATATTTATGTTTAAAATGACATAGATCTTTCTAGTACTTTAGATTGGTTAAAAAGGTGATGAGGCTTTCCCAAAGGTTAGTTTAGGGATAAGAGAAACATCACTCACTCTATCTCACCACCCCCCACTGAGTAAATTTTTAAGTCAATAATGGATAATAGCAAGTACATTTTTTTTCATAAACAAAATGCAGATATGGATTTAAAGGCGTTTGATCAAGGTGGAAAACAATACACTCAAAGAACAGATGGCTACATTGTAGAACATGAGCACACTTAAAACAGTTTAATCACAAAACCACAGATAGAAACAGCCAAGTGGAATAGAGTGTTTAATAGTGTTACACAGGATACAACATAGATTCCGTTACTTCTTTACAGTGTTTAATCCTTTATCAAACTCAATGTGATCTGGAAGTTACTCTTTTAGCTAGAAGCTGAGAGAGGAAAGTGTCAACAGAGAAGCAGACAAGGATTGTAAAAAGCAGAAACTTGCCACACAGAGACAAAGAAACCATTCCACTTACAAAGTTCCAAGTAGCATTTTAGAGAAAGGGTATTGGAAAGCGATGAGAGGGTGTTATTGTGAAAATCTCCAGTGGAGCCTGAAATTTTTCAGGCAGCAGCTATGGAAAGAGGGACACTAATATTATAATGGGCCTGACCAGGCCGTGGCGCAGTGGATAGAGCGTCGAACTGGGATGCAGAAGGACCCAGGTTCAAGACCCTAAGGTTGCCAGCTTGAGCGCGGGCTCATCTGGTTTGAGCAAAAGCTCACCAGCATGGACCCAAGATTGCTGGCTCAAGCAAGGGATTACTTGGTCTGCTGAAGGCCCGCGGTCAAGGCACATATGAGAAAGCAATCAATAAACAACTAAGGTGTCCCAACAAAAAAGTGATGATTGATGCTTCTCATCTCTGTCCCTGTCTATCCCTCTCTCTGACTCTCTGTCTCTGTAAAAGAAGAAAAAAATTATAGTGGTTTAGCATGGATAGGTCTATTGGGACTCTGCCGTTGGTGAAGGCTTAACAGGACATCGGGAGATTGTAAGTAAATTTTATTAAAGGCTACAATTTCTACTTCATGAAAGATTATATATATATATCAGGGGTCCCCAAACTTTTTACACAGGGGGCCAGTTCACTGTCTCTCAGACCGTTGGAGGGCCCGACTATAAAAAAACTATGAACAAATCCCTATGCACGCTGCACATATCTTATTTTAAAGTAAAAAAATAAATCGGGAACAAATACAGTATTTAAAATAAAGAACAAGTAAATTTAAATCAACAAACTGACCAGTATTTCTTTTTTTTTTTTTTTTTTTCTGAAGCTGGAAACGGGGAGAGACAGTCAGACTCCCGCATGCGCCCGACCGGGATCCACCCAGCACGCCCACCAGGGGGCGTCGCTTTGCCGCAACTAGAGCCACTCTAGCACCTGGGGCAGAGGCCAAGGAGCCATCCCCAGCGCCCAGGCCATCTTTGCTCCAATGGAGCCTTGGCTGCTGGAGGGGAAGAGAGAGGCAGAGAGGAAGGAGGGGGAGGGGGTGGAGAAGCAAATGGGCGCTTCTCCTATGTGCCCTGGCCGGGAATCGAACCCAGGTACCCCGCACGCCAGGCCGACGCTCTACCACTGAGCCAACAGGCCAGGGCCCTGACCAGTATTTCAATGGGAACTATGGGCCTGCTTTTGGCTAATGAAATGGTCAATGTCTGGTTCCATATTTGTCACTGCTAGCCATAACAAGTGATATGATGTGCTTCCGGTGCCGTGACACATGCGTCCCGTGTCATGGGACGTAGTACTGTACGTGAGCGACGCCGTGCTTTGCATCTGCATCCTGTGCTCCTCTCACTGACCACCAATGAAAGAGGTGCCCCTTCCGGAAGTGTGGTGGGGGCCAAATAAATGGCCTCAGGGGGCTGCATGTGACCCGCAGGCCGTAGTTTGGGGACTCCTGATATATATATATATATATATATATATATATATTAAATGTAAGGAGTTAAGATATCCCTCCAACTTACTAGAGCAATAACCTAGAAATAGCCTGCAAGGATTATCTGTAGGTTTCTGATATCCTCCTTATAGTCCATTTCTAGTCATGAGCAAGTCACATAAACTCAGAACCCTGGACTGCTGGAACAACTGAAGTTTCCACCTTCAAGCAAGAGTTGAAAAAATATGGTTAAATATAATTACTGTTTGGATATTGGATTTAAAAGAAAACAAAAGGGCATATTAATCATTTTTGATCAGTTTCTATTTTTAATAGTCCTGAATTTTTCATTGTTATAGAATTAAAATATGAGAGAAGGAAAGTATTCCTAATTTGGCAGACTCTATAACAAATAGAAACTTTAAGTTCAATGCAATTAAAAAACATATGGTTAGAGTCTAATAAAGACTATTGTTTAAAGTATAAATTTTTGAGTGTTTGTATGTTAATAAGCATGAGAATTATTTGAATCTTGAAAGACTTGCTTTAAGGAAGCACTATTCTTACTCAGGATGTCAGAGAAATATAAATAAGACTCAGAAAAAAGTAGTAAATAACCCAAAAGTGAGTTGGTTAAAGAGGCCACACAGTGCCTCTCTCTCAGCCACTCATGGCTAAGAGGATTCACAAATTCTATAGAAAAGATATTATATGTAAACAACAAAATCACACATTACTGTCGTGTGTGTGTGTGTGTGTGTGTAAATAGGTATGAATTCATGTTCCAAAATTCTAAAAGTACAAGAGTATATATACAATAAGTTCTTTTTTGTATTCATATTTTTAGAGTAGAGGCAGAGAGAAAGAGAGAGAGAGAGAGAAAGAGAGAGAGAGAAGAGGTGGAGGAGCAGGCAGCATATATGCCATGACCGGGTGAGCCCAGGGTTTCAAATCGGGGACATCAGCATTCCAGGTGGATGCCTTATCCACTGCCCCACCACAGGTCAGACCACAGAATAAGTTCTTTTTAATTCCTATCCAGACATGTAGTTTCTATCTTAGAGGTAAAAGTATTACCAACATCTTATACTTTCTTCAATGAATATATGAACAAATGTGCATACAGTTTTGATACAAATGATAATGTTCTATATACTCTGATGCTTGTTTTTTTTAAACTAAACTATATCTTGAAAACTATACCATATCAATAATAAATTTACCCATCTTCATCAGCAGCGTGGCATTCCATTGAATGGATGCATCATAATTTATTTGACCAGCTCCACATAAATGGACATTAAGTTGTTTCCAGTCTTTTACGATTATAAATAATGCTGTAATGACTTGTCTTGTACACAGGTCATTTTGTACATGTGTGAGTAATCTACAAGATAGATTCCTAGAGGTAGAATTATTAATTCTGAAAGTATGTGTGCTTGTAATTTTGATGAGTATTGCTAAATTGCCCTACCTAGAGGTTGTATTAACTTAAGTTCCTGTTGGTAATATATGAAAATGCATCTTTAACACTCTCACTACTGCAGTGTTACCCCGCTTTGTGATCTTTTCCGATTTGATGGGTTAACCATGATATTTCAGTGTAATTTTTATTAGCCTTTCTCATTAAGAATGAGGGTAAAGATCTTTTCATATATGTTTTAGAATCATTTATATTTTTCTTTATGTATACCATTCATATCTTCTGCCCTTTTATCTTCAGTTATTGGTTTAGCTATAGCAGGCGTCCCCAAACTACGAACCACAGGCCGCATGGGGCCCCCTGAGGCCATTTATCTGCCCCCCACCACCACACTTCTGGAAGGGGCACCTCTTTCACTAGTGGTCAGTGAGAGGAGCACTATATGTGGCGGCCCTCCAACAGTTTGAGGGACAGTGAACTGACCCCCTGTGTGAAAAGTTTGGGGACCCCTGAGCTATAGGGTTTTTGTGGTTGTTGTTAATTTATTTTTATTCAGTTCACTTTAGGCCAAAAAGAAATTGGAGCCGCTGGCCATACTGAGGGAATGTATTTAGTTGGTACATATTCAATTTGAACAACTTGTGCCTCTGGCTTGTGTCTTGGTTAGCAGTTGAAATTCTTGTTGAATGTTCAAGTGGTTCAGTGAAGTTACTTTTTGCAGTGTTGATACTTATGTGTAGAAATGGGCTTGAGCTCTCTTTGTGCTGCTAAACTTCAGCCATTAAACTTCACCCTGTATCCTAAAAATCATATCTAATAAATGGTTGACCCTGTTGAAAATAAAATGGGGATAAGCTTTGAAAATATATGTAGTATATACTGGTAATGGGGAAAGTGAGATACGTTTCCCTTTCTCATAAGCCAAAAACAAATCAAAATCTTTGGTGATAGTACTTTCACACACACCCCCCTGTAACTTTACAATGGTCTTCTTTTCACAAATGCCACCTACAAAAGTGTTCTCCTTCCTAGAAGAAATAAGAAATAGTGATTTGATCTGTGGTGGTGCAGTGGAGAAAGCATCAACCTTGAATGCTGAGATTGCCAGTTCAAATCCCTGGGCTTGCCTGGTCAAGGCACATCTATCAAGCAACTACTGTAAGTAGATGCTTCCTGCTTCTCTCCCCCTCTTTCTCACTCTCCCTCTTTCTCTCTCTCTCTTTCTTTCTCCTCTTCTCTCCAAAAATCAATAAATAAAATCTAAAAAGTTATTTATAAAAAAGAGAGAGAGAGAGAGAGAAATAGTGGTTTATGACTTGTCTGACAGGGCAGCTTCTGCCCCAGGCAACAGCCAGAACACATCAGCATGTGAGCGGCTCCGGCAGGGCGAGTTGCCAGTGGGCCTTTCAGACCAGCAGTAGCTTTTGTTGATATACATAGTCAAGGTTTTATTTATTTGTTTGTTTGTTTATTTATTGTCAGTTTTTATAATAGATTGTTTTAGTTTAGACATTCTACCTAAACATATTGACATGTATTAGTACTGATCTTTTCTACCTGATCTCCAGAAAAATGTAGCTTAATAACTACTCATATTATCTAATCTCATCTTTATTGGAAGTTTTATTTTTTAAGCTGCTTCAATATCTTTTATAGTTGCAGGACTATTTAAACTTTTAATTTCTTCTTCAGTTACATCTCATAAGGTACATATATTATTTAAAAAAATGTTTCCATGTTGTCTAAATTTTCAAAATTGTTAGCATATGGTTGCTGTGCTTTTAGTTTAAAAAATAAGATTCTTTTATAGATTTAAAAAATGGCGCTTTGTGATCTGAATTGCAAAAATTTTCCCATTATTTCCAAAGCTCATGATTCTTAAAAAAAAATTATTTGTTACCTTTATATTTTAATAACAATTTAGACTATTTAAATTTATTGGGTCACACTTTCTTTCACTGAGGATATAAAAGGCATTTTTCCAGTCTTCTAGATTTGCATATTGCTTTGGAGAAATCTGCTGTCAGCCTGTTTTGTTTTAACCTTTCATAGATAACTCATTGTTTTTGCCTGATTGTCCAAAGGATTTTTCTTTATGTTCTAAGTTCTATAATTCTATTAAGATATGTCTGTGTTCACCATTATGTACCAATTTTTCCTGAGACATGAAGTGCCTTTTCTGAGATCTGAAGTGATGTCCCCTTTCATTTCTGATATTAGTAATTTGTGTCCTCTCTCTCTTTTTCTTAGTTAACTGAGCTAGGGGACTTAACAATTTTACTGACTTTATTCAAAGAACCAGCTTTTGGTTTTATTGATTGTTTTCTTCCTGCCTTTTTAAGTATTTTTTTCTTTTTCTCTTTTTTCTTTTTTTAATTTAGAAACTTAAATTCAACAGGGTGACATTGATAACATAGATTTTAGGCAAACATCACTACATCATTTGAATAGTCAATTATGTTGTATACCCATTTGAATAGTCAATTATGTTGCATACCCATTTGAATAGTCAATTATGTTGCATACCCATCACCGAAAGTCAAGTCATTTTCCATCACCTTATATTTGTCCTTTACACCCTTCCCCACACTCCCTCCTCCTCCCCCTCACCTATGTCTCCCTCCCCCTGGTAACTACTTCACTCTTATCTATGTCCATGAGTCTCAGCTTTGTATCCCACCTATGTGTGAAATCATACAATTTTTAGCCTTTTCTGATTTACTTATTTCACTCAGTATAATGTCGTAAATGACCCTATGCCATCACTTCTCATGGCTGAGTTATTCCATTGTATGTATATACCACATCTTCTTTATTTAATCTTACATCGAGGGACACTTTGGTTGTGTCCATCTCTTGGTCACTGTGAATAATGCTAAAATGAACATAGCAGTGCATGTGTTTTTATGTACCAATGTTTTTTAGTTCTTGGAGTAGATACCCAGTAGAGGGATTGCTGGGTCATATTGTAGTTCCATTATGTTTAAAACACTCAATAAAATGGGTATAGAAGGAAAATACCTCAACATAATAAAGATCACATATGACAAACCATAAGCTAATATCACACTAAGTGGTGAAAAACTGGAAGTTTTTCCTCTAAAATTAAAAAACAAGACAAGATTTTCCACTCACTTCATTCCTTTTCAACACAGTGCTGGAAGTTTTAACCAGAGTGATCAAACAAGAGAAAAAAATAAAAGGCATACAGATTGGAAAATAAGAAGTAAAGGTTTCACTTTTTGCAGATAACATGATCCTTTATATAGAAAACCCCAGCCTGACCAGGTGGTGGCGCAGTGGATAGAACGTCAGACTGGGATGCGGAGGACCCAGGTTTGAGACCCCGAGGTCACCAGCTTGAGTGCGGGTTCATCTGGCTTGAGCAAAAAGCGCACCAGCTTGAGCCCAAGGTTGCTGGCTCGAGCAAGGGGTTACTCGGTCTGCTGAAGGCCCATGGTCAAGGCACATATGAGAAAGCAATCAATGAACAACTAAGGTGTCGCAACGAAAAACTGATGATTGATGCTTATCTCTCTCCATTCCAGTCTGTCTGTCCCTATCTATCCCTCTCTCTGACTCTCTCTCTGTCCCTGTAAAAAAAAAAAAAAAAGAAAACCCCAAAGACCCACAGAAAGACTAATAGAAACAATAAACCAATACAGTAAGGTCACAAGATACAAACTCAATATACAGAAGTCTATTGCTTTCATATATGTCAACAATGAAACTTTGGAAAATGCACTCAAAAAAATAATTCCTTTTACAGTTGCAACAACAACAACAAAAATAAAATACCTAGAAATAAACTTAACAAAGCATGTAAAGGATCTATATATTGAAAATGATACTGCTCACAAAAATTAGAGGATATTTCAAAATGAACATGAAATGACAAAATATCCTCTAATTTTTGTGAGCAGAATACAAAGCATGGTAAAAGGAAATTGAAAAAGACACAATAAAATGGAAAAATATTCCATGTTCATAGATTGGAAGAATCAACATAGTTAAAATGGTCATATTACCAAAAGGAATATACAAATTTAATGCTATTTCCATCAAAATTCCAACTTCATTTTTTAAAGAAATGGAACAAAAAATCAACAGGTTTGTATGGAACCATAAAAAAATCAACTAGTCAAAGCACTTCTGAGAAAAAAGAACAAAGTTGGAGGTATTACAACACCTGACCTCAAATTATACTACAGAGCCATGATAATCAAAACAGCATGGTATTGGCAGAAAAATAAACACATAGACCAATGGAACAGAACTGAGAGCCCAGAAATAAAACTACATATATATGGACAAATCATCTTCAACAAAGGAGCCAAAAACACACAATGGAGAAAAGAAAGTCTCTTCAATAAATGGTGCTGGGAAAATTAGAAAGCCACATGCAAAAGAATGAAACTTGACTACAGTTTGTCCCCCTGCACAAAAATCAATTCAAAATGGATCGATGACCTAGATATAAGATCTTAAAGAATAGATTACTTAGAAGAAAACATAGGCACTAATTCATGGACCTTGGCTGTAGAGAACAATTTATGAATTTGACCCCAAAGACAAGGGAAGTAAAGGCAAAAATAAATGAAGGGAACTATATCAAACTAAAAAGCTTCTTGCACAGCAAAAGAAACTGAAAACAAAACAAATAGCCAACAAAATGAGAGATGATATTTGCAAACAACAGCTCTGATAAGGGGTTAATATCCAAAATATATAAAGAACTCACAGAGCTCAGCAACGAACAAGCTAGCGAACCAATCAAGAAAAGGGGAGAGGACCCCTGAACAGACACTTCTCCCAAGAGGACATATAAATGGCCAACAGATATATGAACAGATGCTCATTTTCACTAGCTATTCAATAAATGCAAATCAAAACTACAATGAGATACCACTTCACACCTGTTAGATTGACTATTATCAACAAGACTGGTAATAACAAGTATTGAGAGGCTGTGGAGAAAAAGGAACCCACATTCACTGCTGGTGGGAATGCAAATTAGTACAACCATTAGAAGAAAGAATGGTGGTTCCTCAAAAAATTAGGAATAGAACTACCTTTTTAAGTATTTTAAATATGTTGTATGTATATATGGGCTCCTGTTTTATAAATGAATTGCTTTTTAACGGTTTAAATTTATGGCAAAATATTTGGTCAAAATTTTCATCTGGTTCATGGAAATACTGCTTCAGTCATTGTTTATTTATGTTTGTTTTCTTTCTCCCTTTTTTCTCTTTTTTAATGTATATAGATCTTAGGTGGTTTTTTATTTTTATTTTTAAAAAATTTACTTATTAATTTTAGAGAGAGAGGAAGGGAGAGAGAGAGAAACATCAATTTGTCATTTCACTTATTTATGCATTCACTGGTTGATTCTTCTGTGTGCCTTCTGTCACACTCAGTTGCAATCCCTGTTGGTTTTTACAGCCAGAAGGTATCGGTACTTCTCTTCCCAGTACTGGAACCCTGGGTTCTGGGGCCTGGTGTGGGACTGGGACCTTCATACTTCAGAGGGGACCTCCACAGCTGAGACAGCCCTCCTGATTTTTATCTGCCACACGTGGATGTGAAACCAGCCCATTCCGTGTCTGTGCCCCTCCTATCAGTCTCAAAGCGGCTTCCTTTTTATATCCTTACTTGTGGGACTTCTGTTCAGCTAGATTTCAGGCAGTTCTGAATGATGGTTTTTCTGTAATTCAGTTGTATTTTTTATGTCCCTAGTTTGCATTTCTGTTTCTCATTCTTCTTTTGGGTGATTTCTTAGAGGATAAGGAGGAAATGCCAATTTACTATTTTCCAAACTGGAAATCTGTATCTTATTCTTCCATAGTTTAGGATAAGTCACTCTCAAGTAGATGTTTAAACCTGCAAGTTAGAAAACCCTTTCAAGTAATATTATGGATACTTGAACCAAGGAGACCCAGTTGACAGCTGCAATCAAGAGCATTCATGATGGGCTTGCAGAACAGGAAGCAGTACCACTCACAGAAAGAGGCCTGAACTGGTCCTTTCCTAGTTGTATATGTTACATGCAACATCTCCATGTCCTCTGATTCTACAATCAAAACAGTCAATGTCTCTTCCATCACCCAAGCCTTGCCACAAATTGAAGGAAAATAATTGTTCCTGGCTGTTACTGGGATTATAATCTAAGAACACGCCTTCCTTCAGCTAAACATACTCAGTATACAGTTCTGCAATTTTTGTATGTTTGTGCATCTACAGCACTGCTTGCTTTTCTGTGAAAAAAAAAATATATTGTGGTTTCAAGAAGGCCCTGAAATATAACTCTGTTTTATGGGCATATGTAAAATTTCATCAGTAACAATTTATTCCTTTGTATTATTGTGCTTTTTTTTTTTTTTTTTTTTTTGAGAAAGAGAGAGGCAGGGAGAGAGAGAGAGAGACAAGATTATCGAGTTGAGAGCTGCTCCTGTATGTGCCCTGACTGGGGATCAAACCCACAACCTTGTCATTTCTGGATGACACTCTTAACCAACTGAGCTAACTGGCCAGGGCCTATTATGCACTCTACTAAAATGCCTATATTTCCTTGAAAATAAGTAAGTTGTTATTACCATCTTTGTGTATATCACTTTAAATAAGTTTTCTAGAGGAACACTGAGAAAGGAAACAGGAAATGGAAATGAAGGAACACCCAAGATAAATATTGAACACCAAGACAGACACTGCCCACTAACAATTTGATCTAGCTGGCCCTGTGTAAGAGGAGTGCAAGTCAAGCTGTTATGCACATTTTATTAATAGTTCAATTATATACAGTAGTCGCCCTTATCTGAGGTTTCACTTTCCATGGGTCCGGTTACCTGCAGTCAATGGCAGTCTGAAAATATTAAATGAAAATTCCAGAAATAAACAATTCATAAATCTTAAATTGCATGCCATTTCCACTACCATGATGAACTCTCCTGCTGTCCTGCTCTGTCCACCCAGGAAGTGAATCATCCCTTTGTCCAGCGTCTCCGTGCTATATAATTAGTCACTTAGAAGCTGTCTTGGTTGTCAGATAGACCATCACAGTATCACAGAACATGTGTTCAAGCAATTCTTACTTTATTTAATAATGGCTCCAAAGTACAAGAGTAGTTTAAAGTTTATCATAGATATTTATGTATAGGAAAATACAGTATACATAAGGGTCAGTACTATCTGCAGTTTCAGGCATCCACTGGGGGTCTTGGATGTATCCGTAGCAGATAAAAGAAGACTACAGTAAACATACCAGTGGGCAAACCAAACCAAAAGTTTAGTATGTAAGTACTTCCTGGTGAGAAGGCAAAAATCTTTTTAAATGCCTGTAAGTAAATTCTGGCTCTCCTTCCTTTATGAAATTTTTAAGTCTTGTATTCCACACTAAGTCTGGTTGTCTTTAGCGTTTTTTCTAGAGCATGCTTCTGCTCTGTGTAAGCCTAGCCTCTGTTCTTTTTATAGTCTGTGAAGTAGTACTGGTCATACCAGCTAGTTTAAGGGTAATTAAAAAGAGCACCACCTTGGGATTTTGCAATATCAACAGCACTTACATTATATGAAGAGTGATAATGAGGTTAGATTTAAGCTTTCCTGTACCAGGCAGGCATGGATAGTTGTTGCTCAGGGTCAGAATTTTCCAGTCATTTCATATTTATTTATTTATTTATTTGGTGACAGAGACAGAGAGAGGGACAGGTAAGGACAGACAGACAGGAAGGGAGAGAGATGAGAAGCATCAATTCTTTGTTGCGGCGCTTTAGTTGTTCATTGATTGCTTTCTCATATGTACCTTGACTGGGGGCTACAGCAGAATGAGTAACCCCTTGCTCAAGCCAACAACCTTGAACTCAAGCTGGTGAGCCTTGCTCAAACCAGATGAGCCCACACTCAAGCTGGTGGCCCTGGGGTTTTGAAACTGGGCCCTCTGCATCCCAGTCCGATGCTCTATCCACTGTGCCACCGCCTGGTCAGGCAGTCATTTCATTTTTAGAAATTTATTCATATAAGTAAATTAAAAGGGAAATGTGGACACTCAATATAATCTAAGCCCAGCAGAAATTCTAATGTAAAAAAATATTTTGTGAATTAGAAACTATCTCTTAAAAGAAAAGCTGTATTGATCACACTCTTACAAGGGTATGATATAATCATCTATACATTGTGTAAAATTTACCATCATTTCCAAAGCCAAAGAGAACACATTGTTTCTCCTTCTCAAAAGTACTCTTAATCCCTTGGCTTATACAACTAGGGTTATGCTGCCAAGACAGTCATTTCAACTACTTGTCCCATAAACAGAAGCACTTAGGCACAAATACTTGCAATAAGAAGATATTTTGAAAGGCATTTTATTAATAGTTATGGCTTTGGAAATGATTAGTTAATGGGAATCATGCCCGTACTGAATAGTGTTTCCTGAGAACTCATTAATTAAATGATCATTCACCTGAGAACATTTCCAGGAATCAACACATTTTTTCTTCTTGTCTTTTAGTTATATCACATTTTACCATTAAGATAAAGAAAAAGAGAATGATAATAACCAAAAAGTGGAAATAACAAATGTCCATTAACTAATGGATTGGATAAATATAGTATAGCCACACAATAGAATGTCATTTTGCAATAAAAAGAAATGAAGCACTGATACATGCTGAAACATGGGTGAACCTTGAAAGCATTGTTAAGTGAAAGTAGCCAGTCAAAAATAAGCACATATTGTGTGCTTTCATTTATATAGGATGTCAGAATAGGCAAATTCATAGAGCCAGAAGGTGAATTAATGTTCCTCTGAGTTAAACAGTGGGAAGCAGGATGTGAGTGACTGCTAATGAATACAATGTTCGTGCATGACCGGCGGTGGCACAGTGGCTAGAGGGTCGGCCTGGGACGCTGAGGACCCAGGTTCAAAATCTTGAGGTTGCCGGCTTGAGTGCAGGCTCACCAGCTTGAGCGCAGGGACACTGGCTTGAGCATGGGATCGTGGGAGCATGATCCCATGGTTGCTGGCTTGAGCCCAAAGTCATTGGCTTAAGCAAGGGGTCATTAGCTTAGCTGGAGCCCCCTAGTCAAAGCACATATCAGAAAGCAATGAACAACTAAGGTGCTGCAACCATGAGTTGATGCTTCTCATCTCTCTCTCTCTTCCTGTTTCTCTTTCTCTCTCTTGCTAAAAAGAAAAAAAAAAGGCTACAAGTGTTCTTTTTGGAGCAATGACAATGTTTTAATTGATTATAATGATGGCTGCACAACTCTGTGAATACACGAAAAATCACTGAATTGTATATATTAAATGGGTGACTTGTATGGTATTATATCCCAATTAAGCCTTTAAAAAAGGAAAATCAGAAAATTTTTGTATCAGTAAAATTTTTGTGATAATAGTCTTTGTAAAAAAAAGTGTGGTGGCATTTCTTTTTTTGAGAGAGAGAGAGAGAGAGATAGGAAGGAAGGGAGATGAGAAGCATCAACTCATAGTTGTGTCATTTTTAGTTGTTCATTGATTGCTTCTCATACATGCCTTGATTGGGGTGGGGGGGTGCTCAAACTGAGCCAGTGACCCCTTACTCAATGGTGATATAGAATATCAATGGAAAATTAATAATAAAATAGAAATTGTTGCAAGTTCTAAAAATGTTTTATCTGGCAAAATGTTTTCACAATTTTGATGCTTGGTTTAGTGCAATGGTTTTCAGCCTTTTTACACGTGGGGATCAGTGAAAATAGGAGAATTATTTTGGGGACCACTAAGGCAGAAATCACCCTGAGCATAAGCAAATTCGACTAAGATCGTTGGGTCTATAATCATCTTATAACATCAGAGTGTATCTCTTTCACAAACCTGTACTGAAATCTCTGGCAGTCTAGTCCACAGACCAGTGATTGAAAAACACTGGTTTAGCCTGACCAGGCAGTGGTACAGTGGTAAAGTGGATAGATCGTTTAACTGGGACATGGAGGATCCAGGTTTGAGACCTCGAGGTCACTGGCTTGAGCACAGGCTCATTGGGCTTGAGTAGGGCCTCTCCAGCTTGAGTGCAGGGTAGCTGGCTTAAGCATGGGATCATAGACATGAGCCCATGGTCTCTGGCTTGAGTCCAAGGTCACTGGCTTAAAGCCCAAAGTCACTGGTTTGAGACCAAGGTTGCTGGCTTGAAGCCCAACGTTGCTGGCTTGAGCCCAAGGTTGCTGGCTTGAAGCCCAAGGCTGCTAGCTTGAGCCCAAGGTTGCTGGCTTGAGCAAGGGGTCACTTGCTCTGCTGTAGCCCCCTGGGTCAAGGCACATATGAGAAGGCAATCAATGAACAACTAAGGAGACTAAGAAGCCTCAATGAAGAATTGATGCTTCTCATCTCTCTCCCTTCCTGCCTGTCTCTATCTGCCCCTCTCTGTCTCTCTCTCTATCTCTGTCACAAAAAAGAAAAGAAAAACATTGGTTTAGTGTTTTTCTTGGGGAACCTCAGTCTTTTTCTCGTAAGACTTTCAACTGACTGGAGAAGGCTCACTCACATTGTTAAGAGTAATCTGCTTTATTCAAAGTCTACTGATTTAAAATTTAATCTCATCTAAAAAATAATTTCGGCCCTGGCCAGTTTGCTCAGTGGTAGAGCATCGGCCTGGCGTGCGGAAGTCCCGGGTTCGATTCCCGGCCAGGGTACACAGGAGAAGCGCCCATCTGCTTCTCCACCCCTCCCCCTCTCCTTCCTCTCTCTCTCTCTCTCTTCCCCTCCCACAGCTGAGGCTTCCTTGGAGCAAAGGATGGCCCGGGCACTGGGGATGGCTCCGTGGCCTCTGCCCCAGGTGCTAGAGTGGCTCTAGTCGCGGCAGAGCAACGCCCGGATGGGCAGAGCATCGCCCCCTGGTGGGCATGCTGGGTGGATCCCGGTCAGGCGCATGCGGGAATCTGACTGCCTCCCGTTTCCAGCTTCAGAAAAATACAAAAAAAAAAAAAAATACTTTGTAAGTGACTACTAGACTTGTGTTTGACTAAATATCTGGGTACTATGGCCTAGCCAAGTTGACGCATAAAATTAACCATTATAGACACGTGAAAAAGTAAATAATTTTAATTTTTTCATTTCATTTGGCTATAAACAGAGCAGGCCACCCCTTTGAATAAAAAGAATCCAGTAATTTTACAATCACCATGTTTGGTATTTTGGAACTTCTTTGAGAACAAAAATTAATGCACACATTACTATAAAATTTGAAAAAAATGTCAGAAAATAGAATAAATAAAACAAAACCACTGTGTCCTCATTGTTTTGGGTTTTTTTTCAGGTAGACTTTGTCTAGAATGGCTTCATAAATTGGAGAATTAAGGTTTTTATATAAGAATACTTTAAAATCAGCCTGACCTGTGGTGGTGCAGTGGATAAAGCATCAACCTGGAAACACAGAGCTCCCAGTTCGAATCCCTGGGCTTGCCTGGTCAAGGCACATATGGGAGTTGATGCTTCCTGCTCCTCCCCCCTCCTCTCTCTCTCTCTCTCTTCTCTCTAAAATGAATAAATAAAAAAATATTTTTTTAAAAAAGAATACTTTAAAATCAAATATATAAAGTGTTTTTAAAAAGCTTATTTTAGCCTGTCCAGGAGGTGGCACAGTGGATAGAACGTCGGACTGGGATGCTGAGGACCCAGGTTCAAGACCCCGAGGTCGCCATCTTGAGTGCAGACTCATCTGGTTTGAGCAAAGCTCACCAGCTTGGACCCAAGGTCGCTGGCTCAAGCAAGGGGTTACTCGGTCTGCTGAAGGCCCACGGTCAAGGCACATATGAGAAAGCAATCAATGAACAACTAAGGTGTTGCAACGCGCAATGAAAAACTAATGATTGATGCTTCTCATCTCTCTCCGTTCCTGTCTGTCTGTCCCTGTCTATTCCTCTCTCTGACTCACTCACTGTCTCTGTAAAAAATAAATAAATAAATTTTAAAAAATTTCAAGCCTGACCAGGCGGTGGCGCAGTGGATAGAGCGTCGGACTGGGATGTGGAAGTACCCAGGTTCGAGACCCCAGAGGTCGCGCGCGGGCTCATCTGGCTTGAGCAAAGAGCTCGCCAGCTTGGACCCAAGGTCGCTGGCTCCAGCAGGGGGTTACTGGGTCTGCTGAAGGCCCGCGGTCAAGGCACGTGTGAGAAAGCAATCAATGAACAACTAAGAAGTCGCAACGCGCAACGAGAAACTGATGATTGATGCTTCTCATCTCTCTCCGTTCCTGTCTGTCTGTCCCTGTCTATCTCTGCCTCTGTAAAAAAAAAAAAAAAAAATTTCAAAAAAAAAGGGGGGGGGGAGCTTATTTTAAAAGGCAAAAAAACAAAACAAAATACCAGAAAGCTTACTTTATTAAGATGCAAGTAAATTTGTCATCTACAGTATATATTGCCACTTTTTTATACAATTCAGTAAATCAAGAGAAACGAAACAATGGTGCTCATGAGACACTTCTTATGAGATCGTGGTCCTTTTATTTGTAATGGCGAGTCTTGTATTTTACATAGACATAACAATGTTTGCCTTTCTTCACAAAAGTTTTGTGCTCTACCCACAAATATTTTCTCCACAAACTTAAACAAGTTGGCAATGAATTTCTGCAATGAAAACATTTTATCTTAATTATGATTCAAACCACAGCTTGCTTTTGGTCTGGGGACCACATGTGTGCAAGATCAACAATTATTAACTGAAAGTATACTAAATTACAGAGTTATGGTTGATCTACTCTAAAATATTACCTGCATGGGGGTAGTAGAAGGAAAGGGAAGAAAAATGAATTTGGCTGCCTACTATGTGCTGTGCTCTAAGTCCTATCACATGACTGAATACTCAAAATAATCCTGCAAGGCAGGTAATGCTTTCCCTGTGTTTGATATATTAGCAGACCGACTCTTACAGAGTTTAACAACGTTGTTCTAGGTCACACAGTTAATACGTAAGGGAAGTCTTTCTTTGTCCCAGAAATTGTCTTTATCCTCAGTAGTCTCTGATCAAAGGAAAAAAAGACATATTTTGAGTCTCAGCCCTTGTAACTAATGATCACTTTTCACTTTCCTAGCATTTCCCAAACATGCTTTAGCTCCCGTATTCCAGACTGCCCCAAAATGCTCTGGTTTCCCAACAAACATAACAAAACCTGGGCTGTTATACTTCCCTACCCTCCTTAGAACTGTCTTGGCTGTGGTTCAGGGGGCCAGGCTGTCTAGAATCTGGTTTCTTTCTCAAAATGCAGTCATTGTAAAGTTCACTGGAATTTTTAACATTAGTATTAATGTCTGAATTTGGCTTTATTTCCAGTCAAAGTTTTTCATTAGGTGTGATGAGGTGTACCTAGATTCTTTAATTACAGACAAATACCCATATATCACAAAAGCTGGGATAAACTTTATGATGGACTGGGTAGAGAATTCAATGAATAAAAGATGAGGCCTAGGTTTTTGTTCTGAGACTTAGTAAACGATGGTGTAATTTTCTGAGTTGGGGAAGACTGAGAAACAGTTTAGTGAGGAGATTGCAGGGAAATGTCTTGTTTTGAACTTGAAACTCTCCCCTCATACCCCATATCAGGCCCTCATCAACCCTGTCATTTCTACTTCAAAATATGCCCCGATTCCAACACTTCACACCAATCCACCACCAGCCCCTGTATTAGTTCAGGCTCACTCAGGAAAACAGAAATTACTTATAACGGGGGATTTAATGCAGGGAGTTGTTACCCAACTGGGGTAAGAAGTGAGAAGCCAAATGGTCTGCTAAGGCAACCCAGAGATGAACAACCTTAGGAAGCTGGTTCCAAGGCCAGGCTGGGAGGACAAAAGGCAGAGGGGTCACGACATCAGAAGACGCTGGATCCTTGGTGCTATTACCATATGACAGGAGCAGAGCCATTCCATTCCTGACGGAGATGCTGCCTGAGGCAGAGTCTGAGAAACTGAGAGAGCAGAGACAGAGACACACAGAGAGAAATGGCCTGGCTTCCCGTATTCCTGCCTTTCCATCACCAAATAGCGCCTTCAGCCACCTAGAAGCCAGATGACATGGAACTCTGTAAAAGCAGAATGTAGGGATCAGCCAGCAGAAGAAGGGATGGGAGAGCAATGGGTCTGAGAGCAAACAGGCCCAGCTGGCACACACCCTAATTCAAGGCACTGTCATCTCTTGTCTGGGCTGTTATAATAGTCTTCTGAATCTTCCCTGTGCTTCCACTGTAATATCTGCTGTTATTAGTAGACTGGGCTACTGTAACAAAGAGGCTCAACAACAGTGTGGCTGGTTGCTTAAAGAAAAACTTTTCTTCCTCTCTGACAGCTGGGTGGGGAGCTCTGCTTTTACAGTGGTTCAGAGACCAGGGTCACTTGTTAGTCATTGCTTCTCGGTTTCTGTGGATATTGTTGTCATTTGCTGAGTTAGCTGCTAGGCATTGTTATGTAGGCATGGGTTCTGACTTTCAGGAGGGAAAAGAGTGAACACTCAGGTCAAAGATTTCTTCTTTATCTAGTGATTTAAAATTTTCACACATTACTTGACTGACATTCCATTGGCATAAACTTGGGCATCTACCTACTTGCAGCTGCATGGAAGGCTGAGAAATGTAGCCTTTAGCTGAGCAGCTAATTGTATATAAGAAGAAGGAGAAATTAAATTTGTAGGTGCAACCTTACTGTCTATAATATACCTTCAGTCAGCAGCCAGATGTTCTGTTTAAAACATGTTAGGCCACCTTTTTGTATCAGTCTCTCAACCCCCATTTGCTCTGACAGCTGTCAGTCTGATTTTTGTATCTATAAGTCTGTTTCCATTTTGTTTGTTAGTAAAAGGAGTAAGCAAAGAAAAATACATTTATAGACACAGACAAGCATGGAGATTGCAGGAGGAAAAGGAGGGTGAAGAGTTGTGAAGAAAGGTAGAGAGGGATAGATAATGATGGAGAGAGACTTGACTTGGGGTGGTGAACACACAATGAAATATACAGACTACATATTAGAGAACTGTACACTTGAAACCTGTATAATTTTATTAATCAATGTCATGCTCATAAATTTAATTAAAGTAAAACCCAAAACATCAGCCTGTGTCTCTCCTTTCTCCTTTGCTTATAACTCTTCAAAGGCTTTTCATTGCCATTATACTTACGTCCAAATTCTTTGTCACGAAAAACAAAACACTTCAAGTTCTGACACCTACATGTATCTTTGACCTCACCCCTACCGCCAGTAGTGGGATCCTTGATTTGTTGCATTTGCTGAGTTCTGGGACAAACTCTTACTATGGCTGATATTGAGATAATAACGTAACATCACTGAATACAAAGTTAGGAAAAGATGCACAATGTCATATCTCGTGACTAGTATAAGCTGACTTTGACAGACTATTGCCTACCGTTCTCAATTACTCAAATTTCTCCAACCAAATTAGTTTCTTTGCTGTTCTACCATCATGATTCTCAAAGTATGTCCCTCAGACCAGCACCATCAGTATCACTTGGGAACTTCTAGAAATGCAAATTCTTAAGCCCCATTTTAGGCTCATTGAATTAGACACTCTGTATGTGAAGCCAGCAGTCTGTTTGAACAAGCTCTTCAGTTGATTCCAATCCACGCTCAGGTTGGAGAATAAGTGCTCTGATATACTAAGCTTCCTCCCAACTCAGGGCCTTTATTTCTGCATCCTATACCTGATACTCTCTCTTCATTTTTATGTTATCTAGGTCTCTGGTCAAATATCACTTCCTTGAAGAGGACTTTCCTCCTGCCAAACACACTCTATTCCACTTACTGGAACATAAGCTGACAGGAGGGAAGTCGTCCTGTTCGCTTCTAACATTTCTAGCACCAAAAACAATGTCTGGTTGCCCAACCAGTGATGGCGCAGAGGATAGAGCAGGGGTCCCCAAACTTTTTACACAGGGGGCCAGTTCACTGTCCCTCAGACCGTTGGAGGGCCGGACTATAAAAAAACTATGAACAAATCCCTAAGCACACTGCACATATCTTAAAGTAAAAAAACAAAACAGGGACAAATACAATATTTAAAATAAAGAACAAGTAAATTTAAATCAACAAACTGACCAGTATTTCAATGGGAACTATGGGCCTGCTTTTGGCTAATGAGATGGTCAGTGTCTGGTTTCATATTTGTCAATGCTAGCCGTAACAAGTGATATGACGCACTTCCGGAGCCCTGACGCGTACGTCCCCCATCGCTGCGCTTTGTGGCGCCACCACATACAGCACACAGGATGCATCCTGTGCTCTCTCACTGACCACCAATGAAAGAGGTGCCCCTTCCGGAAGTGCGGCGGGGCCGGATAAACGGCCTCAGGGGGCCGCATGTGGCCCGTGGGGCCGTAGTTTGGGGACCCCTGGGATAGAGCCTCGACTTAGGACACTAAGGTCTCAGATGGGAAACTCCAAGGTCACTGGCTTGAGTGCCAGCCCACCAGCTTGAGCCCAAATTCACTGGCTTGAACAAAGGGTCACTGGTTCAGCTGGAGCCCCCAGTCAAGGCACATATGAGAAGCAATCAGTGAACAACTAAAGTGATGCAACTAAGAGTAGATGTTTCTCATCTCTCTCCCCTCCACTGTCTCTCTCTCTCTCAAAAATAAAAACGGGAAAAAGAAAAAAATAAAAGTGTTCAACATATGATAGTTAAAAAATATATGTCAGGTGAATTAACATATAATTAATGTTAAAGTTAGTTTTATAGTCTACCTAGCACATAGAAATACAAAACGAAATGCAAAAAAGAGGAAAGAAAGACAAGTATAGTCAGACCTTTAGAGCTCATCTACCTTCTTTCTCTCAACACTGTAACCTAAAATCCAACACACATACATACAGTAGTTTAGGCATAGGTTAACTAAAAATATGCTAAATGTAAAAATCACTCAGTATTTCTACTTATCAGTGGTTTCTGGTCCTTTCTTGCAAGGAAGGAGAAGAGCCTTGAGATGTAATTCACATATCACACAGTTCACCCACTTAGAAAGTGTACAATTCAGTTGCCTTTAGTATATTCACAGAATTATGCATCAAGCAACACAATGAATTTCAGAATTTTCTCAAACCTTCAAAAGACATCCTCTGTCTTTCAGCAGTAACTTCTATCCCATTTTTTCTCAACCATACCAGCTCTCAGCAACTACTCTACTTTCTGCTTCTATGAGTTTGCCTATTTTAGACATTTCATATAAATGGAATCATGAAATTTGTGATCCTTTGTTATTGGCTTCTTTCACTTAACGTAATACAGTATTTTCAAGGTTTATCCAATGTTTTAGCATGTATCATTACTTCATTTCTTTTTATTGTGAAATAATATTCCATTGCATGGTTATACCACATTTTATATATCCATTCTTTCAGTTAATAGACATTTAGGTTTTTTCTACTGTTTTGGCTATAGTAAATAGTACTGCTATGAACATTCATGTACAAGTGTTTGTATGGACACACGTTTTTATTTTTTGTGGATATATATTTAGTAGTGGAACCAATGGGACACATACCCATATGGTAACTCTATGTTTAAACTTTTGAAGAGTAATCAGATTGTTTTTTAAAAACTACACGATTTTGCCTGACCAGGTGGTGGCGCAGTGGATAGAGCATCGAACTGGGACGCGGAGGACCCTGGTTCGAGACCCCGAGGTCGCCAGCTTGAGTGTGGCCTCATCTGGTTTGAGCAAAAAGCTCACCAGCTTGGATCCAACGTCGCTGGCTTGAACAAGGGGTTACTTGGTCTGCTGAAGGCCCACAGTCAAGGCACATATGAGAAAGCAATCAATGAACAACTAAGGCAGGAGTCCCCAAACTTTTTACACAGGAGGCCAGTTCACTGTCCCTCAGACTGTTGGAGGGCCGGAGTATAAAAAAAAAACTATGAACAAATCCCTATGCACACTGCACATATCTTATTTTAAAGTAAGAAAACAAAACGGGAACAAATACAATATTTAAAATAAAGAACAAGTAACTTTAAATCAAAATGGGAACAAATACAATATTTAAAATAAAGAACAAGTAACTTTAAATCAAAATGGGAACAAATACAATATTTAAAATAAAGAACAAGTAACTTTAAATCAACAAACTGGGCCCTGGCCGGTTGGCTCAGTGGTAGAGCGTCAGCCTGGCGTGCAGGAGTCCCGGGTTCAATTCACGGCCAGGGCACACAGGAGAGGCACCCATCTGCTTCTCCACCCCTCCCCCTCTCCTTCCTCTCTGTCTCTCTCTTCCCCTCCTGCAGCCAAGGCTGCATTGGAGCAGAGTTAGCCCGGGCGCTGAGGATGGCTCCATGGCCTCTGCCTCAGGCGCTAGAATGGCTCTGGTTGTAACAGAGCATCGCCCCAGATGGGCAGAGCATCACCCCCTGGTGGGCATGCCGGGTGGATCCCAGTCTGGCGCATGCGGGAGCCTGTCTGACTGCCTCCCCATTTCCAGCTTTGGAAAAATACAAAACAAAACAAAACAAAAACAAAAACTGACCAGTATTTCAATGGGAACTATGGGCCTGCTTTTGGCTAATGAGATGGTCAATGTCGGTTCTATATTTGTCACTGCTAGCCGTAACAAGGGATATGACGTGCTTCCAGAGCCGTGCGTGATGCATGCATGTCGCGTCACCAGAAGTAGTACTGTACGTGAGCGACGCTGCGCTTTGCGGCGCCACCACATACAGTACTCCAGGAGCACAGGATGTGGATGCACCACCAATGACCACCAATGAAAGAGGTGCCCCTTCCAGAAGTGCAGCGAGGGCCGGATAAATGGCCTCAGGGAGCCGCATGCAACCCGTGGACCGTAGTTTGGGGAACCCCTGAACTAAGGTGTCACAACGAAAAACTGATGATTGATGCATCTCATCTCTCTCTGTTCCTGTCTGTCTATCCCTCTCTCTGACTCTATCTCTGTCTCTGTAAAAAAAAAAAAAAAAGAAACTACACGATTTTGCATTCCCACCAACAGTGTAAAAGGGATCCAATGTATCCACATCCTTGCCAACACATATTTATTATCTATATTTTATTTTATTTATTATCTATATTTATCTATGAAGTTTTTTTGGGGGGGAATAGAGAAAGACAGAAGAGCATTAATACGTTGCTTCAATTTAGTTGTGCATTGATTTCTTCTTACACCTGTCTTGACCAGGGATCTAAACAGTGAGCTCAGGCTCAAGTCGAGTCAGTGACCCTGCACTAAAGCCAGGAACCTACACTCAAACCAGCAACCTGTTTTTGAACTAGCAACCTCAGTGTTCTGGGTCAATACTCTATTCATTGTGTTACTATTGGTCAGGCTTTTGAGTTTTTATTTAAAAGTTTTTATTGTGGTAAAATAGGTGAACATTATATATACTATTATATATCACATCTTCTTTAGCCACTTATTCATTGATGGGCACTAAGGTTGTATCCATATTTTGGTTATTGTAAATAATGCTGCAATGAATATACAGACTGAATATATCTTTTCAGATTACTGTTTTCATATTCTTCACATAAATACCCAGAAGTGAAATAGCTGGGTCATATGATTGTTCTAGTCTTAACTTTTTGAAGAATCTCAAAACTAGTGATGTTGAACATCTTTTCATATGCAGATTGGTCATCTGTATGGCTTCTTTGGGAAAATGTCTATTCAGATTTTCTGTCAATTTTTAAATTAGATTGTTTGGTTTTTTGTTATTGATTTGTGTGAGTTCTTTATATATTTTCAGAATTAACAAAATATATAAAATATATTTGCATATATCCCTTTGCAAATATCTTCTTCCATTTGGTAGGTTGTATTTTCATTTTGTTTATGGTTTCCTTCACTGTGCAAAAGTTTTTAGTTTGATATAGTCCCATTTGTTTATTTTTGTTTTTGTTTCCCTTGACTTTAGAGTCTTATCTACAAAGACATTTCTAAGTCTGATGTCAAGGACTTTACTGCCTGTGATTTCTTCTATAAGTGTTATGATTTCAGATTTTACATTCAAGTATTTAATCCATTTTTGAGTTAATTTTTGTGTATGGTATGATTCTTTTCATTCTTCTTTTACACATGACAGTCTAGTTTTCCCAACACCATTAACTGAAGAAACAGTCCTTTTTTCCACTGGATGGACTTGGCTCCTTTGTCATAAATTAACTGCACATATATCTATAAATACGTACAATAGACTACTACTCAGCCATATTTACAAAAATATGGATTGGCCTTGACGGTATTATGCTGAGTGAAATAAGTTAGAATAAGTATGACATCACATATATATGAAATCTAAAAACAAAAAAAAAGTTAACAAATTAAACAAAACAAAAAACACTCACAGATATAGGCAACAGGCAGTTACCAGACGAGACAAGGGCAAATGGATGAAAGGGATTAATTGTACGGGATGGATGGTAACTAGGTTTACAATGGTGATCACTATTAGTTACACAAATATCAGATAACGTTGTGCACCTGAAATACAGGTTTGGGCCAAAGTAGGTTTACAGTTGCAAGTATTTGAAACAGTTTATTCTTTTGTGTGTGTGTGTGTGTGTGTGTGTGTGTGTGTTTATTTTTCCAAAGTGAGAAGTGGGGGGGTGGCAGACAGACTCCCACATTCACTTGACCAGGATCCACCTGGCATGCCCACTAGGGGGCAATGCTCGGCCCATTGGGGCATTGCTCCACTGCAACTGGAGCCATTCTAGCGCCTGAGGTGGGGGCCATGGAGCCATCTGCAGGGCTGGAGCCAACTTTGCTCCATGGAGCCTTGGCTGTGGGAGGGGAAGAGAGAGATAGAGAGGAAGGAGAGGGGGAAGGGTAGAGAAGCAGATGGCACTTCTCCTGTGTGCCCTGGCTGGGAATTGAACCCAGGACTTCCACATGGCGGGCCAACGCTCTATCACTGAGCCAACTGGCCAAGGCCCAGTTTATTCTTGTATTATTATTTATTTATTATTATATTATTTTCCGTATCAACAACTGTAAACCTACTTTGGCCCCACCCTGTATGCATAAGTTTATTTCTGGGCTCTCTATTCTGTTCTGTTAGCCTGTCTGTCTGTTTTTATGCCAATATCCTATTGTTCTTATTACTATAGCTTTGGAATATAGTCTTAAATTAGGTGATATGACATCTCCAGCTTTATTCTTCTTTCTCAAGATTTTTTTTGCTATTCAAGACCTTTTGTGATTTCATACAATTTTTAGAGTTATTTGTTCTAGTTCTGTGGAAAATGCTATTGGAATTTTGATAGGAAATGCAATTGTTACCTGTATTTTTTATTATAGCCATCCTAGTAGTTATGAAGTGGTTCTCATTGTGGTTTGGATTTGCATTTCTCTGATGACTAATGACTTTAGCACCTTTTCATATGTTTATTGGCCATTTGTACATCTTTGAAAAAAATGCCTAGTCAGATCCTTTGCCAACTTTTAAGTTGGATTACTTATTTTTTTTATTATCAAGTGTAATAGTTCTTTATATATTTTAGATAGATATGCTTTATCAGAAATCTGATTTGAAAATTTTTCTCTTATTTTGTGATTTGTCTTTATACTTTCTTGATAGTGTTCTTTGAAGCACAGAATTTTTTTTTAGGTGAGTAGAGGGGACATAGTAAGGCAGACTCCCACATGTGCCCCAACCAGGATCTACCTGGTAACACTGTCTTGGGCCAATGCTCAAGTGCTGAGCTATTTTTAGTGCCTGAGGCTGACATGCTGGACCAACTCAGCTATTCTCAGTGCCTAGGCCACTCGAATCAATTGAGCCATTGGCTTCTGGAGGGTAAGAAGGAGAAAAGGGAGGGAGCAAAAGGAGTAGAACAGATGGTCACTTCTCCTGTGTGCCCTGACTGGAATCGAACATGAGACATCCACACGCCTGCCAACACCCTACCACTGAGCCAACCAGCAAGGGCAAAACTTCTAAATACCAAAAGAAAACATTGGATGGTTTCATCCAGAAGACTATAATATTAAAATTATGATTATCTCATCTGGATCTCAAATGTGTACTATCTTCACCTTGGGGGAGAGACAGAGAGAGAGAGAGAGAGAGGAAGTTATAGACAGAACATTACTAAAGTATTTGGCAACAATTGTTAGTGAAAGGTTTTAATATTTTGATGCAAATTTAGCTGATTAGTTTCCTGACTTTCTGACAAAATAAACTATTCTTCTTGGGAAATGGTGGTGCCACATTTTGCCAACATTCCTCTACTCACTCACTCCCCACTATTCTCATGTCTAAGATCCTAGAATTGCTCCCATATAAATAATTTACATTGATGAAAACAATTGCTTTTTCTTTTATCCAAAAAAAATGATTTAAGTCTACCCATTATGAAAATGGAAATAGCCAAAAAAGTCTCATCAGATGTAGGCTTGGAAACCATCCTAAAGTAATTTTATCTCAACAAAAGCGACACATAAGATATGTGTGGTCAATATTTTCTTTCCAAATGGAGAGAATTTTAACTAGCAGTACTTTTAGAATCCAAATGGAGCTTGTCTTATTTTGGGGGACATAATTTTTCAAGAATTTTAATTCAATAGTACAAAGAAGACATTTTTTCCAAATACATTTTCAGTTTTCAAATCCATGTGTTATTTATAGAAAATAGAATTCATATGTTTTTGATTCATTTACACTTAACTCATTAAAAAATTCCCGTTAAACCACTTGGTATTCAAGGACTTTTCAGCTTTCTAAATAAGTTTCCAAAAGCCTTCTTAACGATATGAAATGGTGTTAAATAAATATGTACATGAGTTTCCAAACTATGTTCACAATTTTTCTTTAAAATTGTATGCTTTTAATTAGTAAAATGTATTTTACTATCTGAAAGAGATTAATGTGAGAAAATGTATCATTGCTCAATGCAAGACCTAAATTTACAAATAAAAAGTTATAAATATCATTAGACAATTAACAAATTATTTAATGCTTTATATATATACTATTAAAAATGTCATAAAAACATCAGAAATTAAGCAGGAAGAAAGATAATGAACAATTGGCCCTGGCCAGTTGGCTTAGTGGTAGGGTATTGGTCCGGCATGTGGAAGTCCCAGGTTCGATTCCCAGTCAGGACACACAAGAGAGGTACCCATCTGCTTCTCCACCCCTCCCCCTCTTGCTTCTCTCTCTCCCTCTCTCTTCATCTCCTGTAAGCATGGCTTAATTGGAGTGAGTTGGCCCCGGGTGCTAAGGATAGCTCCATGGCCTTGCCTCAGCAGCTAAGAAGAGTTTGGTTGCTGAGCAACAGAGCAATGCCCCCGATGGGCAGAACATTGCCCCCTAGTGGGTCTGCTGAGTGGATTTCAGTTGGGGTGCATGTGGGAATCTGTTTCTCCGCCTCCCTTCCTTTCACTGGAAAAAAAAGTTAATGAACAAGTAATGTGCACTTACTGGTTGCTCTGTACTGGGCTTATCACTTTATATACATAGAATTTAATCCTTAGGAGATGGATATTTTTATCACATTTTTAAAAATGAGAAAACTGAGACTCAGACAAACTAAATAATCTTCCTAGCATTACGTAGATAGAAAGACAACGCCAGGATTGAAACAAAGGTCGATTGACTCCTAAGTCCATGTTACTTGTGCTATCCATGAATCCCACTGGATCTGAAGTGAAGAGATCTTGTTTCAAATTACTGTATTTTTACTATATAGTGGTTCTATGAATGTGAATAAACCTTAGCTTCACTGACTATGGAATGGGGTTGATAGTATATATTTTAAACAGCCACTTTTGGAGGAAATGAGAAAATGCACACTAGAACATACCTAGGCTAAGTTGAGTTGGCTCTGTCTCTAGCCTTGCCTCCACTTCAGTAAATTTCTCATATATCACACCTTAACACTTTTAAGTTTCAGATTTTATGTCTGTTACATCACCCAAAATTTTCAATGATTCCTCAATAACTTATACTATAATTAAAAGTTCACACTGATTTTGTTCTAAACTTATCCAACTTTATTGCCCTTTACTCTCAAAACTTTAACTTCAGTTAAATTAATTACTCCCACACCTATGAACCAACATGTATACTATACTTTTTAAAACTTTCAGTAAAATACACATAACATAAAATTTACAATTTTAACTCTTTTTAAGTTTACAATTCATTGGCATTAAGCAATTCAATTTACTGTGCAACCATCACCACTATCTCACACTATACTTTTTCAAATAGCATTTCACCATACCCATCATAAAACTTTCTTTCTACTTCTATTTACCCAACTTTTAGTCACCTCATAATCTGTGAAATCCTCCCTTACTATGTTTACTTGTTTTGTTTCACATGTTAAAAGGCAGTTTAGTATAGTGGTTAAGGGTACAGAGCTGGATCAAATTGTTTGAGTTCAAATTCTAGTTATGTTACTCCCTAACTATATGACTTGGATAAATAAATCAATTTCTTAGTGTCTAGGTATTTAACCAAATGATTTAAAATCTTGTCCGCACAAAAGCCTGAACATGAATGTTTATAGCAGCTTTAATTAGAGTTGCCAAAAACTAGAAGCAACCAAATGAATGGTGAATGAATAAACAAATTGTGGTACATCTAGAAAATAGAATATTATTCAGCGATAAGAAGTGATCTATGAAGCTATGAAAAGACATGGAGGAGTCTTAAATAAATATTGGTAACAAGCCACTACCTTCTATGATTCCAACTATATGATATTCCAGAAAAGAAAAAACTATAGACAATAAAAATATCAGTGGTTGACAATGGTTTGGGGTGGGGAAGAGGTAAGGAATCAATAGATGCAAAACAGGGAATTTTTAGAGCAGTGAAACTGTCCTGTATAATACTATAATAATTGGTACATAATATTATCCATTTGTCAAAACCCCTAGACCTGTACAACACAGAATGAACCCAAATGTAAACTGAAGACAATGCAACACCTGTATCATATTAATGCAAGATGTTAATAATAGGTGAAACTGGGTAGAGTGAGGAAGAGCAGGGGTATATGGGAACTCTATAATTCCTGCTTAATATTTCTGAAAACCTAAAACTGTTTTAAAAAAATAAAGTCAGCCTTGGCCAGTTTGTTCAGTGGCTAGAGTGTTGGCCCAGTGAATGGACGTCCTGGGTTCGATTCCCAGTCAGGGCACAAAAGAGAAACAACCATCTGCTTCTCTTCCCCTTCCTTTCCCCCTTTTCCGCCTCTCCCCCTCCCACAGCCAGTGGCTCGATTGGTTTAAGCATTGCCCTGGGTGCTGAAGATGGCTTAGTTGGTCCCAGTGCATCAATCAGTCTCAGGTGCTAAAAATAGCTTGGTTGATTCAAGTATCAGCCACAGACAGAGGTTGCTGGATGGATCCTGGTTAGAGTGCAGGCAGGAGTCTGTCTCACTATCTCCCCTTTTCTCACTTAAAATAAATAAATAAAGTCTATTAACTAAAAAAACTATCCAAAAGAATGAGAAATTAATGACATGTGGGTAACCCTCAAATATTTGGAAACTGTCACACTTCTAAATAAGTTATGAATCAAAAAAAATCAAGAAGGATTTGATTTGAATGAAAATGAAAACATAAATCAAATTTATTAGATACAGCTAAATCAATACTTAGAAATTTATAGCATAAAATGCCTATGTTAGAAAATAAGGAGGGTCTCAATTCAGTAATCTAAGCTTTTATCATTAGAAACTGGAAAAAAAGAAAGACAAACCCAAAATAAGCAGAAGAAAGGAAATAATACAAACCATAACAAAAATCAGTGTAATAGAAAATGGGAAAACAATAGTAGAAATCCATGAAAAGACTTTTGGAAAATAAAGAATTATTAAACCTCTAGCCAGACTGATTAGAAAAGAAAAAAAAAAGAGAAAGAAGACACAAATGAACTATCTAGAATAAGAGAAGAGACACCAATACAGATTCTTAAGATGTTAGAAGAATAAAAAGAACACTATGAACAACTTGGTGCCTTTAACTCTGATAACTTAGATGAAATAGAGTCCTTAAAAGACAGAAACTGCCAAAGCTCATCCTAGAAGAAAGAGATAACCTAAATATATGTACATCTAGCAAAAATATTGATTTTAGCCCTGGCTGGTGGTACAGTGGATAGAGCATTGCACCAGAGCATGGAGGTCACTGGCTTGACCCCAAGGTTGCTGGTTCAAGCCACAGTCAAGGTACATATGAGAAGCAATCAAAGTCATAACTAAGTGGAACAATGAGTTCATGTTTCTCTCTCTCTCTCAAAAAGAAAAAGAAAGAAAAAGAAAGAAAGAAAGAAAGAAAGAAAGAAAGAAAGAAAGAAAAGAAATCTAATTTATAATTAAAAGCTATCCCACAAAGGAAAATACAGGCCCAGAAAACTTCCCTCATGAATTCTACTAAGCATGTAAAAAAGATAATTATTACCAATTTTACTCAAACTCTTCCCAAAAAAATGAAGAGGAGGGAATACTTCCCAACTCTATGAGGCTAGCATTATGCTGAAAACCAGACACTTATACTAGAAGAAAAGAAAACTTCTCTTCCTTTTAAAGTTATGTACTCTATTTCTATTCTCAATCCTCCTGAAAAAAACAACCCTAAAAATCTTGGAAAAAATTATTATTATTTTCCTTAGAAGCGTAGAAGAGCTGTGAAGGTAGTAAGAAAATTATGAGCCAAAATTTAAGAAAACACTAGATTCTGGAGAGATAAGCAGAGCACTAATGCTATTTTTACTCTGAGGGAACTTGTTGAATTTGGCACACCTGGGCTTTGGTTTTAGCAGTCTCATGCATGGAGGAATCAGAAGTTGACATCCAGGGCCTGCCCAAGGTAGGAACTTAACAAATGACACCACTGAAGTAAAAAGCAACCTGAAATATATACCCTCTCAAAACCAGGGGAGTGAAGGGAAAGTTGCCTTGGTACTGAGAAGAACAGATGTGTAAAGAAAAGAAAAAGAACTCTCAGAGGTTGTGACTGCGGGCTAACCCTCCCCAAGCATGACAGACCTGGATTTACATGGTCCAGGGAACATGAAGCCATGAACTTGGATAATTTGGTTGTAAAATGATAGAAGAAAATCCTCTCTGAAAGAAGGTACATTCATCACAGACCTTAAAGAATCCTTTCACGTAATATTTTAAGGACAATACACAGTGCACAGTAAAGCATGTGTGCGCGCGCACACACACACACACACACACACACACACACAGAAAAGAGCTCATGAGAAAAACTACAGAAACAAAAATAACAAATATTCAAATGATCAGATAGAAATTATTTTTAAGTCCTGGAATTTTATATTTAAAAAAAATAAAAACAAATTTAAAATATCAGAATATTCCAAAAAGGGAATGTAATCAGATTTCAAAAAAAGACAATAATATTGTACAGAAATGAACCCAATATATGAATGTTAAGGATGAGTGGATAAATGTAACAGAAAATTAGAACATATTTTTAAAAGTAATTATGTTGCACAGATAGACAAAACGATGATAAATAAGGAAGAAAAGTTAGGAAACATGGAGTCGAGACCGGGAGAGCTAATATTTATTTAATTAGAGTTCCAAAAGGAGCGGTAGAAGAAAATGGAACAGAGGCAATGCTTGAAGAAATAATGATCAAGTATGTTTCAGATCTGATGGAGAACCTCACTTTAAATGACTTGCCATCTCACTATAGCTCTCAAATATTTGCAGCATAGGCTATTCCATTTTTAAAATACTACTTCCTTTGTGCTATGAAAATTAGAAGTTTCACTTTCATGTTGCTTACCAGATATGTCATTTAAAATGCTACTTTCATAGTTGGTAAGTTGTAACTCTAGCCATCTTAAACTAATATTTAGAAAGCTGGCAAGTTTCAGCCTGACCAGGCGGTGGTGCAGTGGATACAGCATCAGACTGGGATGCAGAGGATCCAGGTTCAAGACCCCGAGGTCGTCAGCTTGAGCACAGGCTCATCTGCTTCTGAGAAAAGCTCACCAGCTTGAACTCAAGGTCATTGGCTCGAGCAAGGGGTCACTCAGTCTGCTGAAGGCCCGCGGTCAAGGCACATATGAGAAAGTAATCAATGAACAACTAAGGTGTCGCAATGCGCAACAAAAAACTAATGATTGATGCTTCTCATCTCTCCGTTCCTGTCTGTCACTCTCTCTGACTCTCTCTCTGTCTTTGTAAAAAAAAAAAAGAGCGTCGGACTGGGATGCGGAGGACCCAGGTTCGAGATCCCGAGGTTGCCGGCTTGAGCACGGGCTCATCTGGCTTGAGCAAAAAGCTCACCAGCTTGGACTCAAGGTCGCTGGCTCGAGCAAGGGGGTTACTCGGTCAGCTGAAGGCCCGCGGTCAAGGCACATGTGAGAAAGCAATCAATGAACAACTAAGGTGTCGCAATGAAAAACTGATGATTGATGCTTCTCACCTTTCTCTGTTCCTGTCTGTCTGTCCCTATCTATCCCTCTCTCTGACTCTCTCTCTGTCCCTGTAAACAAAATAAAAATGAAATAAAATAAAAAAGAGTACTGCCTGTCATGTGGTGGTGCAGTGGATAGATTTTCTACTAGGAATGCTGAGGCTGCCAGTTTGAAACTTTGTATTTGCCCAGTCAAGGCACATATGACAAGCAATCAATGAACAACTAACATGAACAGCTATGAGTTGATATTTTTTGCTCTCCTCCTCTGTAAAATCAATAAATAAAATCTTAAATAAAAAGAAATTAACAGTACTCACATCTTAATGGTCTATGGCAGTGGTCCCCAAACCCTGGGCTGCGGACCGGTACTGGTCCGTGGGCCATTTGGTACGGGTCCGCAGAGAAAGAATAAAGAACTTACATTATTTCCGTTTTATTTATATTTATGTCTGAACAATGTTTTATTTTTAAAAAATTACCAGATTCCCTCTGTTACATCCGTCTAGGACTCACTCTTGACACTTGTCTCGGTCACGTGATACATTTATCTGTCCCACCCTAAAGGCCAGTCCGTGAAAATATTTTCTGACATTAAACCGGTCCGTGGCCCAAAAAAGGTTGGGGACCACTGGTCTATGGATATTTTAGTATAAAAATATTTTAATGGCAAACTGTGGTGGTATTTAACATTTTCCAGACCAAAATTATGGCATCATACTTTATTGTGTAAGATTCTAGTTACTCATTTGTTTGTGGTTTAGAGTGAACACAAATTACTTTCTGAAAATAATCTCATGATTATTTTTAGTCTTTCTTTTTTTTTTTAGCGCAACTCCAAGTACCAGGTGGAGTGACTTTCTATACAGGTAGTATTTTGCATGTTTTAATATTCTCTAGAAAATGTCAATGCTACCCCCAGCTCTGCTAATTATTAAAACATAAATCTCTGTACCGAATTAGTGACAATGAATAGCTGTATTCCAGGTGTTTCTCGGGGGAGAGGGGGCGTTAATCTCAAATTCAGAGCTACTTACTATTTTTTTTTAAACTCAGATGAAAGAAACACTAAGAAGGACTACTTAAGGGATTTATAATTCATCCATTTCTCTGGATACACTGAAATCTACTCCCGGATTAAGGCATACCATACACAGAATAGTGCCTATGATGATCAAATGGAGAAATTATTTTCTGGTTTTAATTCAAACATAGATTTGCTTTCTTAAGAAACTAATTTACTTTTTGCATTAGGACATGAAACTTTTCTAACCTTCACTTCCTTTGGACTTATTTTCTTATGTTTAACTTATTTGATTTTTCCATATTGTTTGTATCTTTATGTACTTTTTTTTTAACAAAGCATTGCGTAGATACATTCAAAAACACTAATCATTTAAATATGCACTCAACATCAGAGCACAGGATATACAAAGCAAATACTAACAGAACTAAAAAGAGAAACAGCACTACAATAGTAGTTGAGGACTTTAATACCCCATTATCAACAGTGGATAGATTAGACAGATAATTAATACGGAAACATTGTATTTGAACAACAGTACAGATAAAATAGAGTAACAAACATACTTATACAAAATATTTTATCCAGTAGCAGAATATACATTCTTCTCAAAAACACAAAGATCTTTCTCTAGGATTATATGGTAGGTTAGGCCACAAAACAAGACAGCAAATTTAAGAAGATTGAAATCATACTAAGTATATTTTCTGACCACAATGCTATAAGCAAAAATCAATAACAGGAGAAAAGCTAAAAATTTACAAATACATGAAAATTACATGCCCCCAAACAAACAATGGGTCAAAGAAGAAGTCAAAGGGAAAGAAAAAATGTTAAGACAAATGGAAATGGAAACACAACATATCAGAACTTACGGGATGAAACAAAAGCAATTCTAAGAGGGAAGAAGTTTATAGTGAAAAATGAACACATCAAAAAAAAAGAAAAATCTAAAATAAACACTCTAATTTTACACCTCAAGGAAATAGAAAAAAAAACAAACTAAGTTCAAAGTAGCAGAAGACAGAAAATAATAAACGTTAGAACAAAAATAGAAGACCAGGAAATAGAGAACAGGAAAACAATAAAAATGAATAGCAAAACTAAGAATTGGTTTTTTTTAAATATTAACAAAATTGAAAGTTGTTTAGCTAGACTAAGAAAAATAGAGGCCCCATATATAAACTTTTAAATAAAAAGAGACATTATAACTAATACCACAATAAAAAAAAGATCACAAGAAATTACTATGAACAATTATATGACAACAAATTTGTCATATAATTTGTCTAGAAGTAATGGATAAATTTCTAGAAACATACAATCAAGACTGAATCATGAGCCTGATCTGAAGAAGTGCAGTGGATAAAGCTATGACCTGGAATGCTGAGGTCACTGGTTTGAAACCCTGGGCTTGCCTGGTCAAGGCACATATAGGAATTGATGTTTCCTGTTCCTCTGCCCTTCTCTCTTTCTCTCTCTCTCTCTAAAATGAATAAATTTTAAAAAAAACCATGATTAAATAAAAATCTGAACAGATCAATAATGAGAAAGGAGATTGAATCAGTAATCAAAAACGTTCCAACAGCCCAGGCCAGATAGCTCAATTAGAGCATCATCCCAAAGCACAGAGGTTGCCAGTTCTTTCTCTGGTCAAGGACCACATAGGAACAGATCAATGTTCCTAACTTTCTCTCTCTCTACCTTCCTCTCTCTGAAATCAATAAATTAAATATATTTTTTTAAAAAGTTCCAACAACAAAAAAAAACCATGGATCAGATGGGTTTACTGATTATTTTTACCAAATATTTAAAGAAAAAAATAATGCCAACCTTCAAACTCTTCCAAAAAAGTAAAGTGGTGTGAACACTCTCAGACTCATTTCATGAAGCTGGCCTTACACTAATATCAAAACAAGATATGGAAACTACAAGGAAAAAAAAAAAAGGCTACAGGACAATATCCCTTATGAATACAGATGTAAAAATTCTCAACAAAATACTAGAAAACTGAATTCAACAACATATTAAAAGGATCATATACAATTATCAAATGAGATTTACCCCTAGGATGGTAGGATGGTTCAACATACATAAATCAATAAATGTGATATACCACATTAATAGAATGAAGAATAAAAATAATAAGATCATCTCAATAGATGCCAAAAGAGCAGTAACAAAATTCAACATCCATTTATGGTTAAAAACTCTCAAGAAATTGGGCATAAAAGGAGCATAACTCAGCATAATGAATTCCACATATGACAAACCCAAAGCTCACATAATCCTCAAAGGTGAAAATTTGAAAGCTTTCCTTCTAAGATAAGGAATAAGATAAGGGTGCCCATCTTCACCACTCCTAGTCAACATAGTACTAGTAGTCTTAGCCAGAGCAATTTGGCAAGAAAAATAAATAAAAGTTATCTTAATTGGAAAGAAAAAAGTAAAATGATCTGTTTGCACATGACATGATTTTATATAGAGAAAATCTTAAATACTCCATGAAAAAAAAAAACTGTTAGATCAAATCAATCAACTCAGTAAAGTTGTAAAATAGAAAATCAGTAGCATTTCTAAACATTAAGAATGAGTGACCTGATCCTGACCAGGCAGTGGTGCAGTAGATAGAGCATTGGACTGGAACATGGAGGACCCAGGTTTGAAACCCCAAGGTCTCCAGCTTGAGCGTGGGTTCATCTGGTTTGAGCAAGGCTCAACAGCTTGAGCCCAAGGTCACTGGCTTGAGCAAGGGGTTACTCGGTCTGCTGTAGCCCCCCCCCAACCCTGGTCAAAACATATGAGAAATCAATCAGTGAACAACTAAGATGCCGCAACGAAGAATTGATGCTTCTCATATCTCTCCCTTTCTGTTTGTCCCTGTCTCTCTCTCTCTCTCTTTCTAAAAGTAAATAAATAGCCTGACCTGTGGTGGTACAGTGGATAAAGTATTGACCTGGAGCATTGAAGTTGTCAGTTTGAAACCCTGGGATCTCTTTCAAAACTCAATCAAGGCCCTGGCAGGTTGGCTCAGTGGTAGAGCGTCGGCCTGGCGTGCAGAAGTCCCGGGTTCGATTCCCGGCCAGGGCACACAGGAGAAGTGCCCATCTGCTTCTCCACCCCTCCCCCTTTCCTTCCTCTCTGTCTCTCTCTTCCCCTCCTGCAGCAAGGCTCCATTTGAGCAGAGATGGCCCGGGCCCTGGGGATGGCTCCTTGGCCTCTGCCCCAGGCACTGAAGTGGCTCTGGTCGCCCCCTGGTGGGCGTGCCGGGTGGATCCCGGTTGGGTGCATGCGGGAGTCTGTCTGACTGTCTCTCCCGGTTTCCAGCTTCAGAAAAATACAAAAAACAAAACAAAACAAACAAAAAGAAACCTCAATCAAGCCCTGGCCCATTGGCTCAGTGGTAGAGCGTCGACCTGGCGTGCAGGAGTCCCAGGTTCGCTTCCCAGCCAGGGCACACAGGAGAAGTGCCCATCTGCTTTGGGGATCATTTTACTTTTTTCTTTCTGTGGCCTCTGCCTCAGGTGCTAGAGTGGCTCTGGTCGCAACAGAGCGACGCACCAGATGGGCAGGGCATCGCCCCCCTGGTGGGCATGCCAGGTGGATCCCGGTTGGGCGCATACAGGAGTCTGTCTGACTGCCTTCCGTTTCTAGCTTCAGAAAAAATACAAACAAAAAAAACCCTCAATCAATAAAAATAAATAAATAAATAAGTTTGAAAATGTTCCCTCTTCTTCAGCTTTTTTGAAGAGTTTAAGAATTGGTGTTAGGGCCCTGGCCGGTTGGCTTAGTGGTAGAGCATCTGCCTGGCGTGCAGAAGTCCCGGGTTCGATTCCCGGCCAGGGCACACAGGAGAAGCGCCCATCTGCTTCTCCACCCCTCCCCTTCTCCTTCCTCTCTGTCTCTCTCTTCCCCTCCCGCAGCCGAGGCTCCGTTGGAGCAGAGATGGCGGGGCGCTGGGGATGGCTCCTTGGCCTCTGCCCCAGGCGCTAGAGTGGCTCTGGTCTCAAAAGAGCAACGCCCGGAGGGGCAGAGCATCCCCCCCTGGTGGGCAGAGCGTTGCCCCTGCTGGGCGTGCCGGGTGGATCCCGGTCGGGGGCATGCGGGAGTCTGTCTGACTGTCTCTCTCCCCGTTTCCAGCTTAAGGAAAAAAAAAAAAAAAAGAATTGGTGTTAGCCTGACTAGGCGGTGGCACAGTGAATAGAGCATCAGACTGGGGTGCAGAAGACCCAGGTTCGAAACCTCGAGGTTGCTGGCTTTGAGTGGGCTCATCTGACTTGAGCACAGCTCACCATCTTGAGCGCGGAGTCGCTGGCTTGAGCATGAGATCATGGACAGGACCCCATGGTCGCTGGCTTGAGCCCAAAGGTCGCTGGCTTGAAGCCCAAGTTCACTGGCTTCAGCTCAATGTCACTGGTTTGAGCAAGGGGGCCACTTGCTCTGCTGTAGCTTCCCAGTCAAGGCACATATGAGAAAGCAATCAATGAACAACTAAGGTGCTGCAATGAAGAATTGATGCTTCTCATCTTTTCTTCCTGTCTGTCTGTCTGTCTCTCTCTCTCTCTGTTTCTGTCTCACACACACACACACACACACACACACACACACACACACACAAAGAATTGGTGTTAATTGTTTAAATGTTCAAAAGAATTAACCAGTGAAGCCATCTGGTATGCCTTTTTTTATTCGAAAGATTTTTATTACTGATTCAATCTCCTTACTCATTATTGGTTTGTTCAGATATTTCGTTTCTCCCTGATTCAGTTTGGTAGGTTGTGTTTCTAGAAATTTATCAATTTCTTCTAGATATCCAATTTATTGGCATATAACTATTCATAGTGGTCACTTATAACCCTTTGTATTTCCATGACATTAGTTGTAATGTCTCTTCTTTCAGTTGAATTTTGTTTATATGTCTTCTCTCTCTTTTTCTTATTAAATGAGCAAAGAGTTTTTAAATTTATTATTTCAAAAGAACTGAGTTTTATTGATTTTTCCTATTGTGTTTCTATTCTGCACTTAATTTATTTCTGCTCTAATCTTTATTTCATTGCTTTTGCTAACTTTAGGATGATTATTTTTTCTTTTTCTAGTTTCATGACATATAAAGTTACTTTGCTTATTTAAGTAGGAATTTGTTCCACATTAGTACTGCTTATGCTGTATCCTATAAATTTTGGTAGGTTGTGTTTTCTTCTTCATTTGTCTCAAATTATAACAAAGGTCATATATGAAAAACCCACAGTGAACATGATACTCAATGGTGAAAAACTTAAAGATTTTTCTTTGATTTTTTTTATTTATTCATTTTCTTGAGAGAGGAGAAAGAGAAACAGAGAATGAGGGAGGAGCAGGAAGCATCAACTCCTATATGTGCCTTGACCCGGCAAGCCCAGAGTTGGTTTTTTTTTTAACTTTTTTTTTTTTTTTTTTTTTTTTTTTTCAGAGAGAGGGATAGATAGTACAGACAGACAGGAACGGAGACATGAGAAGCATCAATCATTAGTTTCTTGTTGCGCATTGTGACACCTTAGTTGTTCATTGACTGCTTTCTCATATGTGCCTTGACCGCGGGCCTTCAGCAGACTGAGTGACCCTGACCCCTTGCTTGAGCCAGCGACCTTGGGTCCAAGCTGGTGAGTTTTTGCTCAAACCAGATGAGCCTGTGCTCAAGCTGGTGACCTCAGGGTCTCAAACCTTGGTCCTCGGCATCCCAGTCCGACGCTCTATCCACTGCACCACCACCTGGTCAGGAAGCCCAGGGTTTTGAACCAGCAATCTCAGCATTCCAGGTTGATGCTTTATCCACTGCGCCACCACAGATCAGGCTAAAGATTGTCTTTTGAAATCAGGAACAAAGCAGAGATGCTCACTTTCATTACTTTTATTGAACACTGTACTTGAAATTCTAGCCAAATCCATTAGGCAAAAAATAAAGAAAAGGTATCCAGATTGGAAAAGAAAAAGTAAAATAATCTAATTTTAGATTACATGATCATGTATGTTGAAAACTCTAAAGGATGCACAAAAAACTAGATGACTGGTTTTTTAGATTAAAGGATGTAACAACAAAAGGGATATAACTGAGGAACAGCCAGATGGAAGAGATGCATAGGGCACAGAGCGTCCATGCCTTCTCTGAGCCCATCTCCAGAAATCTTCATTTATTCACCACCTGCAAGCTCTTGATTATGTCTATTACTAAATGTTTTGAATTTTTTGATGAGTAAATGCTCAGGTGTACTCAATCAACAAATTTATGGGTTATAGTACATAGTTCCATGCAGTGGTGGCATTCAGCCAGTTTAAACTGGTTCGACAGAACCAGTGCCTACTTTTTTGTTGAATTCAGCGATCTAGTTGTTAAAATAGCACTTGTAATCAGGGTTCTCTCTAAGGTGGGCGCCTGGGCAGCTGCTCAACGTAGAAATCACAAATTTACATTCCTTACTCGTTTCTAATGTTCATCTGTGCAACAGCGTATTCTAAGAGCTCATAGTAAAGTTCATTCTGTCCATAGGTGAAAAAAAATGGACAGAACTTGTGCTTGTAATATTTATTTATTCATTCCATAAAACTTATTATACCTTTGATGAAATACTACATTTAATTTGCTCACATTTGTTACTTCAGTAAATAAACATATAACGTAAAGAGAAAAGGTGCCAAAAAACCGGGGGTGACAAGCTGTCATTGAAAATATCTTAAATAACAGTTTTATTGTTTTTTTGTCAGGTATTACTTAATATTTTTTTAATATTTTAAAACTCTTATAACATAACATAATCTAGTTTTGTGTACCTTTTTTATTCTTATTTAAGTATTAAGTACATGACATAATGAACAAACTTTTGGTATATTGTATTTTTTATACTTAAAACAGTCATTAGGGAAGAACTGGTTGTTATTATTTGAATCCCACCACTTATTCTATGTACTTACTTACAAATATTATCACTTACAATAATAAGATAAATATATCTGTCTATATGATCTAGTACCCTATCACTGCTTTAGGGTTTAGAGACTGAGACATGGAGACAGGAAATATACATATCTGCTTTTTGACACAGCCACTTTGATGCAGTTGTTACAGAATCATCAAAATGGTCATGGTCGTGAGGAAATGTGAACTCTTTTTGTTGTTTATACCCCATTCCTTATATTCAGTTCATCTCTGAGCCTTATCACATTCCTGATCACTACTCCAATTGAGGGCATAAGCAATGAGGCTTAGAAATGGGTTGAGGACAATCACTTCGTAGATTTTTCTCAAAATAAAAAGTATGAATTTTCTATTTCAGTCTCTACTAAAATGCTTCTAGTCAAAATGATTGCATCAAAATTTCATATACTCAGGAGACTATTAATCTAACAAATGTCAAATTCATTTTTCTTTTTTTAAAAGATTTTGTATATTGACTTTAGAGAGAGGAGACAGAGAAAGAGGGAAAGGTGGAGGGGAAAAGCAGGATGCATCAACTCATAGTGTTTCTCGTATGTGCCTTGATCAGGCAAGCCCAGGGTTTTGAACCAGCAACTTCAGTGTTCCAGGTTGACACCCTATCTACTGTGCCACCACAGGTCAGGCTCAAATTCTTTTTTTTGTTTGTTTTGTTTGGTTATTGTTGTTTTTTTTTTCAGAGAGAGAGAGGGATAGACAGGGACAGACAGACAGGAACAGAGAGAGATGAGAAGCATCAATAATTAGTTTTTCATTGCGGGTTGCAACACCTTAGTTGTTCATTGATTGCTTTCTCATATGTGCCTTGACCGCGGGCCTTCAGCAGACCGAGTAACCCCTTGCTGGAGCCAGCGACCTTGGATTCAAGCTGGTGGGCTTTTTGCTCAAACCAGATGAGCCCGTGCTCAATCTGGCAACCTCGGGGTCTCGAACTTGGGTCCTCTGCATCCCAGTCCAATGCTCTATCCACTGCACCACCGCCTGGTCAGGCCAGGCTCAAATTCTTTTAATAAATTTTTATTGTCTTCGCTGTGGCTTAGGTATTTGGTGAATGGAAGTGAGAATAAGAAAACACCAAATAAGCCCAAATTTGAAAACAAAAAATATTAGCTTAATATTTGCAAATGAAACTAGTAGAATCCACACATAATGGAAGTAACAACTTCCTATAAAATTAGAGAAAGAGTTTGTGTGTAAATAAAGAACTAAGGAGTTTTGGAAAGAAAGCTGAAATATAATTCATTGAACATATTTATTATGAGCTCTTCTTGTGTATCAACCTCAATGAGGAGTGTGCAAAATTCCAAGAAAGATAAAAACAGAGTAGTCTTGGGAAAAAATGGTTGATTGCCATGTAATTATTCAGCCCAGCTTAATCTAATCAATCTCTCTAAATTTTGACTGAAGGAAACCCTTTAATAACGAAATGTTCTTCAACATACGTAAATCGTTTAATGTAATACACCGCATCAACAAAGCAAAGGACAATAATCATATGACCCAATCAATAGATGCAGAAGAAGGGCATTTGATAAGATACAACATCCTTTTATGTTTGAAACACTCAATAAAATGGATATAGAAGGAAAGTACCTCAACATAATAAAGGCCATGTATGACAAACCATCAGCCAATATCATACTAAATGGTGAAAAACAAAGTTTTTCTTCTAAAATCATAAACAAGACAAAGCTTCCCACTCTCTCCACTCTTATTCAACATAGTTCTGAAATATTTAGCCAGAACAATCAGGCAAGAGAAAGAAATATATCTGATAACTGTATATATCCAAATATATATGAGAATTTCTATAACTCAATAACAAACTCCCCAAACAATCCAATTAAATATGGCCAAAGAATCTGCATAGACAGTTTTTCTAAAGAATACATACAGAAAGCCAACACAAAGATTCTTGATATCACTGATCTTCGGGGAAAAGTAAATCAAAACTACAATGAGATATCACCTCACACCTGTCAAAACTGCTATTGTCAAAAAGACAAGAAATACCCTAGCAGGGTAGCTCAGTTGGTTAGCATGTTGTCCCAATACCCCACAGCTGTGAATTCAGTCCTCAGTCAGGACACATACAAAAATAAAACAATGAATGCATAAATAAGTGGAACAACAAACTGATGTTTCTTTCTCTCTCTTTCTCTTTCTTTCTCTCTAAAATCAATTACAATTTTTTTTTTAAAAGACAAAAATAATTGTTGAGAATGGGGAGAAAAAGGAACTATTGTGCAGGTGGGAATGTAATTTAGTGCAGCCATTGTGGAAAAAACAGTATGGAGATTCCTCAAAAAATTACAAATAGAACTACCATATGATCCAGAAATTCTACTTCTGGGTATCTCTCGAAAGAAAACAAAACTAACTAGCCCTGGTCAGGTAGTTCAGTTGGTTAGAGAGTTGTCCCAATATACCCAGGTTGCAGGTCTTATCCCGGGTCAAGGCACTTTAAGTATCAACCAATGAATGCATTAAAAAATTGGAACAACAAATTGATGTTTCTCTCTCTCCCTCTTTTCCGCTCATCCATCCTCTCAAATTTAAAAAATAAAGACAAATAAAAAAACCTAACTCTGAAAGATATATGCATCCTCATGTTTATTGCAGCATTATTGATAAAAACCAAGAAATGAAAACCACCTGTGTCTGTTGTCAGATGAATGGGTAAAGACATTTTAATTACATATGTAATATATATGTAATGAAATATTATTTAGACATAAAAAGGAATAAAATTGTGACAACAGAGATGAAACTTTTTTTAACCAAGAGAGACAGACAGACAGAAAGGGAGAGAGATGAGAAGTATTAACTCATAGTTGTGTCACTTTAGTTGTTCCTTGATTGCTTCTCATACGTGCCTTGATGGGGGATCCAGCTGAATCAGTGACCCCTTGCGCAAGTCAGTGACCTTAGGCTCAAGCCAGCAACGTTGGGCTTCAAGCCAGTGACCTTTGGGCTCAAGCCAGTGACCATGAGGTCATGTCTATGATCCCATGCTCAAGCCGGCCATCCCATGCTCAAGCTGGTGAGCCTGTGCTCAAGCCAGTGATGTTGGTGTTTCGAACCTGCATCCTCAGCATCTCAGGTTGATACTCTATCCACTGTGCCACCATCAATCAGGTAGGAATAAAATTTGAGGACGTAGGCTCTGGCCAGTTGGCTCAGTGGTAGAGCATCGGCCTGCATGCGGAAGTCCTGGGTTCGATTCCCGGCCAGGGCACTCAGGAGAAGCGCCCATCTGCTTCTCCACCCCTCCCCCTCTCCTTCCTCTCTGTCTCTCTCTTCCCCTCCCGCAGCCAAGGCTCCATTGGAGCAAAGTTGGCCTGGGCACTGAGGATGGCTCCATAGCCTCTGCCTCAGGCGCTAGAATGGCTCTGGTTGCAGCAGAGCGACGCCCCAGATGGGCAGAGCATTGCCCCCTGGTGGGCATGCCGGGTGGATCCCAGTGGGGCACATGAGAGAGTCTGTCTGACTGCCTCCCTGTTTCCAACTTCAGAAAAATACAAAAAAAAAAAAAAAAAAAAAAAAAAGAATCAACTAATGAATTCATGGATGAAGGGAACAATTTGATGTTTTTCTCTATCTCTATCCACCCCCATCTGAAAATCAATTTTAAAAAACGTTAAAATAAACTAAACTTATTGAAACAGAGAACAGATTGGTGGTTGGCAGAGGCAAAGGGTAGGGCAAAATAGGGGAAGAGAGTCAAAAGATACAAATTTCCAGTTATAAAATACAGAAGTTATAAGAGTGAAATATATAGCATGGTGACTATAGTTAATAATACTGGATTGCATATTTGAAAGTTGGTAAGAGAAAAAAATCTCAAGAGCTCTTATCACAAGAAAAAAAATTTTTGTGCTATATATGATGGCATATGTTAACTAGCCCTACTGTGGTGACCATTTTGCAACATATACAAATATTGAATCATTATATGGTACACCTGAAACTAATATAATGTTTATGTTAATTCTACCTTAATTTTAAAAAGTGAAAAGAAATGCAGTGACTTAAAATAGCAAGTTTATTCCCTTGCTCATAGATCTGTGGGAGACTCTGGGCTCCAGGTTCTGAGCCTGACAATGAAGACTGGGTTCAGGGTGGCTCCAGGTGTGCCTTGTCTTTGAATCAATGGCTGCTTGAAATATGTGGTTTGCTTCTTGTGTCTCACTCTGGGGCCCAGGCTGAATAATCAACAGCCACCTGCAATATGCTCTTCTCATCGCTGGAGTACAGGAGAGAGAGCTCAAACATACAAGCATATTTTAAGTTCCACCCCTCCCCCCAAGCCTCTGTATGAATTACAAATACTGACATCTCATTGGCCAAAGCAAAATTTATGATCAAGCCCAACACAAATAGGGCAGGAAAGTATACCTGTAGTATACAGGAAGGAATATTTGCTGAACAATAATTCAAACTCACACATGTGAAGTGCAATGGGAAAGAGCAAGCAGAGTATTATATATATCAAAGTTCTTGGTTTTGTAAGCAATAGAAATAGAAATAGACTCTGGCTTATTTAAGCAGAAAAGGAATTTTATTTAGGAATTCTTGGGTAGCCTATACAGACTCTTGGAAGGCTTAAAAATCTCTTAGAGACCATGCAGCCAGTAATAACTTCCAAAATCACACAGAACTATGCTGGGGAGGACACTGTTGTTATTGCCAGTACCACAGAAACTCGAGCTCACACTGCCTACATTACTGTTGCTACAACTACTGGCACCATTGTCTCTAGAAACTGGTTAATGTGCCTTCTCTACTGCTACAGCTTGTCAGTTATGCCTCCAACCCCCACCCCCAAACAACAACAACAACAAAAAGGCTTTTTCATGCCATTAGCTTTTCATTCATAATCTGGAGCTAATGTCTTCTTGGTAGATCCTAGATCATGTGCACATTCTAACTACAAAGGAGGTGGGAAAGCAGGTATCTGGCATTTCCAGTTTTTACAGAGGTGGAAGCCTCTGCCCCAAAGAACGTTATGTGGTTAAAAAAAAAAAAGAGAGAGAGAGAGAGAAAGAGAGAGAAATTTCGACTACAAGCCCGTAGATGAGGGCAGAGATAAAGGCTTGCCAAAGTTAGTAAGGTTCAAGTTGAATCTTAAAAGAATAAATAGGAGTTAGAACTTCTAAGAAGGGTAACATGAATAAAGAAACACATGTCACATTTGAAGATCTGAAAGTAGTTCAGCATGGTTCAACTACAATGTATGCGGATGGATGTGTCGGAATGACAGTGGGAGAGAGTGTCATGAGATTAGGTTGGTGAGACAAATGTAGGATAGATCATGAAAAGCCGTGTATGTCATGTTAATTGATCAGATTATATGTAGGAAATAACAACTACGCTAGTTATTTAAGACAGGTAATAATACAGGAAAATAAATATTAAGTGGAAGGGCTGGAGGAATTGAAATCAAGGGTCTGCTATGATTTTATAGCTGAGATCCAGGGTTCAGAAAGCTGCTGCTTCCATTGTTGGTGCCTCAGTTGCCTCTTTTGTCTGTAGAGCTGGTGAATAGATAGATACCAGAACTCAGCTACTGCAATTGACTCTGACGCTCACATCTTTGTCACTGTGCTTGCCAAGAGTAGCTACTATAACAGCAGACAGCTTCTACCTTACTTTTATCTTCCAGATTTAGAGCAAGTACATCAAATTGGCAGAACCAACTACATCTAGAACTCTTATGACAAGGCTTTATGGAGAATATAGTTTTTAACTTTCCATCATCTCAAATTAGAAGGAAAGTGGAATGGAGACTGAAACAGCCAATCCATAGTGTTAATATACCATATGAAGGAGCATGAGGGTGGGTTAAGAAGATGTAAAAATTGGAGAATCTTTAGAACTTGATACAGGGTTGACTGGTTGTGATGGGCACTATAGAAGGAGAAGCTGAGGGTTACGCCTCAGTTTCACAGTTGGATAATCCAAGGCATGGTGATATGGTTCAACAAAATGGTATAGAGAAGGAAAAAAGTGAGAGTATAATGGATGAAGGTTTAGAAATGTTGACTTTTTAGGCCCTGTGGTACATCAAGTGGGATTACTGAGTATATGATCAGATATATGGCTCTAAAGCTACAGAGAGGGATGTACTCTGAAGATATAAATTCAGGAATCATGAGTATAGAGGCTAAAGTCAATGTCATAGGAAAATTCAGTGACAATATATTTAAGTAAGACTAGCTACTTAAATAAATAACCCCCAAATCTCAGTGACTTAACATTTTAAGTTTTATTTCTTACTCACCTCATAGACTAGTGTAGATTGATGTATTTGGTAGGGAGGTATTTCTGTTCCATCATCATTCAGAAACCCCAGGTTACTTCTACCCAATACCTCCAACATCTTCTAGGACTTCAAAATACCCCGGTAGATCCTCTGCACCTGGCCAACTGAAGAACCAAAAGATCTCGAAAGAATGTTGAAGTTTTAGAGGCCAGTTCAGACATTTGAATAAGGCTTCCCAAACTACCTGTAGCAAAGGACCACTTAAAAAAAAAACCTTGGCCTTGGCCGGTTGGCTCAGCGGTAGAGTGTTGGCCTGGCGTGCAGAAGTCCCGGATTTGATTCCCGGCCAGGGCACACAGGAGAAGTGCCCATCTGCTTCTCCACCCCTCCCCCTCTCCTTCCTCTCTGTCTCTCTCTTCCCCTCCAGCAGCCAGGGCTCCATTGGAGCAAAGATGGCCCGGGCGCTGAGGATGGCTCTGTGGCCTCTGCCTCAGGCGCTAGAATGGCTCTGGGTGCAACAGAGCAACGCCCCAGATGGGCAGAGCATCGCCCCCTGGTGGGCATGCTGGGTGGATCCCGGTTGGGCGCATGCGGGAGTCTGTGTGACTGCCTCCCTGTTTCCAGCTTCGGAAAAATGAAAAACAAAAAAACCCAATCAAACAAACAAACAAAAAAACCTTCCATACTTAACTGGCAGGGGAGGTAACCATGATTCTGGTGCGAGGCTTATCCATTATACTCCAGATGTGCTGACCTCTGCAATATCCCCTAATGTGGGAAACTCAACTGCATAATTTGTGGCAGTGAGGGACTGCATTCACTCTGTCCCCTGGCCTATAAAAAAAATAAATAAAAATAGAACACTTTTCAATCTGTTGCAGAGTATTACTTTTGTAAAAGACAATAAAGATGTTAGAATGTCAAATTTCTATAAAAGTTTCTAGACATTTTGATTTGCTATACTTACCTTGTTATGGACCCAAAACAAACAAGTCATAGAATGACAATGGTCTCTGAACCACACTTTCAAGTGGCATTCACATACATTGCTTCTGATGAGATTCCACTGACAAGAATCAGTTATACACTGCCTCTTGAATGTAAAAGGAATGGGAACTGTTCAAAGGAGGAAATTAAGCAATTTCTCTGCCTCAGTCTACCCGTCTGGTCCCAAATATTAACTTTCCCTCCTCCCTTACAGTAGTATTCCATCTCCAAATAATATAGCCAAAGGCCCATCAAGTCATTATATCTAGTTTAAAATCCCAGATGGTGCATTAATCTCTCTGTCAAATCTAGATGTTCTTGGTCTGGTGTCCTCTGAACTACAGTGACAACCAATTTACTTCTCCCACCAAACTTACACCCAATATACAATGGTAGAAGTGAAGAATAACTGTACAATACATGCTTGTTAGGAAAGGAGAAAAATGAGACACAGAAATCTATCTATATAATATATTGACAATAGAATATATATTATAAACTTCTCTATATTTATCTGTTATATGTAATAAATCTTTCTATCATCTATCTATCTATCTATCTATCTATCTATCTATCTATCTATCTATCTTTCTATCATCTCTAGCTAGCTATAACTGGAAAACTAGGAAAGCCAGTGGTAAAATTCAGTACAAATCTGAAGACTGAGAACAAGAGAGTTGATGGTATAAATACTGGTCTAAGGCCAAAGGTCTAAGAAACAGAAGCACTGGTATCTCAGGGCAAGAGAAAGTAGATCTCCCAGCTCAAGCAGAGAGAACCAATTCACCTTTGCTTTGCCTCTTTTGTTCTTCAGGCTTTCAACAGATTGATGATGCCCACCCTCCTTGGTGAAGGCAATCTTCTTTAGGTAGTCTGTTGATTCAAATGTTAATCTTTTCTGGAAATACCTTCACAGACACACTTAGAAATGTTTTACCAGCTATCTGGCCATCCCTTAGCCCGGTAAAGTTGACACATAAATTAACCATAACGCACTCTCTCTCCATGTTCTCAGACTCTGCCCCTTTGGAAGTTTTCTTTTTCTATAATTTTTTATAGTCACATCTGAATGAGAGTTTGCGCACCTTGGAGATTTTTTTAGCTTTCACCCTTGAGGAGGCTGGGTGGGGATCAACTAGAGATGCTTTCACAGCTTGAACATTTAAAGGTTATTTTAGATTAAGTTCATGGTTGCTTTGACAATACAATTCCTTCAAATGTATAGTAGGCATCTGATCAATTTGTTTCCAGTCAGTTCAATATTCCTAAGGTGACCAATCATCCTCCTTTAGGGAGGAAAGTCCTTCTTTTGTAAGTTCTGTCCTCCGAAAAGTGTCATCTTACATGTCTTCCTTTGTGATATTGGAAGACTAATCTGTAAATGTCCATATTCGATTGATGCAGACTCGATCCATTGAGTGTGATGTGATGTATTTGTATTTGACATGACGGTTCGTCAAGGATCAGTACAGTGTGGCGAAACACAGTTATGAGACAGACACATGTGCTTCGCATGAGAGACCTTGAGAGAGCGCGTGATATACTGAGCTTGCAAATGGCTTTATGTACTTCTTACTGAAACACAACATGGCATGTACAACATTGTAGACTTACGATTATTTATTTCTCAGTGAATATTCAATCATAGACAGGTAAGCATAATTCATGTTTTATTAATTCATTATCTATTTAATAATTTCCAAATACGGCCTGACCAGGCGGTGGCGCAGTGGATAGAGCGTCAGACTGAAATGCGGAAGACCCAGGTTCAAAACCCCAAGGTTGCCAGCTTGAGCGTGGGCTCATCTGGTTTGAGCAAAGCTCACCAGCTTGGGCCCAAGGTTGCTGGCTTGAGCAAGGGGTTACTCGGTCTGCTGAAGGCCCACGGTCAAGGCACATATGAGAAAGCAATCAATGAACAACTAAGGTGTCGCAACGACAAACTAATGATTGATGCTTCTCATCTCTCTCCGTTCCTGTCTGTCCCTATCTGTTCCTCTCTCTGACTCTCTCTCTCTGTCTCTGTAAAAAAATTAAATAAATAAATAAATAGTTATCTTGTGTCATCTAAAAAAAACAATTTCCAAATACATATAATTTTATTTACAAGTATTTTTCCTAAATTTGAGTTTTAAAGTGGAAATCTAACCTCAAACCATATCTATTAATAACGCATTTTGATTAAATAGTTGCATAAAACAGACTTTTTAAAATTAGAAAATGATAAATACACCCGAATATCACTCCAAATTAGTGGGGGTTTTTAAAAAGAGTTTTTATTTATTTATTTACAGAGACAGAGGGAGAGTCAGAGAGAGGGATAGCTAGGGACAGACAAACAGGAACAGAGAGAGATGAAAAGCATCAATCATCAGCTTTTCGTTGCGACATCTTAGTTGTTCATCGGTTGGTCTCTCATATGTGCCTTGACCGCAGTGCTATAGCAGACCGAGTGCAAGTGACCCCTTGCTTAAACCAGGGGCCTTGGGTCCAAGTCAGTGAGCTTTGCTCAAACCAGATGAACCCGTGCTCAAGCTGGCGACCTCGGGGTCTCGAACCTGGGTCCTCCGCATCCCAGACCGACACTCTATCCACTGTGCCACTGCCCTGCCAGGCTAAATTAGTGGTTTTGTTTGATATTTAGTTTTGTTAATTTAGCTTCCAGAAAATTCACCTACCATGATGTAACATTTTCAGTTCCTAATGTGCTTATATCATTCGTGTAGCTCTA